>NC_056726.1:1109664736-1109699933 GCF_019279795.1 Protopterus annectens
TAAGAAAACCAACACTGTAACAAAACCTGATGTGCTGAAGGTGAATCACTGCTCGTACGACAAGGATGTAGTAAATATATTTATTCGTACACAAACACGACTCCAAATAACTGGTTATGCGCTTTCAACTGTATCACAGTCTTCATCAGAACAAATAAGAACTGTATCATCTTCCTATTTATACTCATCCACTAATTAATTAATTGCTTAATTGATTAAAAAAAACGCCAAAAAACTTAAGGATACATATCATTATATAATGAACACATATACTGGTGATATTTCCATAAGTATATAAGTAGCTCTAAATGTTCATATTTACTAATATAGTCATCGATGAATCTCCACACTAAACATATAAAAACATTCTTATGATATAACAATTGTATATGAAACATATATAATATGTATAAAAAGTATAAAAATGCATGAATATTTTTGTAAAAATATTTAGTAAGAAGTATTTAAAATATACAAACACATATAGGTTAGTGCATAACTAACTTCCTATAGTACATTAATATATGGTGTATTATATACCCTAATCATAAGGCTACACTAAAAACATCTACTTATACTTTAAAGTTTTGATGTATTATCATCATCGTACATCTATAAATATATGGTGACTTGGACTGCTTCCATAAGGATTTAATAGGCTATTGTATCTATATCCAACCTATGCAAGGGCTAAAAAAGGTTAAATACTTATAAATTCATTTAAACCCGGTGTTCTTGTGGAATCCATTAAAATTTGCCACCTACTCTCATATTGTGCTAGCTGCATTTTCCAATTACCTCCATGTGGTGCACAAGTCACTTGATCGATTATTGAAAAAAAAAAAAAAAAAAAAAAAAACTATGGTCATTACCCTTTTCTAAGATATGCCTGTACAATGCATTTTTAGTATCAGATATAGATATAGTATATATAGTATTAGATATAGATACAATAGCCTATTAAATCCTTATGGAAGCAGTCCAAGTCACCATATATTTATAGATGTACGATGATGATAATACATCAAAACTTTATAGTATAAGTAGATGTTTTTAGTGTAGCCTTATGATTAGGGTATATAATACACCATATATACACCATATATTAATGTACTATAGGAAGTTAGTTATGCACTAACCTATATGTGTTTGTATATTTTAAATACTTCCTACTAAATATTTTTACAAAATATTTTTACAAAAATATTCATGCATTTTTATACTTTTTATACATATTATATATGTTTCATATACAATTGTTATATCATAAGAATGTTTTTATATGTTTAGTGTGGAGATTCATCAATGACTATATTAGTAAATATGAACATTTAGAGCTACTTATATACTTATGGAAATATCACCACTATATGTGTTCATTATATAATGATATGTATCCTTAAGTTTTTGCGCTTTTAATCAATTAAGCAATATTAATTAGTGGATGAGTATAAATAGGAAGATGATACAGTTCTTATTTGTTCTGATGAAGACTGTGATACAGTTGGCGGCAACCAGTTATTTGGAAATGTTTGTGTTAATAAATATATTTACTACATCCTTGTCGTACGAGCAGTGATTCACCTTCAGCCTATCTTGGGAATTAGCTATTCTTCATATTACAGACGTCAAGCTTTCAAAATTAAAATTCCATGTTCTGATTATTCTTTGCATGCCAATGAAATTCTATATAACAAAAAATTGGTTAGATCACATCAAACTCTTATGGAATGGATTTGGAAATATGACAACTAAATACATTGCCTCTCAAAAACGTTCTAATATAGACCCTATGAGGACAGTACAACATATGACTGCACTGAGTAACTGCACACTATAAGGACAGAACAACATATGACCACAATGAATAACTGCACACTATGAGGACAGTGTACCACATGACCGCACTGAATAACTGCACACTATGAGGACAGTACAACATACAACCACACTGAATAACTGCACACTATGAAGACAGTACACCATATGACAGCACTGAGTAACTGTATACTTTGAGGACATTACAACATATGACCGCACTGAATAACTGCACACTATGAGGACAGTACAAAATATGACTGCACTGAATAACTGCACACTATGAGGGCAGTGTACCATATGACCACAATGAATAACTGCACACTATGAGGACAGTACAACATATGACCGCACTGAGTAACTGCACACTATGAGGACAGTACACCATATGACCGCACTGAGTAACTGCACACTATGCGGACAGTACAACATATGGCCACAATGAATAACTGCACACTATGAGGACTGTACAACATATGAGCGCATTGAATAACTGCACACTGAGGACAGTACAATATATGACTGCACTGAATAGCTGAACACTATGAGGACAGTACAACATATGGCTGCACTGAGTAACTCCACACTGAGGACAGTGCACCATATGACAGCACTGAAAAACTGCACACTATGAGGACAATACAACATATGACCATGTTGAATAACTGCACACTATGAGGACAGTGTACCATATGAACGAACTGAATAACTGCACACAATGAGGACAATGCAACATATGACCATGTTGAATAACTGCACACTATGAGGACAGTATAACGTATTACCGCACAGAATAACTGCACACTATGAGAACAGTACAACATATGACCGCACTGAGTAACTGCACACTGTGAGGAAGTACAACATATGACTGCACTGAATAACTGCACACTATAAGGACAGTACAACATATGACTGCACTGAATAACTGCACAATATAAGGACAGTACAACATATGACCGCACTGAATAACTGCACACTATAAGGACAGTACAACATATGACTGCACTGAATAATTTCACACTATGAGGACAGTACAACATATGAGTGCACTGAATAACTGCACACTATAAGGACAGTACAACATATGACTGCACTGAGTAACTGGACACTTTGAGGACACTACAATATATGACCATATTGAGTAACTGCACACTATGAGGACAGTACAACATATGACCACACTGAATAACTGCACACTGTGAGGACAGTGTATCACATGACTGCACTGAATCACTGCACACTACGTTGACGGGACTATATTAGAACAACAAACATTCAAATATTCGAGTGTTCTAATATACACCTGTTTTCACCGAACGCTGAAAATATTGAAGAAATAGAAAACCAATTTTTTTCTGAGGGAATGAATTCAGTTGTCCATTTCTGCTGATTCTGTATTTTCAGCGCTGTGGTGGAAAGTTACGGGTCAGGTTCAGGTAAGTGTGCTATTGTGTGGACATGAGGATTAGGGCGAGTTAGGTGAGTTAGGCTTAAGGCACTGGTGAGGTGACTGTGCTATAGTGACGGACCTTAGGGATAGGGTTTGGGTTAAGGTAAGTGGATAGTTAGTGGAGTATGTATAATTTAGTGTAGGGTTAGGTGTAGGAGTCTACGTGTGTGTGGATTGCTGCTTGTTTGGTGTGCTTGTGTTGTGTGTATGTGTTTTGGAACAGCAAATTTTTTCCCTAGGAAAAAGTTCGCTGTTCTTTATGTTCGATGTTTTAAATTTTTGATTGATAGCGTTCGATATTAGCTCACTCGAAATTTTGAAAGTTTGGTGTTCTAATATAGACCCTATGAGGACAGTACAACATATGACTGCACTGTGGAACTGCATACTATAAGGACAGTACAACATATGACTGCACGGAGTAACTGCACACCATGAGGACAGTACACCATATGACTTCACTAAATATCTGCACACTATGAGGACAGTACACCATATGACCGCACTGAATAACTGCACACTATGAGGGCAGTACAACATATGACCACACTGAGTAACTGCACACTGTGAGGACAGTACACCATATGACCGTACTGAGTAACTGCATACTAATGAGGACAGTACACCATATGACTGCACTGTGTAACTGCACACTATAAGGACAGTACAACATATGACCACACTAAGTAAATGCACACTATAAGGACAGTGCACCATATGACCACTCTGAATAACTGCACACTGAGGACAGTACACCATATGACCGCTCTGAATAACTGTACACTATGAGGGAAGTACAACATATGACAGCACTGAATAACTGCAAACTGTGAGGACAGTACAACATATGTCTGCACTGAATAACTGCACACTATGAGGACAGTACAACTTATAACTGCATTGAATAACTACACACTATGAGGACATTACAACATATGACCGCACTGAATAACTGCACACTATGAGGACAGTACAAAATATGACTGCACTGAATAACTGCACACTATGAGAGCAGTGTACTATATGACCACACTGAATAACTGCACACTATGAGGACAGTACAACATAGACCGAAATGAATAACTGCACACTATGAGGACAGTACTACATATGACTGCACTGAGTAACTGCACACTATGAGGACAGTACACCATATGACCGCACTGAGTAACTGCACACTAATGGGACAGTATAACATTTGACCGCACTGAGTAACTGCACACTATGAGGACAGAAAAATATACGACCGCACTGAATAACTGCACACTAAGGACAGTGCAACATATGACTGCACTGAATAACTGAACACTATGAGAACAGTACATTGTATTACCAGACTGAGTAACTCCACACTGAGGGCAGTACACCTTATGACAGCACTGAATAACTGCACACTATGAAGACAGTACATCATATGACCACACTGTATAACTTCACACTATGAGGACAGTGCAGCATATGACCGCACTGAATAACTGCACACTATGAGGGCAGTGTATCATATTACCGCACTGAATAACTGTGCACTATGAGGACAGTACAACATATGACCACAATGAATAACTGCACACTATGAGGACAGTATGACATATTACTGCACCGAATAACTGCACACTACAACATATGACTGCACTGTGTAACTGCACACAATAAGGACAGTACAACATATGACCGCACTGAGTAACTGCATCCTATGAGAACAGTAGAACATATGACCACACTGAATAACTGCACACTATGAGGACAGTACAAAACACGACTGCACTGAATAACTGCACACTATAAAAACAGTGTACCACATGACCGCACTGAATAACTGCACACTATGCGGACAGTACAGCATATGACCACACTGAATAACTGCAGACTATGAGGACAGTACACCATATGACAGCACTGAGTAACTGGACACTTTGAGGACATTACAACATATGACCGCATTGAATAACTGCACATTATGAGGACAGTACAACATATGACCGTACTGAGTAACTGCACACTATGAGGACAGTACACCATATGACCGCACTAAGTAACTGCACACTATGCAGACAGTACAACATATGACCATACTGAGTAACTGCACGCTATGAGGACAGTACAACATATGACCGCTCTGAATAACTGCACACTATGAGGACAGTACAACATATGACTGCACTGAATAACTGAACACTATGAGGACAATGCAACATATGACCCCACTGAGTAACTCCACACTGAAGATAGTGCACCATATGACAGCACTGAAAAACTGCACACTATGAGGACAGTACAACATATGACCGCACTGAATAACTGCACACTATGAGGACAGTACAACATATGACCACACTGAATAACTGCACACTATGAGGGCAGTTTACCATATGACCGAACTGAATAACTGCATACAATGAGGACAGTACAACATATGACTGCACTGATTAACTGTACACTATGAGGACAGTACATCATATGACTGTACTGAATAACTGCACACTATGAGGACAGTACACCATATGACCGCACTGAATAACTGCACACTATGAGGACAGTACAACATATGACTACACTGAGTAACAGCACACTATGAGGACAGTACACCATATGACCGCACTGAGTAACTGCATACTAATGAGGACAGTACACCATATGACTGCATTGCGTAACTGCACACTATGAGGACAGTACATCATATGACTCTACTGAATAACTGCACATTATGACGACAGTACACCATATGACCACACTGAATAACTGCACACTATGAGGACAGTACAACATATGACTACACTGAGTAACTGCACACTATGAGGATAGTACACCATATGACCGCTCTGAATAACTGCACAATAAGGACAGTACACCATATGACCACTCTGAATAACTGTACACTTTGAGGGAAGTACAACATATGACAGCACTGAATAGCTGCACACTATGAGGACAGTACAAAATATGACTGCACTGAATAGCTGCATGCTATGAGGACAGTACACCATATGACCTCACTGAATAACTGCACACTATAAGGAAAGTACAACATATGACTGCACTGAATAATTTCACACTATGAAGACAGTACAATATATGACCACACTGAATAACTGCACACTATGAAAGCAGTAGAACATGTGACCACACTGAATAACTGCACACTATAATGACAGTGCAACATATGACCGCACTGAGTAACTGCACACTATGAGGACAGTACAACATATGACCGCACTGAGTAACTGCACACTATGAGGACAACACACCATATGACCGCACTGAGTAACTGCACACTATGAGGACAGTACAACATATGACCGCATTGAGTAACTGCACACTGTGAGGGCAGTACAACATATGACCACTCTGAACAACTGCACAATGAGGACAGTACACCATATGACCACTCTGAATAACTGTACACTATGAGGGAAGTACAACATATGACAGCACTGAATAACTGCACACTATGAGAACAGTACAACATATGACTGGACTGAATAACTGCACGCTATGAGGACAGTACAACATATAACTGCACTGAATAACTGCACACTATGAGGACAGTACAGCATATGACTGCACTGAATAACTGCACACTATGAAGACAGCAGAACATATGACCGAACTGAATAACTGCACACTATGATGACAGTACAACATATGACCACACTGAGTAACTGCACACTATGAGGACAGTACAACATTTGACCGCACTGAAAAACTGCACACTATGATGGCAATGCAACATATCACCACACTCAATAGCTGCACACTATGAGGACAGTGTACCACATGACGGCACTGAAAAACTGCACACTATGAGGACAGTACAACATATGACTGCACTGAAAAACTGCACACTATGACAGCAGTGCAACATATGACCACACTGAATAACTGCACACTATGAGGGCAGTGTACCACATGACCGCACTGAAAAACTGCACATGATGAGGACAGTACAACATATGACCACACTGAATAACTGCACACTATGAGGACATTACAACATATGACCGCACTGAATAACTGCACACTATGAGGACAGTACAAAATATGACTGCACTGAATTACTGCACACTATGAGACCAGTGTACTATATGACCACACTGAATAACTGCACACTATGAGGACAGTACAGCATATGACCACACTGAATAACTGCACACTATGAGGACAGTACAACATATAACCGCACTGAGTAGCTGCACACGATGAGGACAGAACATATGACCACTACAAATAACTGCACACTATGAGGGCATTGTACCATATTACTGTACTGAATAACTGCACACTATGAGGACAGTACAACATATGACCACACTGAATAACTGCACACTATGAGGACAGTATAACATATTACCGCACCAAATAACTGCACACTATGAGGACACTACAACATGTGACTGCACTGTGTAACTGCACACTATGAGGACAGTGCAACATATGACTGCACTGAGTAACTGCACCCTATGAGAACAGTACAACATATGACTGCACAAAGTAAGTGCACACTATGAGGACAGTACACCATATGACTTCACTGAATATCTGCACACTATGAGGACAGTACACCATATGACTTCACTGAATATCTGCACACTATGAGGACAGTACAACATATGACCACACTAACTGCACACTATGAGGACAGTACACCATATGACCGCAATGAGTAACTGCATACTATGGGGAAAGTTCACCATATGACTGCACTGTGTAACTGCACACTATGAGGACAGTACAACATATGACTGCACTGCGAAATGCACACTATGAGAACAGTACAACATATGACCGCACTGAATAACTGCACACTTTGAGGACAGTACACCATCTGACCGCTCTGAATAACTGCACGCTGAGGACAGTACACCATATGACTGCACAGAGTAACTGCACACTATGAGGACAGTACATTATATGACTTCACTGAATATCTGCACACTATGAGGACAGTACACCATATGACCGCACTGAATAACTGCATGCTATGAGGACAGTACAACATATGACTGCACTGCGAAATGCACACTATGAGAACAGTACAACATATGACCGCACTGAATAACTGCACACTTTGAGGACAGTATATCATATGACTGCACTTAATAACTGTACACTATGAGGACAGTAGACCATATGACTTCATTGAATAACTGCACACTATGAAGACAGTACACCATCTGACCGCTCTGAATAACTGCACGCTGAGGACAGTACAACATATGACTGCACTGAATAATTTCACACTATGAGGACAGTACAACATATAACCACACTGAATAATGGTGGTGACATCCCTAAGCTGTATCCCAATACAAAACTGATTATCATCTATGACTGTCACTATTAGGTCATATCCTGGTTTTTGATCACATGTCATCATCAGACAATTAACTCATCCACATAAATTCAAAAGAGCTCTCAATGAACACTTACTCCCTACGTGAACATGCCTCTGCTTAAATCCCTCTTAAACAGCACTTATCCAATCTCCATCAACCCATCTCCTGCTGGCAATCAACTTATGCTCATGAATAAATGAGGTCTTTAAAAAACATCTACTTTCTACTTGTACATGTCTCTACTCAAATCACCCTTAAAAACACCTCTCCATCCCTCCCCCTCTGAACCCCCCAACTCCTACACTCAGCTTCACTGCCTACTGCTCCCCCTTTTCTTCCAGAGCCATAGTGTTTCTTTCTATTCTCTTCACTGCCTCTCCTTGCATTGATACTATTCTTTGCACTAAAAGTTTATTATTTAATCCACTTGACTTTTTATTGTTTGCTTACTCTACTACTGACTAGCTAACTGCACAAAATTTTTGATCTTGCGTAATAATTCTATTGATTTGCCATATTACTTTTGTTATTTTGTGTGTTAGTTTATTTAGTGAATGCTAGCTAGCAAATAGTTTAACTTTGGATGTTTCTCTTATTTAGTTTCTAGTTCTTATACATTTACATATAGTTTTTACCCTAGACTCAAATCTTGTATTTTTACATAGTTTGCACTCAGATCAGAAATCACAATCTCTCACTGTAATCTTCACTGTGGGCTTCTATTGTAAACGCTAATTTATAATTGTCAACAAAAAAATGAAGAGATATTCCCTCTGGAATTATTTAATCAGTTTTTGATAAGAATTCATGAAGGCGAGCAGACTTGTTTTTTGCTGCTTCTTGGAAGCCACTATTGGCTGTTTAGTTCACCTATTCTGCATATTTTACACATTGGTGTGAGGCATGCCTCTAAGCATGCATGAAAGCAAGCTGTTTCACCTGTTACTTCTTTTGGAAGTGCTATTGGTCACCAACATCACCTATTTTGCATATCTCATTAGTACTAAGGGATTGTTAACCTGGTTTATGCAAATCAGATGGAGAAATCCAAACATGGATTGGCTTGAATTTTGGTGTTGCTATTCTGATTGGGTGAATAATTCTGACTGGCTCATATATACAGATGAATGTCCCATTTGATTATACAATCTGAAGAAGAGCTATTCGAAAGCGCTTATCATTGGACAAGGGACTTGATTTTTATAATTTTTGTTCTTATTTTATTTTATTCTTTTCATTAAATTCTGGATTTTAACAGAACATTTATCACTGGATTGTACAAACAGTTTATTTGCTTTTCAGCACAGTGTTAGCCTGGGTGAATCAGCTGTCTTTTGGTTTGTGTAATTTATAATTGTGGAGCTTTTCTCCCCGGGCCTCTGCTGAAAAAGGGTTCTGGCTCAGTCGGATATTCCTGGATAACAAATGTCAAATGAATAACTAAATAAAATGCTAGTTTACACACCCTTTATATTCATTGCACATGTTAATAATGATAATATGATAAACTGTTTAACCATAATGCATGTTGAACGTATTATATTTTTACGAGTGTATGCCACTACTGGAAGTACATAGAGTATGGCAGGCCTCCTGTTATGTATTCATATAAGTTTTCCTACAAATAGACAAAAAGTACTAATGGGTGATTGGGTAATAGGCTAACTATAAATGCTCAGTTCCTTACATATACGGCTGCAGTTTACTAATATTACAAAGCCTTTTTTACTAGTATGAGATACTGGTTAGTACAGCTACTAGCATTGCCTATAAGTAGCATATGATCATACTTTTACAGCTAACTTGAGTACACATAATTGCATTACTAATATGCTTGAAATAATATCAGCTCTTTATTACGTGTTGGTTTATTCAGCTTAATATTATACAGACATATGGTCATACTGTTCAGACTAACACATTGTAACAGATATTATTGGTATGTATGTGTATCTAAGTATGACCATTCTCCACTGTACTCTAAATGTCTGCAGTAGTCGAGACATACCAGAAAAGGCCATATATTTGTGTAACTCGTTGTCCCTCACTCTAGTTGTATGCCCTCTATTATATGCACAAATGTCTGCATGACTTTTTTTCCTGTTTTGTAAATCTAGGTTGGTTCTGGTGGAGATGATGACTTCTGAGGAAATGCTTCTCTCCCGAGTCCTCATTTCCATGATACTACAGTTAAACCATGGACATTCAGAAGCCATATAGCTGAAATACTTGATGTCCTTAAGGGGTCATTTGCACATATCCCTTTGGCCTGTATTACAGAGGGTTTAAGGTGTTACACAGTGAAAACGCCAGCTTGTTATTTTTTTCTTGTACTTTTTTAAATTGATTTATATGTGTGATCATTTTACTTTTTGGTTTGGATGTAAGTTGGGATATTTTGCAGATACCTTAATGGTTATGGACATCAACAGGGTGTAAAGACCCAGTGTAGCCAAACAGTCCACTTAGCTGTACTGATGAGGTCATAAGAAGGCTGCAGCATTCATCTTCACAGCTGGTGGAGTTTGGATTTATTGGCATAAATGTATCCCTAAAGACGTAAAAAGAAAAAGTAAAAAGTAATGGACATTCAGAAGCCAAGTAGCTGAAAGACTTGATGTCCTTAAGGGGTCATTTGCTTATATCGCATGGGCCTCTATTACAGGAAGTTTAAGGTATCAGCTAGTAAAAACTCTAGCTTTGGTAGTTTTTTTTTCTTATACTTTTTTACTAATTGGTTTATTTGTGTGACCTTTTTACTAAATTATACTACAGTTACATGTCATCAGCAAAGTATTTAGCTCCACCTCCCAGGCTGGGCCAACCAGCTGCTATGATGTAATTAAGACACAGATTAGGAGAAGACTGTGATTGGGAGCCAAACTTGCCGTTCACAGAGGATGGCTTAATGCAGTATTGATGGAGCCTTCCTGTGTCCTGACAGAGTGCTCTTCAAACTATCTGGAGATATACTGAGCTGAGTATATTTTTCTGGCACTTCAGAGTTGTGTACTGGTAATTGTTGTTTGACTAATTTTATATCATTGCTGGCTGACTTCAGAGTTGTGTACTATTATTTTTGCTTCACTGTATAGTTTTTCAGATCTCTGCTGAAGGTGTTGGTTTTCCCATATCCACCTTCCCTATTTCTGTGTTGTTGTTTAAATTTGGAGGCTTTTGCAGTTGCCCGCCCCCACTGTAGATTTTATCTGGGACACTCCCCCCATTCCCATCTCTTTACCTCATTCTACCTAATAGACTCCTTCTGCACTTGTTTTTAGTCATTTTTAATTTAATTGCATTTTTAAACTGTTTTGTCTAACATTGCTACATACTCAAGTGTGCTAGCTTGCACTGCATTTGAATTGTTTTAACTGCTATTTTAGCAACTTTTCTGTATGTATATATATATATATATATATATATATATATATATATATATATATATATATATCTATATATATAAAAACACATTTCCTGTAACTAGTGTAGTCCAGATTCAGCTTTGCTGTATCCAGGACTGCATGTAAGCTTCTGAGCCCCCCCCCCAAGCTTTCTATGTTGGAGGGAAGCCTTCTAGCTTATCAGTGGGAGTGGTAAGCACTAGGTAACCTATCTACCATATAAGGAGTGGTTCTGGCTCAGAACATGTAGTTATTGGCCATTTGGGCAGCTTTTCCATCTCTCTCTCAACTTTCTGATTTAAAAGCCCACATTTGCACTTGTTTCCCCCCTTTCCTGTAACTAGTTTAGTCCAGATACAGATTTTTAGTTTTAGCACTTGAATTTGCTTATTCGTGATCAGCACTTGTTCAGAACTTGTAAGCACTAAATAACCTATTCATTTCTGCAGCACTCAACCTTCCTCATTACCTAGAGGAAAACAGTTTTGGTACTTACTTTCCTCACTTGCTTAGAGAAAAACAGCTCTTGAACTCACTTTCCTTACTTATCTAGAGGAAAATAGCTTTTTATTCAGGCATGTCCAAGGGTCAGCTCCCAGTGTTCTCTCCTGTCTATCTGATGAATCTGGGAATCTTGGGGCAATGTAGAAATTGCCTCATGTACACAGACAACCCTTTCCTCCTAAGACCCAACACTACAACCTGTGAGAGATGCACTTATCTAGCCAAACTGGAGGTAAAGCTCTCTCCAATCAAGACTGAACTTGACAGTCAAGAGGAGAAGGTAAACACTTGCACCACACCACACTCATCACATAGTCTCACTAATTCTACACCACCAAAATTTACACATAGAAACACAAAAACATTCGCGGAGGCTCTCAATAATAATCTTCTCAAGAAACAGAGACATCTAAAGCAGAAATGCAAGCAACCTCCACCCCAACACAACCCAAATGACACATAGCCTGCAGACTCAGTGTGCCAATAAACCACAGCCCATAAGGTAAAACAACATACCCAACACACTAGTCATAGGTGACTCTATAGTCGGGCACACTGATGTCCCACTCAGCAGGCTAAACAAGGAGAAGGTTACTGTCAGCTGCCTGTCTGGTGCCAGGATCCACCACATAACCCATGCACTCAGGTCACTCCACAACAAGTACAGATATGACTCTGTCATTGTCCATGTTGGTGTGAACAACCTGAGACATACCTCCCTGGACTACATGAAAAGAGACATGGAAGAGCTCTCTGATCTTGTAGCCCAGGCAGGTATGACCCTAGCCCTGAGAAGCATTCTGCCATCACCCAGAATGATGCCGCAGTACAAAGACAAAATGATTGACTTCAACATTTGGCTAATCTTCTGGTGCCATTCTAAAGGGATTCAGTATTTGTCTGCCTGGGATGACATGGTCGACAGACCACGATGCTTTGCCAGAGATGGCCTGCACCTGTCACCCCAGGAATTCTGGATACTGGCTAAGATTCTTGCCAACCCTATAGTGCCTTTTTTAGGCATGGTTCAAATGACAAATTCACCACCGTAACAGGAACAGGCAAGCAAAAACTGAGGGTGATGCTACTCAATGCTAGAAGTCTAAATCTCAAAATGCACTCACTCGAGGCACTCCTTAAAATGGAGAACATCGATATCTGTGCAGTGACTGATACCTGGTTCAAGGCTCCAGAGAGCACCCCTGCACTACTAGGCTATAACTCATACCACATTTTTCGGCCATGTAACCTGGACTGGAACACCAAAGGCAGAGGTGTGTCCATATTCATTAAGGATATCCACACCTCCAGGCTAGTTGCTCAGCATAATGCAGCCAAGGTTATCAAAATGCAACTAACTCTGGGCAAAACTGCATTCCAAATTGTAGCTTGCTACAGATCACCCACCATGCCCCAGGATTCCCACTTCTCTTTTCTTGATGTATTGGAAAATATTAGGGTTAAACCAAACACCCTAATAATGGGTGATATCAACTACCCTAATATTAAGTGGGAAAACTACTCATGTACCAACTCCTTCTCTCAACGCTTTCCGGAATTCATAAACTTCAATGCCCTGGATCAACATATCCACACCCCCACCAGGGGCAACAATATCCTAGATCTAGTCATTACCAACATGCGTGACCGGTGTTCCACACCTGAAGTCAACACCTCATTGGTCCAATCCGACCATAAGCTAATTACCCTAGATATCCAAATCCTGCACCCACCCCCCATTAAGGAAACCATGGTAAAAAATGTCTCCAAAGCCAACTTCATGCTTCTTAAGACAGAAGTGGTGAACTTCATGACACCCATGCAGATTGACAATACAGTTATGACTAATGAATCCTACACAAATGCACTTTATAAGCACTTACATGAGTTCATGGATCGTGCTATCTCAAACAGAACCAACACGCTATCCTCCAAAAAAAGGAAGCCAATCTGGTGGTACCCTGCCATAAACAAACTGTACATCAGAAGGAAGAAACTGTTGCAAAATAGAGTAAAATCCCATGAGTGGAGGAGATCCCTGGTCAGCCTCAGTAAGAAGCTGCAATCCCTGATAAAATCCTACAAAGCTAGTTACGAAAACAAAATCGCCACTGATTCTAAAGGCAGCCACAAAGCATTCTATAGTTATGTCAAGAATCTCAATGGCAACACTAAGATCTTCTCTCAGTTACAGCACAATTGCACTAAATATACAGACTCAACTGATATTGCCAACATCCTGGCAGATAGCTTTACCCCACTCTCACCTACTAAAGAGCCCATCTCTATACCAGAAGAATGCAAAGTTCCTGTAATCATGGTTGCACAGGTAAAAAACACACTCTCCAAAGCCAAGAACACAGCATCCATGAGACCAGACAACATCCCAGGCTGTGTTCTACATGAACTACAGAACGAACTGGCACCCCACCTAAGTACCATGTTCAGTCATAGCTTCACCTCAGGCTTTGTGCCTGCTGAATGGTGCACAGCAACAGTTATCCCACTCCACAAGGGGGTGCCACCACGGACCCTGGGCAGTGGCGTAACTACATTAGAAGCGCCCTGAGGCAAACTTTTCCTAGGCACCCCAACATCTCCCCCCCCGGGGAACCCAAGCCATCGAGATGAAATTCTGATTATTCTAGTATATTGTAGTAAAGGCATACGGCCTACATGGAGTTGCACTGCAGAGATGTGACAGCATGTTAAAGTGCACATGTAAATTGAAAGTTGAATCTAATCGTTTAGACTGCATACCCTTAGCTAAGGTACTTATGGTTTTATAACATGCAATACAAATACAACCCACCAAACTCATTTAACTGTTTCAAATTTACCAAAGAAGCATTAGTGTGGAATTAACCTGATAAGCAAAAAGGATGGCGAGCAAGCTGAACAAGTAAAAAACACCAAATAAGCAAAGCAGTACTAAAGCATGCCAAAAGGACAGAAGCTCAAGTTAAATACAGAAAAATCCTTTATTAAAGACTCATCAACCTTGAGAGTCTCCAGACCAGACCTTATAAATCCAGACCACTGTTATGCCAGTTTTCCAGTCTGCTGGAACCACATCAGAAGTTAAGTATAACAATGTAGAAAACAATTCTTCCACCTGCTCAAGTAATTTAAGTAAGCTCACTTATTTACACCACAGGGTGGTTAGCCCTGCAGCAATACCTCTTCCACACATCAGACTCGCACGCACTCTCTCACACTTACGGTCAATTTAGAGTGCCCAATCCGCCTCCGTATGCGATACATACATATCTGTCCCACATAACAGAGAAAGGCAGTAATCATTGTTCTTCTAACCCCTAAAATTCTTTCTTCGAGAGCCTTCTTTAAGCGATCCCGTACCATTTGTTCAGCTTAACGAGGCACATAAAATAGTGAACAATAAGTTGTACTTAAACGCAAATATATTCGGTACCTGTACAACGTTGAGCACGAGTAACCACAGAACTGTCCAGCTCTGATAAGTCCAGTTCAATGAAAATACGCACATTCCTAACATCTCCCAGCACAGTGTTAAAACTAGAATACTACAGATCAACACACAGCCCTTCACCTACCTAGCCCAGCGACTGACCCAACAGCAAGCCACAGACTGATCCGTGTGACCAAGCGACCGACAGAACAGCAAGCAAGCTACAGACAGATCTGCGCACCCGAAAAAACAGACCGATCCACGAAGCGACTGAACAACAGCAAGCAAGCCCACAATCCAAACACCTACCTGAAGCCGAAGCCCGCGCACTGAAAAAGTCCTGCGAGAGCATCATGCAACATATAAAATGCCAATGATTATCACATTTCTGAAAGCACATTCCTGGCCACTCTCATTTACAAAAAAAATGACACAGTCTTTCTAGAACTGTATCTGAAAAGAAATAAAATAAATAAATAGACAATAATTCAAAGAAAATGCATCTGGCCAGTGGCAGGTTAAGTTTACATTTGGACTGTTTTCAAATCATAGGCCCCTTGCACACATTTCAGAACCATGCATAACTGCTTTGATTCACCTTCCTGAACCATGCATAACTGCTTTGATTCACCTTCCTGATTGTATTAATTATAATATATAATAAGTGAATTATATCCCTTGTTAATACAGCACCACTTAGAGTGTGTTTTATAGTTTTGAACAATTTTTCAATTAAGCAATGAAACAAAACATATGAACCAATAATGACAAATTGCCCAATTCAGAACATTTCAACCATAAAAGGCCACTTAAACGTCTATCATTACAATCTACCAATATCAGTCAATATGCACAATCTCTGCAGAAGTAAAAGTCATCAGAATAATTTCACATTAAAGAGATCTGAAACTAATGGAGAGGTTGTTGCTAAAAAACAGCTTTATATTTCAGTGCTTCATCTACAAATTCAGTGCCTACTGCCCTTAAACAATAAATTACCTATGTTCCATTTAAAAAAAAATGCTAAGCTTGTATATTGCAATAGGAATAAGTGGCAAGCGGAAACACAGGTTCATAGTTACTAGGCATCTTATCCAAAGGAGGACATACTCAGGACTACAGCACTCCACCCCCTTAAAATACAAATCTACATGTGGTGGGAGTAGAACCTACAGCCCTCTACATCAAGATGCAAGTATGCTACCTGCTATGCTACTAAGACTGTTTTGACATTCTGCACCACAACACTGATACCATTTGCTAAACAAAACAGTTGCACATTTTAAGCAGACTTAGCTTGAACAGTAAACATCTCTTCCCTTGAAGCTCACAATTCCTTGAAAATGTATGTGAAAATAAATTCCACCTGCTAACTCTAAATAGGGCATTTCACTCTCACACATGCATACCTCAACCTCTTAGTGCAAGAAATCTGGACAAAGCCTAAAATAAATAGGGATGGATTATAAATATTGCTCTCATGAATGTAATAATTGTAGAATAACAGTATTTGTGTTAGTATGCATTTTTCTAAAAGATATGACATCTAAAACTCAAATGTCTGTTATTATTTAGCAACTTCAATCCTTTTTATTTATTTGGCATTTGTTAACCGGGATAGTCCATCTGTGCAAAATCCCTTTTTCAGTGGAGGCCCGGGAAGAAAAGCTCAGGAGGAATATGGGGCAGAAATCTGGACATGCTGAAAAAACCTGGACAGCTGAACACACAGACACACACACACCCTCTCAATCTCTTAGCACAAGAAATCTGGAAAAAGCCTGCTATAATGTTGGGGACAAAAGCCCAAACTAAGGCCACATTTATAAAGTTGCTAGAATAACAAGATTTGATTTACAATGAATTTTCTACAGGATATGAAGTCTAAAAATCAAATACATGTTATTATTTAGTAACTTTAATCCTTAGCTCATCCCAGCGATTTGTCAAAAAAGAAAATGATTTTTTATGAAGAACAGACCAAAAAGATAAGGCAAAAGTCTGGACATTCTGTGGAAATCTGTACAGTTGATAGGTGTGCCACACACATACATCCCCCCTGACCCCCGCAGAAAGTGCATAGAACAACCAAGTCAAGTTTTTGAGAGAATATACTAACTTATGTACTACCACTATGGCCTCAATATTATGTAGTTTGACAAGAAATTTCTCCTTAAGGAATCATCTCTACAATAACAAACATTCACTTGACCATCTAATGGCTGTGAACTGCAAGACAAAGGTCCTCTTGGCCTGAATACCATGTAGTTTGACAAGAAATGTCTCCTTAAGGAATCATTTCTACAATAACAAACATTCACTTGACCATCTAATGGCTGTGAACTGCAAGACAGAGGTCCTCAGGAACAGAAACTGATCGTATACTCCTTAGGACAAATTAATTATAT
Source organism: Protopterus annectens (assembly GCF_019279795.1). Classification (NCBI taxonomy): domain Eukaryota; kingdom Metazoa; phylum Chordata; order Ceratodontiformes; family Protopteridae; genus Protopterus; species Protopterus annectens. Next base: position 1,109,683,087 of record NC_056726.1, read on the forward strand.
GTTAAAGTTGTACAGCCAGCCTCTGAATATGATTTCTGAACTTGCTTTGGAACCTAACCTGGCTCCTCAGTACATGACAGTGCTCAAGTGCAGGCTCACACACACCTCCCTCCACTAAGTAGTGGATAAGAACAGAATGAACAACACATATAATGTTTTGTTTAAGCAATAAGATGTTCAACCCCCTTGGAGCAGACACATAAATTAAATAAGAAGCAGCAGCAATGTAAATAAAAGGGAACGAATGGCACACACAATGTTCTGTTTAACCAGGGAACGAATGGCACACACAATGTTCTGTTTAACCAGCAAACAATAAGAAGTTCAACCCCCTTGCAACAGACACAAATTAAAAAAGAAGTACCTACCTTGCTGTAAAATGAAATAAGCAGTGGCAATAAGTAAGGGAACAAGGCTAGCAAGCAAATACTCTCCTTACTGTAGCCCAACAATTGTATATAAAAATTGCATGGGCAGGATGCATGAAGACCAGGACTGGACCGGAAAGAACAACAGTTACTTTGGGCACACAAATTTTTCTTTACTTGCAGAGTCCAGACTCCAGAGTTTACTCTGTTGTGTCTGTTACACAGATAAAATAACACATAACAGTCCTCAGAGGAGTGGTTAGAAGCAGCAACTAGTAATTCGTTGGCCATTTTGGGTCATTTCCTGTTTTTTCCAGCCCCCTGCTATAAAGCACGCTTTGGCGGGCTTTTCTGGCATTAGAGAACTTGGCATAGCTCCTCGTGGTCCCCTGCAGAGTTCCTAAGCCAGCAGAGAGCAGAAAAAGCAACTTTCTTGATCATAAGTATTTTTTAAACTTTTTAGTTTGCATTTTTCAATCTGTTGAGCTTTTCGACTACTGTTTGTGCCTATATTACTGTTTTATTACCTTATTTTCCTGTTTTTGTGAGCTTAAATTGTTGATTGCACTTGTTGGCTAAAGTATTGCTTAAAAGTAACAAACAGGCTAATACACTCAAGTGTACCAGCCTTTGATAGCAATTTAGTCGAAAACAAACCATTTACTGCATTTTTTTTCTGTCTGTTTGCAAAAAAAAACAAAAAAAACAAAAAAATACTTCCTTTCCTAAACTTTCCTAGCTAGTTGTTCCAGTGATCAGATTTTGCTGATCCCTGGGCTTTATATTTGGTTTCTGTGTTCCTCCATTTTCTTGTGTGGCCAGAGGTAGTTTCTTTACTCACCAGTGGGAGTGGGGAGTACTGAGCTGCTTGTTTGCCCTCAGAGGAGTGGTTAGAAGCAGCAACTAGTAATTTGTTGGCCATTTTGGGTCATTTCCTGTTTTTTCCAGCCCCCTGCTATAAAGCACGCATTAGCACGCTTTAGCACGATTTAGCGCGATTTAGCGCGGAGCTGCTAACGTTGCACACTAGAGCATTAGATTTAAACTATTAGGGCTACCTAAAGTCCACTCTTCAAATTTTCCCTTAAAACTACCTTCCTCAAAGTATACTACTGTTCTATTTAGTGTATCCTACAACTATAAATTATCTCTACTTGACTCCCAAGTAGACTATTCTCTATCTGTATAGCCAATCACTTGCTCCTACAGTACTTATCACCTCGATACAGCACTCTTGTTATAGAAAGTACCCCAAAAAAGCAAACCCCGTTTCTCGGTCACCCACATCCCCCAAAACCTTTTTTTTAAGTTTTTCTGTCTATTCCCTCTAGCATGTCGTGGGATCAGTTGCTAATGTCCTCTCCTGCTCAGCTGGTGAACCTGGGAATATTGAGGCAATGTTACAATTGCCTCATGTACACAGACAACCCTCTCCTCCTCCCACAAAATACAAATACATGCGAGAGATGCAACTATACGGCCAAACTGGAGGCTGAGCTCTCTCAACATAGGACTGGCAAGACCAGACAGGAGGAGAAGGTAACCACACACACTATAGACCCAGTCTCACATAATACCATCACAACCTCAAATCATACACGTAAACACACAAAGACATACTCGGAGGCTCTGATCAAAAATCTACCAAAACAGCAGAGGCCACCAAAGCAGACACCCAAACAACTACCACCTCAGAACACAACACCTGCAACACATAGACCGCACATTCAGAGTGTCAAGCAGTCACAGCCCTTAAGGCCAAACACAATGCCAGACACACTAGTCATTGGTGACTCCATAGTCAGACACACTGACGTCCCACTCACCAGACTGAGTAAGGAGAAGGTCACAGTAAGCTGCCTGTCGGGTGCTAGAATCCACCACATAACGCATGCACTCAGGTCTCTCAACAGCAGGTACAAGTACGACTCAATCATTGTCCACGCTGGTGTTAACGACCTGAGACGTACCTCCTTGGACTACATGAAAAGGGACATAGAGGAGCTCTCTGATTTTATAGCCCAAGCAGGTATGACCCTGACCTTGAGCAGTATCCTACCTTCACCAAGAATGATGCCACAATACAGAGACAAGATGATCAGCTTTAACAATTGGCTTAAACTCTGGTGTCATTCAAAGGGGATCCAATGTCTGTCTGCCTGGGATGACATGCTGGACAAGCCACACTGCTTCGCAAGGGACGGCTTGCACTTGTCACCCCTGGGATTCCGGATATTGGCAAAGGCTCTTGCCACCCCCATAGTGCCTTTTTTAGGCAAGGCTCAAATTCTAAACCTACCACCCTAGAACACAACAAAGAAAAAAAACTAAGGGTAATGCTGCTCAATGCCAGAAGTCTCAACCTCAAGATGCATGCACTCGAGACCCTTCTCAGTATGGAGAACATCAATGTCTGTGCTGTGACAGAAACCTGGTTCAAGGCTCCTGAGAGCACCCCAGCACTATCAGGTTTTACCTCATATCATGCGTTCCGCCCCAAAACCCAGACAATACCAAGAAAGGAGGAGGGGTATCCATATTCATCAAGGACACCCACACCTCAAGATTGGTGGCAACGCACGATGCATCGGAAACCATCCAGGTGCAATTAACCATAGGCAAGACTGCTCTGCAATTTGTAGCATATTACAGGCCACCTCAAACTCAGGAACCTCATATGGCCTTCCTGAAAACACTGGAGGGGATAAATGTATCTCCGAACACCATCATACTAGGTGACTTCAACTACCCTAATATAGACTGGGAACACTACTCAAGCCCAAACACCCTAGCCCAAAAGTTCCTGGAATTCATAAACTCAAACGCCATGGAACAACTAGTCACCATCCCCACAAGAGGAGAAAACATACTTGATCTCATCATCACGAACATGGGAGCACAATGTTCAATGCCAGAAGTATACCACTCACTGGTGAGATCAGATCACAAACTAATCTCGCTGGAGGTCCTCATCCCGCCCCCACCCGAAATGAAAAAGACCACAGTAAAGAACTTCTCGAAAGCTGACTTCACACTTCTAAAGACTAGTGTGGTCTCCTTTAAGGCCCCTGAGCCGGCGGTAAAAATTACTCAAACCGCTGAATTTCTTACAAATGCCTTCTACCAGCACCTGCAGGGCTGCATGGATCAGGCAATCCCAAGCAAAACAAAGACTCTTTGTACCAAAGGCAAGCGTCCAGTCTGGTGGACCCCAGCCATAAACAAACTCTACAACAAAAGGAGAAAGCTACTACAAGATAGAGCAAAATCCTTAAAAGGTAAGACACCGCTGATTACTATAAGTAAAAAGCTAAGAGCTCTCATAAAAACATCCAAAGCTAATTTTGAGAAAAAAATAGCTAAGGACTCTAAAGACAACCATAAGGCATTCTTTAGCTATGTCAGAAACCTAGGAGGAAACTCCCAGATATGCTCAAAATTAGTTCAAAATGATGTGAAGATTACTGATCCTACAGACATTGCCAACATACTGGCTGACAGGTTCAGTGCAAACTTCTCCCTCCCCTCCCTCCCTAAAGGAGAGATATCTATACCAAATGATTGTAGCCCCCCAAACATCTCTAACGCCCAGGTGAGAACTGCTCTCTCCAAGGCAAAGAACACAGCATCCATCGGACCTGATGGTGTCCCCGGCTGTGTGCTCCATGAACTCAACGAGGAATTAAACCCACAGTTAGGACAGCTGTTTAATCTTAGTCTCACCTCCGGATACGTTCCCAGGGAGTGGCGCACAGTGACTGTGGTCCCATTCCACAAAGGCGGTGCCTCCACCGACCCTGGAAATTACCGTCCCATTAGCTTGACAAGCCTTATCTGCAAAGCCATGGAGAGGATCATAATGGATCTCATAAATAAAGACATAGGGAATTTGCAGACCTTGGATCCAACCCAGTTTGGCTTTGTCAAAGGCAGATCATGCCTTTTAAACTTGGTTGACTTTTTCGAAACAGTCACCAAGGCCATTGACGAGGGTAAGGCAGTCCATACAGCCTACCTAGACCTGGCGAAGATTTTCGATACAATACCCCACTCGGGTATCATTGAAAAACTCATCAACTTAAATGTAAACCCATACATTACAAGATGGGTTGCAAACTGGCTGAGTGACAGAACCCACAGGGTCAGAGTTGCTGGCGCCATGTCAGACTCAAAGCTTGTCACAAGTGGTGTCCCACAGGGCTCAGTCCTGGGCCCACTCTTGTTTGGCATCTACTTTTCTGAAGTACAAGCAACCACAGGGGGGTTATGGCTGACAAAGTTTGCAGATGACTGCAAATTGGGCGCCGTAGTTGAAAACACATCTGACACAGATATCCTTCAGAAGGGTCTCACAGAAACGGATAACTGGTGCCAGAGCCATGGCCTAAAGTTAAATGCCAAGAAATGCATAGTCATACCCTTCGGGGAAAATAAGGTTACCCCTAGCTACCATATAAGTGGAAATCCCCTGATCACAGAAGAAGTTATCAGGGACCTGGGAACCCAGGTTGACAGTAGCCTTTCATTCGACACTCATATTGCTAAAGTAGTTAGGAAGACCTTCTACATTGCCCACCTTATCATGAAGAGATTCACATCTAGATCAAGGGAAGTCATAGTCTCCCTATACTCATCACTCATTAGACCAATGATCGAGTACAATGCCCCATTCGGAATGTATCTGACCCGACACTTGCAGCAGCTGGAGAGGCCACAAAAGTTCCTCACCAAAAGGATAAAGGGTCTCAAAAATCTGTCTTATGCTGCCCGACTGAAAGAACTCCAGCTATATTCAGTTGCTTACCGCTTGCTTAGAGGTGACCTATGCCTGACATACAAGGCCATGTCAAACCCAGATTTGATGAACATGCTTCATCTCAAAAAATCTAGATCCCTCAGAGCCACAAGGGCGGGAGACTTAAACCTCGACACGGTTATTAATAGGACGTGCTGGAGGGATAGATTCATCACCCAAAGACTCCCTATGCTATGGAACAAAATTCAGGTTTATGTGAGGCAGAGCAACTCACTGGCCTTGTTCAAGAGGAATCTTGACCAATGGATGGGAGACCGCAGATACACCCCAGGGGTTACCTCAGTGTCACTGCTCGACAGAGGCACAGTAAAATAATGGGCATAGTTTCTCCAAACTAAAGGGGTGGTGTAAGCCACAAAACTATGGGCTAGGCTTATAAATGCCCTCGGGCAGATAGCCTAGTATGAACCTATGAACCTATGAACCTATGAACAGACCCACACACCCCAACCACATTTAGCCAATACATAAAAATACAACTTTCAGTTAAGAATACAGCTTTCCATTAAGCAAATTAGATAACACACACAGCCCCAGCTTGGACTTTGTTAAACAGATAGCAAACAGCGAGTCTGGTAAGCAGAAAAAATAAATACACACATACAGCTTTCCGTTAAGCAGATCAGATGAAATAACACACACAGCCCCAGCTTGGAGTTTGTTAAAGTCCATTAAGCAGACAGCTTGTAAAACAGTGAGCCTAGTAAGCAGATACAATAAATACACACACACACACACACACACACAGCTTCTAGACTGATGAGTTAAGCAGATAAAATGACACAGCCCCAGCTTGTAGCTAGTTAGGCAGATAAAAAAAACAAACTTAACCTTTGGCCCAGCACTAATGGACTTTCTTACCTGGAGGCTGAGACCTTCTGCTGCCATTTCTGTAACTGTTTCCCTCCAAATAGTTCAGTAGCAGCCCTCCCCGAGTCGCACAGAAGACGAAAACAGGTCACAAACACCTGTTGCATCTGCGCGACTGGACGGGATGTAAAGGGCGTTCTTAAAGAGGAACGCCCTTTAAAAAAAAAAAAAAAGTTTTTTTTTTTTTTTAATTAAAATAAATTTCTCAGCCAGCCCGGTTCCAAGGGGGTGCAAGTGCACCCCCTTGCACCTGCCTGCGGGTGCCCTTGTATGCAATGCTGTCAGTTCTGAGTGTACTAGCACAGCCCAAAGTGCCCCCTACAGCTTGGCGCCCTGAGGCAATTGCCTCACTTCGCCTCTCGTAGTTACGCCACTGACCCTGGGAACTACCACCCCATTAGCCTGACAAGCCTGGTCTACAAGGCCATGGAACGTATCATCATGGAACTTATAAACAAAGACATTGGTAATCTCCAAACTCTGGACCCCACCTAGTTCGGGTTTGTAAAAGGCAGATCATGTCTCCTAAACCTGATAGACTTCTTTGAACCAGTCACCAAAGCTGTAGACAAGGGTAAGGTGGTTCACACAGTCTATCTAGATCTTGCCAAGGCTTTCGACACCATACCCCTCTTTGGAATTATAGATAAACTCACTAAACTAGGTATAAATCCCTATGTCACAAGATGGGTTGCCAACTGGCTCACTAACAGAACCCACACTGTGAAAGTAGCAGACTCCAAATCCGACTTCAGACCAGTAACAAGTGGAGTACCACAGGGTTCAGTCCTGGTTCCTCTCCTGTTTGGTATCTACTTCTCTGAAGTACAAGCTAACACAGAGGGTCTTTGGCTAATGAAGTTCGCAGATGACTGCAAACTAGGAGCCATAATCGAAACTCCTAATCATGTGGACATCCTACAAAAGGGCCTCACTGAGATAGATGCCTGGTGTCAAAGCCATGGCCTGAAGCTCAATGTCTAAAAGTGCATCATCACCCCCTTTGGTAAAAACTCTGTACCCATGAACTACAACATAGGTGGTAGTATACTTAACACCGAAAGTGTGATAAGAGACCTTGGGACACAGGTGGACAGTAGTCTCTCCTTTGATAATCACATCACCACAGTAGTCAGGAAATCCTTCTACATGGCCCACCTCATCAAAAAAGGTTTCTCATCCAAAAAAAAAAGAGGTCATTGTTCCCCTGTACTCATCACTTATTAGACCCATTATAGAGTACAACGCCCCTTTTGGTATGTACCTCACAAGACATCTGCAACAACTGGAAAGGCCACAGAAATACCTCACAAAGAGGATTACTGGCCTCAAACAGATGACCTACGTAGACCGTCTCAAAAAACTCCACCTTTACTCCGTCGCATATCACCTACTCAGAGTTGATCTCTGCCTAAAATACAAAGCTATGTCAAACCCAGAGCTGTTGGACATACTCCACTTAAAGAAATCCCAATCCCCTGAGCTACACGCTCTAGGGACCTAAACCTTGTCACCACAATAAACAGAACATGCTGGAGAAATAGATTCCTGTCCCAGAGACTTCCCATAGTCTGGAATAAACGACCTATCTATATCAAACAAAGCTCCTCGTTAGCACTCAAGAAAAGTCTTGATGATTGGATGGGAAATAGGAAATTCACCCCTGGGATCACCTCTGTGGCTCTGCTCGACAGTGGCACAGGAAAATAAATTTCTTGGGTGGAAAAACCCAGGGTACCTTTTTGGCTGGGCTTGTATAGGTCCCAGGGCCGATAGCCCAGTACCTACCTATGAACCTATGAACCTATAAGACGTACTGACCCTCAATGCTGACATTATAAAGAAGGCCACTAAAAATGTTGGGCATCAGCATCTCTGTAGGTGTATCCACAGCCCTCATAACATTGTACCTCCTCCTTATAGTCTGAACATTCACCTACTCTAGCTATGGTTCCTGGCTGTGGGCTTCACTGAGTCTTTGAGTATGACCTGCTTCATACCAGCATGGCATCCTATGCTTCCTGTTTAAAAGGTGAGTGAGCATTGCCTCATTATATCTTCCTTCCACATCAAACCACACCAGTCATTTTGCTACTAATACAAACAAGGCTATGTTGGTCATGCAACATAAATAGGACATGCTGAACGGATAGATACAGGTGTCAGAAAGTCCCCTTTCTCTTGAACAGGCTTTCCATCCATGTGATGGAGAGTTCAAACCTGCACTTATTCTAGTAAAACTCTGGCTGAGTGGAGAGAGAACTGTAAATATCCCCATGATCTGGCACCTATGCCTTCTCTTAGAAAGAAGCAAATTGTAAATCACTGGATACCTATGCCCAAGTATATGTACAGTATCTATCTATCTATCCCACAAAAACCTTGGGAACCAATATCTATCAAATTTCTTTGGGAAGCATGGCTGGGCTTAAAAAGGCCACTTGGGTCAATAACCTAATATTCTTCTGTGATGATACTAGGATACTGGTAAATGTATTATCTCTGTACTTCAGCAGGATGGCTTCCTCTGCAAGACTTGTTAATTTTGGCACATAATTTTGGACTCAGCAAGATTCAGCTGACATTGCTGATGCATGTTATCAGTCATCACAGTTCTGAGATGATACATCAAGAATCAGCTGACATTGCTGATGTATACCAGTCATCACAATTCTGAGATGATACATCAAAGATCAGCTGACATTGCTGATGCATGTTATCAGTCATCACCGTTCTGAGATGATACATCAAGGATCAACTGACATTGCTGATGCATGTTATCAGTCATCACAGTTCTGAGATGATACATCAAGGATCTGCTGACATTGCTGATGCATGTTATCAATCATCACAGTTCTGAGATGATACATCAAAGATCAGCTGACATTGTTGATGCATATCAGTCATCACAATTCTGAGATGATACATCAAGGATCAGCTGACATTGCTGATGCATGTTATCAGTCATCACAATTCTGAGATGATACATGCTAATGATAAAGAGCAAAGCATGATAGTCAATATGTTGTATAAATCTGCAATATTCTAAGATGCTCACATATATGGCCTTACCTCTACATGGACAAATTGTGTAGTTGCCTGATGCTAAGTTATTTTGTGTTGCATCAGTTATGCTGCATCACATTTTGGGGTCTGTATTCAATATTTACATGAATAAACTGCTACTACATATGCCTTCCTGAAGCTGAAGACTTGCATGGAAGATTCGACTACCTGTTAATTATGATACTGTCTACATCTGCAAAGCTTCCTTTCGAAAATACTGCATGAAGAAAGAACTACTTCCACTGTTATGGACACCATTTGTGGACACTGATGCAGATGTTTCCACACAAGTATGTTGCCCACAGATATGTTGTATTCTTTCCATATGAAGTTGTTTGCTCTTCACAGCTGCCCATGACAGTATATTGAATATCCCCATCCCAGCCACATCTACTTTCATATCTATGTGTTGTGTAGAAAAATAATTGATGTAAGTTCAGCTAGATAAACCCCCGGATTCATGAAGCTCGGTGCAAGGCCGGTGTAAAGCCTGCACCGGCCGTGCGGCATATATATGGTGTAGTAGCGCCATATGCATATTAATGAAGGTGCGCTGCCACCACATCCATGTGCATAGGACACGTGCATGAGTGCATGGGGCATTACTAAGCTGGGCCCGGAGGCGTGTCAATGTCGGCTGTCGATGAGCAACATAAACTGCTGAATATTATAATAAAAAACCACCGCAAACAAAGTAAGATGAAGAACCACAAACAGCAAGCCAGCAACTCCTCAGAAGGAATTTATTTGGAAAAACAGTGATGAAATAAAACTCTAGCGCCTCGGCCAACAGCCTTTAACAGAGTACACTTTTTTAAAAACCACTCAAACTATATATAGCAAATCATGAATTGATTAATGACATAATTGATTAATTACATAGATTATACACTTTTCAAACCAGCTTCTTAAAAAAACACATACCTATTTACATATTTACACAAAGCTTCTCCAGAAGCATTCTTGATTAAGTCCCCTAGGGCACATAGTATTGAATTTCAATATTAAGAATGCTTCTTTCTTTCTTAATATCTGTTTCACTTGTTCATCACCCATAAATTTATTACAAACTACTTTATCCAAAATTGTTGTCTCAAAACCATCCAAACTGCCATTATGTATTTCATTAAAATGTGTGGCTACAGGGCTAGTTATTTTATTATTCCTAACATCCCTTATGTGTTCTTTAATCCTACAAGAGAATTGTCTTTGGTTTCACCTATATAAAATTTGTTACATGTGCATTTAATAGCATATATAACTCTCTCACTTTTGCAAGTAAAACATTCATTTGTTTCAAAATTCCTATTATTAATTTTATCAAAACGTAGAGTAACATATCTACAAATCGTACACTTTCCACATACTACTGTACCTTTTTCTTTTATTCTATCTGCTATCTCTACTTTTGGCCTTTTAAACCTACTATGCACTATAAAATCCTTAATATTTCTACCCCTGTTAAAAGAAAATGACAGTTTTTTATTTTGTAAACAATCTACCTCTTTTTTTGAAATATTCCAACTAGATTTGATAATGTCAATAATTTCTTCTGATATTACTGAGTGCGTAGTGACAAAGTAAATATTCCTATCCTGTTCCCTTATATTTCTCTTCTTATAATATGCCCAACTATATTTTTCATTCATGCTATCCAACACTCTATACAAACTTTCTTTAAGATTCATTTCATCATACCCCCTTTCTTTAAATCTATAAAAACTATCCAATAATTCAATATTTCTATCACCCATCTCACTACATAATCTTTTTATTCTATTAAACTCAGTATATGGAATAGATTTCATAGTATGTAAAGGATGGAAACTTTCTCCATGTAATATATTATTACTTTCTGGAAATTTTCTATGTATTTTGGATATAACCTTATGTTGGTAACTATCCCCTATTAGTTCCACATCCAGAAAGTTAACCTTATTACCTTTCTGTAATCCATCAAATTTTATTCCCATACTATTCACTTGAATTTGATCTATAAATTGTTCAACTAACTCACTACCCCCTTTACAAATAAAGATGAGATCATCTATATATCTGTAATAATTAATTACATGTTTGCAAAAAAACTCATTGTTATAAATATGGCAGTGTTCAAACAGGCCCATAAATATATTGGCATAACAGGGGGCAAACGGAGCCCCCATCACTGTTCCCTGTTTTTGCCTATATAACTGCCCATCAAATTCAAATATGTTGTTCTGTAAACACATCATAAGTAATTCTACAATGTATTCCACCAAGGGACTATCCCCTAAAAAATGTTTCATTGCTCTAACACCATCCGTATGTTTAATATTAAAGACTCACAACGTCTATTACTATAAAAAACATCTCTTTATTCCATTTCACTTGTTTCACTACTGACAAAAATTCAAAAACATCCTTAACATATGATGGTAATTTTTTAACTATTGGCATGAAGAATTCATGTAATAGGCAAGAGATGTTATTCAAAAAACTTCCACTGGCTGACACAATCGGCCGATCAGGTGGATTCACCAGATCTTTGTGAATCTTTGGAAGACAGTAAAAGCATGGCATTCTGGGATTATTAATGCCGAACTTATCCTTCACATCTTTGCCTGAAAAATAATGTAATCTTTTGCCCTTTTCTACTAATGCAATATACATAGCTTGAGCTTTCTCATATTCTAACATATTTATACACTGATACACTGTCTTGTCATTCAAGTGTTTATAACACATTGCTAGGTATTGCGTATGGTTCATAAGGACCAACTTCCCACCTTTATCAGATGGTTTAAATACCATTTGCGCATTTTTGCTCAAATCATTTAAACCCTGCCACTCATTTTTATTCAAATTATATTTTACATCTTTTTTCTTTAAACTAATAAATTTGTCATAAGCTATTTGTATATTCAAATTTAAAAATTTATCTAAGCATAGTATAGTCTCATTATTGCAATAAGGAACAAAACCACTTTTCGTTTTGATATTGTCTGTGTTCAACTTACAATATGCATTACTACAGACAATTTCATCTTCTTCCATAGAACAGCATGAATAAAAGCTATCATTTGAACTATTACTAAGTTCATCACTATCACAATTTTCATTATAATTCACATTTTCCACAGAAAAATAATGCATTAACTTTAACTTCCGTATAAAACGGAAGATATCACTTTTCAATTCATGTAGTCTAGGGAAAACAGTAGGTATATATTTTAGCCCTTTGGTTAACACAGACATCTGAGCTTCAGAGAGCTCAAAACCTGATAAATTCACTACATACTCACATACAGATAAACAATTTACATTACTAGTCCCATTTGCCTCGTTTACTTGTCCGTTGAAACGTACGCTGTTCTGGATAATAGCCTTGTGCTGTCCCATTCCAGCTGCGTTTTCTACCTCTATAGCCTCCACGAAATGAGTTCATATACGTTGTTCTCGCAGGTGGCAAGTATGGAAAATCTTCATCTGTTTCTACTTCCGTAGTTGAAGTAATGCTTTCACCAGAAGTAAACGCTCTTGTTGCTACATTCTGCGCTGACTTCTTCTGTTGTTCAAACTGAACGTGTTGTTTACGTCCCTTAGGATTGGTCGCCACCAGGAATGCCCTTTTATTGTCAGAATGCATATCGAACCAATTTGTTTTTCTTTCTGTCAATCAGTTCTTTTTCGTAATTAACAAGCTGCTCATTGGTTTTCACCAAAAAACATTGAAGTTCTTCATGTGAAATCATATTCGTGATATCCTTACATAACCCTTTGATCTCTTCTTTAAGTTTCTGTCTCTTAAAGAGATCTCGCTCAACTAAAATACGGACCCACTCTAAACTGCAATTGTGAGCCGCCGCAATCCACCTTTCATGAAACCCCCGCTCTTCAGAGACAGTTAAATCAAATGGTGTGGAGGGTTTTTTTATGGCTCTTAACCCTCGAGGAGTAATTTCTAACTCCTCATATCTCTGCATACTTTGCGAGTTTAAAAATGCAGCAGTTTCTTTAAATAACAACTTCTCCATCCGTGACAACATATCTGTTATTTCAGGGTTATGAAAAGTGTCTACTTTTTTGCCAATTTTCGAAAAAGGATTTTGATTCCATAATTTCCTATCCTTAGTCCATTTATTCAACACCCCATTGTCTCTTTCATTAACAGTACCTCCTTCATTACGAACAAATCCATTGCATGTAGAATTCGACCCAGCTGCAACCTCTGCATTAGTAGATGCACTGTCCATAGATTTAGGTAACATCTCCACCGGAGTATCTAGGAATATCCTAGGAAGGCCCACCAAAGAATCACTGGTCATAATAAAAAACCACCGCAAACAAAGTAAGATGAAGAACCACAAACAGCAAGCCAGCAACTCCTCAGAAGGAATTTATTTGGAAAAACAGTGATGAAATAAAACTCTACTGCCAACAGTCTTTAACAGAGTACACTTTTTTAAAAACCACTCAAACTATATATAGCAAATCATGAATTGATTAATGACATAATTGATTAATTACATAGATTATACACTTATCAAACCAGCTTCTTAAAAAAACACATGCCTATTTACATATTTACACAAAGCTTCTCCACAAGCATTCTTGATTAAGTCCCCTAGGGGACATAGTATTGAATTTCAATATTAAGAATGCTTCTTTCTTTCTTAATATCTGTTTCACTTGTTCATCACCCATAAATTTATTACAAACTACTTTATCCAAAATTGTTGTCTCAAAACCATCCAAACTGCCATTATGTATTTCATTAAAATGTGTGGCTACAGGCTAGTTATTTTATTATTCCTAACATCCCTTATGTGTTCTTTAATCCTACAAGAGAATTGTCTTTTGGTTTCACCTATATAAAATTTGTTACATGTGCATTTAATAGCATATATAACTCTCTCACTTTTGCAAGTAAAACATTCATTTGTTTCAAAATTCCTATTATTAATTTTATCAAAACGTAGAGTGACATATCTACAAATCGTACACTTTCCACATACTACTGTACCTTTTTCTTTTATTCTATCTGCTACCTCTACTTTTGTTTAAGAAGCTGGTTTGAAAAGTGTATAATCTATGTAATTAATCAATTATGTCATTAATCAATTCATGATTTGCTATATATAGTTTGAGTGGTTTTTAAAAAAGTGTACTCTGTTAAAGGCTGTTGGCCGAGGCGCTAGAGTTTTATTTCATCACTGTTTTTCCAAATAAATTCCTTCTGAGGAGTTGCTGGCTTGCTGTTTGTGGTTCTTTATGCTGAATATTATAGTCCGCCTGCAATAGTAATCGCACCTATCAGTGTCCTTGGATAATGAAATGTATGCAAAGCATGCAAGACAGTTCCCAGCCACACAAAATGGAGAACCAAACAGAAATGCACGCAACACAATATGAGTTCCCATCCATGGAACAATTGATATTAAAAATCGTGTGTCCGTAATGTACTGCACTGTAAGTAGGTATACCCAGTGGAAGTGAAACGCATCATGTCATCGCGCCGCCAATACACACATCTAGCCCCATGGGCAGGGTCACCAGCAGTCCCACAGTGGTAGTGATAGTACACAGCTGGGAAGTTGTGGCTATAAAACAACCGTAAAGAAACCTGACAGTCCAAATTGTATACCAAACACACACAGAAACATATGTATATTAAAATGTGCTATACACATGAACAGGAACGTAACCGGCACATACACATAGGATGCTATATGCGGAACCGGGATATCCAAAAGCAGAGCCCATGCATGCAAATGCAATACGCAACAACCCCTGTATAGCACATAACCCGCACCCATGTCCGAATGTCTACCAAATCCAGCTACCAGCCTTGCACATTCGTACACCTACACATAGCGAGTATTCTCCATATGTAGTACGAATTATTGTCCTAGGCAGTGTCAGGATTGCAAATATGTATCCCACGTTTGTAAACATCCCATCACAGTTACGTAAATCCAAATGCCCGCATGTTCAAGTTTTGGCCAAATGTTTGTACATCCCGCGTGGGATAAGTAACCTGTTGAAACCTCAGAGTTGTTTACATGCCACGGTGTCTAGTACTGTACACATCTGGAAAAAACATGTATGTGTAGTCACGGTACTGTTCAGTTTCTAGACAGACATGCAAAACATACTACACAGGATGGAACAGCTGTCCACCATGCAGGTCTCCCCACTAGGGTTGCCAAGGTGGGACATCCGTTGTAGAAATGTGAGAATTTGCAGGATAAAACATACCCCCGGCCAGTGCAAAGGACAGAATTACACTTGTATGCCAAGATAAAAGCTTATTTCATAGCATTTGAATAGCTTATGCTATCCCAAATAATAGTTATGTGTTTCAGATACAAAATACCTGTATCATGCAACTAGTAAAGAAAATAAGAAATATATTGTTGTCTTAAAATCAGAGGACATTTGCCATGTCTTAGGTTTCGTCGCAGGACACAACTGTCCAAAGTGGGACTTCCCCTCGCAAAGAGGAACAGGTGGTAACCCTACTCCCCACTGAATTATCTACAGTATATATTCAGCTCAATCACATACCGACACTACCTCTCAACCTATTACAGCAACAAAATCTGGACAAAGCTTAAAAGGATGGGTGGACAAATAGGGACAGATGTAATTACTGCTCTCACAAACTTCAAAAGTTCACAGAATAATAGTATGTACATTAGCATGAAATGTTGTGAAGGATGTGGGGTAGTCCCCGAGTATTACAGAGGTCCGTACATTCTTACTGTAACAAACCTTCACATATGTTTACCGTACTATTGCATACCTGTAGTTAATTCATAGCTAATTCATGTCCAAAATAATAATACTCGTATGAATGAATACAGGAAATAGTCAAATGTGAATGTGAACACCACTCACCGTGGATAATGTATTGTAACCACCCCCACCCATATTATGTATTGCCAACAATATAAGCTGCTGACAGGTGCCCAAACACCTGTGTCTGTAAACACAGATAAAATGTTTAAAATGGACAAACTCTATCCATGTGCTTTGTCTGACATTTGAACATGGTCAGGTCAGTTCCGTTCACCAGGCGGACAAGCCTAAACCCAGATCACCACATGAACACCCTGACAATTAAAGACTTGTCTGTGTCAGGACTATAAGCCTTGGGGTTCTGAATATCCCTGCAGTGATGAAATATGCAGCTTGGGTCCAGAGCAGTAGGGAATAGGGAATGTGTAATATGTAGTACTGCATTTTTCCCAGCAGACGAATGGATGCCTGTGTCGTAAGTGAAGCGGTGAGGCATATGTTAATGTAGCTATGTACTATGGGTATACATATAAATGAGTCAGAACACCAAACGTATAGTGGTTACAGCATCTGGCCAACATGAATGCAGTCCCGGTTCAACTACAACTACAGCACATATAATGTTAAAGTGTAATGAATACATCTGTGCTGTACAGACATTTAAATATGTAAAGGTGAACATGTGTTTCGCATATGTCCGTTAACCAGATTACAGATATTTTACTGGTACTGTCACAAGTAATAAAGCCCATGTAAGCACAAAGACTTAGTAAACATATGTAACCCACAATAAGGATATGCATGTGTGCCTGCGCGTAACCCACAATAAGGAAATGCAAGTGTGCCTGTGCATGTGTAATCCGCTCACAGCATAGCAAATGAATGCTGGTTTCTACACATAATGTCTATATATGGATATATACATTTGTGTATAGATATATAAA
>NC_056726.1:1109700433-1109822778 GCF_019279795.1 Protopterus annectens
TCACCCTGCCTGGTTGTGGTTTGAGTAAAATCTACAAAAGTGGATTCATATGATGGCTGGCCTACTGAACAATCCAAAACCCAAACTTAATGAACTTGCTGCATATCCGTAAATCAAACAGAACTAGGTCTACCCATTCCAGAGACCTAAATATGGTCTGTGACTTAAATAGGGCATACTGGAGGGCCAGATTTATCACCTGGTGATTGCTGCATCTAGTGCACCTCTATGACTCTGTTCAAGAGGAACCTGGACAAATGGAAGGGGCACTGTAAATTTTTATCGGGGATAGAGCCAACAACCCTCCTGGACATAGGCAGTCATCACTAAATGCAATCTTGGGTATTGACTAGCATTTCTATGGTATTGCATTAGGATGAAACGGCTAGGCTTAAAATAACCTCTGGGGTCAATGGCCCAGTAATTTCCTATGATCCTATGATCCTACGAAATCCTTATGTTGGTTCTTCCAGTTTTATTGAAGAACATTGCGTTATATCTGATTTTGGTTTCTCATTGGATGGCAACAGAAAATGATGTGTTCTTTCTGGTTTTCCATGAGTCGTCACTTCCAGATGGCAAATGATTTCTTGTCTGTGCTTTTGTTTAATTAGCAACTTGTTCCATGGGTTCACATGGTCTGATGTCATCATTCTTTCACTCATGCTCATCACAGTACTGTACTTGTCTTAACTCTAACATATGGATCCAGATGGGAGTCCCTCAAATTCAATGGTGGTACTAGTGAACAAAACAACATGGAATAGTCCCATCCACCTGGACTGCAAGGCATTCTTTCTGCTATTGGATTTGATATCCAACTGGATTCCTAGGCAGAGGGGGTGTTTGCTTGACAGTTCATCTTATTTATCTCTTGAATAAGCCTATAATATCTCAGCAAATAGAAACATACAGATTTACAGTAGGATAACATGTTCTCATCAATGTCTTTTAATTCTAATTTCTTGAGGAGGGGTGTTGCTTGCATTCTCATGGGTCTTCCTATATTTATTTCATGTCATGATACTTTTCTTAGTGTACAACCTAAGCTTCTAATACTAAAAAACACTAACGGTTAAGCATCAGGCCATTTTAATCACATCTCATAGTTTCATAGTATAGTACTAGGCTATCTGCCCTGGGGCATTTGTAAGCCTAGCCATAGTGATGGGGCTTTTGCCACCCCATGAAATGGTACAAAAAATGTACAGAATAAATTTAGAAAATTGTGCCTCTGTCTAGTAGTGACACAATGAAGGTCCCCTTATATAATAGAATTAGTTTACTGTGCCCCTGTCTAGCAGTGACACAGATGTGACCCCTTGGGTAAACTTACGATCTCCCATCCACTCATCAAGATTTCTCTTGAAGAGAGTCAGTGAGGGGCTCTGCCTAATATGAACTGGGATCTTGTTCCAAAGCATGGGAAGCCTCTGGGTTATGAATCTATCCCTCCAGCATGTCCTATTCATACTTGTGCCGAGGTTTAAGTCTTTAGCTCTCGTGGTCCTAACGGATTTGGATTTTTTGAGGTGGAGCATGTCCATCAGATCCTGATTGGACATGGCCTTGTACGCCAGGCAGAGATCACCTCTGAGCAGGCGGTATGCTACTGAATAGAGCTGAAGTTTCTTTAGTCTGGCAGAATAAGACATATGTTGGAGACCCTTGATCCTCTTGGTGAGGTACTTTTGTGGTCTCTCCAGCTGTTGCAAATGTCGGGTGAGGTACATATCAAATGGGGCATTGTACTCAATCATGGGTCTGATGAGGGAGGAATATAGGGGTACAATGACATCCTTGGATCTGGATACGAATCCCTTCATGATGAGGTGTGCAAGGTAGAATGTTTTTCTAACCAATTTGGCAACGTGGGTGTCAAATGAGAGGTCGTGTCGACTTGGGTCCCTAGGTCTCTGATTACTTTTTCTGTACTCAGTGGGTTGCTGTCTATGTGATAATTTGTGGGTACTTTGTTCTTCCCAAAGGGGATGACTATACATTTTTTGGCATTTAGTTTAAGGCCGTGACTCCGGCACCAGTTGTCCGTTTCTGTGAGGCCTTTTTGTAGGATGTGTGTGTCTGCTGGTGTATCGACTATGGCACCTACTTTGCAGTCATCTGCGAACTTTGTCAGCCACAGCCCTCCCATGTTTGCTTTAACATCTGAGAAATAAATGCCGAACAAGAGGGGTCCCAGGACAGATCCCTGTGAGACACCACGTGACTGGCTTTGAGTCTGACATTGCTCCAGCGATTTTAACTTTATGGGTTCTGTCCTTTAGCCAGTTTGCAACCCATCTAGTGACATAAGGGTTTACTTTTAAGCTGTTGAGCTTATCTATGATGCCTGAGTGGGGTATTGTGTCGAAGGCCTTAGCCAAGTCCAGGTATGCTGTATGGACTGATTTGCCCTCATCAATGGCTCTAGTGACTGTTTCGAAAAAGTCAACCAGGTTTAAAAGGCAGGATCTGCCCTTTACAAAGCCGAACTGAGTGGGGTCAAGTGTCTGTAGGTCCCCTATGTCTCTGTTTATGAGTTCCATAATGATTCTTTCCATAGCTTTGCAGACCAGGCTGGTTAAGCTTATGGGGCGGTAGTTTCCAGGGTCTGTAGAGGCACCCTCCTTGTGGAGTGGGACAACTGTTGCTATACGCCAGTGTTCAGGTACATATCCCAAAGTATGGCTAAGGTTAAATAGCATTTTTATGTGTGGGTTTAGCTCCTCTTGGAGTTCACGTAACACACAACCCGGGATACCGTCAGGTCCCATTGATGCTGTGTTTTTTGCTTTGTTTAGGGCGGTTCTCACTTGGACATCTGAGATGACAGGGAGATTACATTCAGCTGGGATAAGTATTTCTTCTTTTGGGGGTGAAGGAGGGGAGAAATTTGCACTGAACCTGTTAGCCAGAATGTTGGCAATATCTGTGGGTTCAGTGTATTTTTTGTTGTTTTGAACCAACTCTGAGCATATCTGAGGGTTTCTGCCCAGGTTTCTAACATAGTTGAAGAAGGCTTTGTGGTTATCTTTAGTGTCCTTAGTGATTTTTCTCTCAAAGTTGGCCTTGGATGTTTTTATGAGAGAACGTAGTTTTCTGCTAATGTTGATCAGAGATATCTTCCCTTCATGGGATTTTGCTCTGACGTGCAGTAGCTTCCTTCTTTTGTTATACAATTTGTTTATGGCTGAGGTCCACCAGACAGGATGCTTACCTTTGGTGGAGAGGGACTTAGATTTGTTTGGGATAGCATGATCCATGCATTCTTGGAGATGTCCATAGAAAGCATTTGTGAAGGATTTGGCATTGTGGGATGTGGTATCCACTGGCACAGTGGGCTTAAAGGATACCATCTCAGTCTTAAGAAGAGTGAAGTCTGCTTTTGAGAAGTTTTTCACTGTGGTCTTTTGTGCTGGGGGTGGAGGTGGGATATGTATATCCAGGGTGATTAGTTTGTGGTCAGATCTCATTAGTGAGGGGTATACTTCTGGTGTGGAGCATTTTGTCCCCATGTTTGTGATGATCAGGTCTAGTATATTATCTCCCCTAGTGGGAGAGGTGACTAGTTGTTCCAGTGCATTTGAATTTATGAATTCCAGGAACCTTTGGGCTAGGGTATTAGGGCTAGAATAATGTACCCAATTTTTGTTTGGGTAGTTGAAGTCTCCCAGTATGATGGTATTTTGTGATACATTCATATCCTCCAATGTCTTCAGGAAGGCTGAGTGGGGTTCTTGAGATTGGGAGGGTGGTCTGTAACATGCTACCAGTTGTATAGCAGTTTTGCCTATGGTTAGTTGTACCTGTATGGTCTCTGATGCTTCATGTGTTGCTACTAACCTGGAGGTGTGGGTGTCCTTGATGAATGTGGACACTCCCCCTCCCTTTATGGTTCGGCCCGGGTTTTGGGGCCGAAAAGCATGATACGAAGTATAGCCTGGTAGCACTGGGATGCTCTCTGGAGCCTTGAACCAGGTTTCAGTTACTGCACAGATGTCGATGTTCTCCATGCTGAGGAGTGCATCCAGTGCCTGCATCTTGAGATTTAGACTTCTGGCGTTGAGCAGCATTACCCTTAGTTTTTTCCATTTTTGTTTTCTAAGGAGGAGGGTTTGTCTTTTGAGCCTTGCCTAAAAAAGGCACTATGGGGGTGGCAAGAGCCTTAACCAATATCCAGAAGCCCATTGGTGACAGGGGTAAGCCATCCCTTGCGAAGCAGCGTGGCTTGTCCAACATTTTATTTTTATTTTATTTTACATTTGTTGACCGGGCTAGTCTAGCTGGATATATTTCCATTTTCAGTAGAGGTCCGAAGAGAAAAGCTCCACAGAAGTAAAAAATATATACATACATAAAAATCAACATAGATGACAATAAGCCATTTAGAAAATGGTTAGTAAAAAACAGCAAAAATCTTCAAAAATCTTCTAAAAAGTTAGTATAACATTAATTAATTACTACCACACACAGAGAAATTCCAAACATGTCATCCCAGACAGACAGACATTGGATCCCCTTAGAATGACACCAGTACTTGAGCCAATTGTTAAAGCTGATCATCTTGTCTTTGTATTGTGGTATTTCTTTGCAGGTTTTGGCTATTCTTATTTTTATAATCTGATTAACTCTTTCTACTATTCCTGAAGCTTGTGATCTATAAGGACAATAAAAGCTTAATTTTATTCCTAATGCTTTGTGAAGTTATTGTATCACTTGACTAGCGAAATGAGTTCCCCAATCAGATTGTATATAAAATGGAAAAATAAATTTAGGAATCAACTCATTCAGCAGTTTCTTAGCTACTGTACTAGCATCATTTTCACACAAGGATATGTTTCGGGTTTATATTATATTAGTGAAAGCTTGAAACTGCAAACGCTATATAATCGCCGCAAACACTACAAAAATGCAAAATGTCAAACACACGGATTAGCAATTTTTTTTCCCAGGGCTTTGCCTCCCACACCCCCCTACTTAAATATACCAACTCTGAGATTCCACCACAGTGGAGGAAATGGCAAAATTCCGAAAATGGCCCAGTGATTTTTTTTTTTCACTAGGAAAACAAATTGCTGTTCCGTGCTTTTGGCATTTTGCCATTTCATGTAAACACATTCGACGAAACAGCGTTCACAATTTTAAGTGTTTGCTTAAATAATAGAAACCCTAAGCTTCTACCCAACCAGAAAAAAAATTTCAACAATTAATAGTATATAATGAAACTTTACCACTTGGGGAAGTTTGGTAAAGTCCCACTGGAGGATACAAAATGGATCCCAAGATCTTTGTATTGATTTCATAGCATAAACAGTTGCTTTTGAAATACTATATTCTAAACACACTGTACAAGTATTTACATAATGTTGAACAGTGTGTGATAGATGAGGTGCTTGTCAATCATTTGACATTTATCAAAGCATTCTTACCTAAATGACCTAGAAGGTGATGTGATTTAATTAAAGAACTTAGAAAATTTATAGGGGCTATTAGTCGACCATCTGGGTGGTGTCACAATGAATTTGGAGATCAAGTGCAGCCATCATTTATCCACCTTCTGTTCTCAGAATTTTCAGCTTTACTCTGCAACGATGATAGTTTCTGTAAAGATAAATCAGCATTATTGAATTGCCACATAAATACTGCCTGGACAGGATATGACAATGTAACGTATTTTGCCAGTTTATCTGCAACAGCATCAATTTTAGTAGTGCTACAGCTATCAGTTCTATGTGTGACACATTTTACTACAAATATCTCCTCTGGTAAGAGCAATGCTTCCAAAAAATTATTTACAAGTTGTGTGTTTTTAATGCTTGTTTCAGACGAAGTTAAATAACCCCTCTCTGTTCACAGGGTATCAAAATCTTGTATGATACCTTGACCATAGGGAGCGTCAGTATAAATAATTACTAATTTATCTTTAGCTAGCGTTCATGCTATGGCTAATGACACTAACTCAGCTATCTGTGCTGGAACTCCTCTGTTCAGTTGTCCAGTTAACATTATAATATGTTGGTGCAACCAGGAAATGCTGCCAGCAGGTCACCATTTTCTCTTTCATGTACAAGTAAGACATGTTCTGGGGTTTCCAAAGGTCTGTCTTTCATGTCGAATCTAGAAGAAAAAAAAACAGAATTAACAACAAAAACACAGTTGTGTGGTTCTCCATCGCTAGCTGCAGGATTTAAAGAAGCAGGGTTAAGTGGTTGACACGTCACAATTTTTATTGACGAATCATTTAATAACAACTCATACCTTGTCAGTCTGGATGATAAATACTGTGTTCTCATTCTGAATAATGAAGCTTCTATTGCACAAGGAACTGCTACATAAGTCTTACGCCCAAGAGTCATTGCAGCTACTATGCTTACAATAGGTAGGGGCTTCTGCGTTCAGGCAGTGGGGGAGGGCTGCAGCTACTGGGTCTAAGTTTGCATTATAATTTTGCAATGGGTCTATATCCATCTGTTCTTTGCTGTGCTAATATTCCTAAAGCTGCTTTATTTCTTTCATTGCAAGATAGAAAAAAAAAAAGCATTTAGAATAATCTGGTAAACCCAATGCTGGTGGATTAGATAACAATGTCTTTAGTAAAATAAATGCATTTTCATGTTTTTCTAATCAAGGTATCAGTTCAAATACATCCTTTTTAACAACTGTAACAAAGGTCTTATCACATGCACATAATTTGATATCCATTATCAGTAGTACCCAGTTAATCCCAGAAAAGCATGTAACTGTTTTTGAGTAATTGTGTGTGGTCCAGTTTGGACGGCAGTAATTCAAGAGGGCAATATTTGTATACTTCACTGTGATATTAGATGCCCCAGGTATCAAACCTGTGGCTTCCAGGACTGCAACTTAGCTTTATTAACTTTGAAAACTAAACCAGCCAGTTTAGTTAAAAGAAAAATAATATCTTGTTTGCAATCATTTATAGATTTTGAGGCAATTATTAAACAATCTGCATACTGAATTAATAAAGAGTTACAAGGAAGTTCAATTTTATCTAGTTGTCATTTTATTTCTCTAGTAAATATTGATGGTGGTTTTAGGTAACTTTGTGGTAATGTAGTCCAAGTATACTGTTGACCTTTATATGTAAATGCAAAAAGATAACACACCAGATTCATGCATGTAAGAATGTATGCATGTACACAGCCATGATTCTCCCACAGCAGTGCACCATGCATATTAATTGTGGTGTGCACCTAAGGGAGGTCAGAACAACATGGATATTGAACTTGTGTAAGACTGATAGCACACCCACATACCTTTCAGCCCTTTAACCTTGATTGCAAGGTCTACAAGACATTTTGTTTCACTAAGTTGGATTTATTTAAATTTTTTTAACATTTATCTGCTTATTTGTGCTTGCACCACATTATTTAGCTATGCTTAGTTATGCACAGCCAAACATCAGACATGTGCCAGACATCTAAAAATAGAAACCGGATGAGATCAATTCCTTTTTTTAAATTTTTTTTTATTTTTATGTGCTTGTTTGCACGATGCACTGTGTTACTTAGCTATTCATAACACTGAGCACTCATGATTAGACATATGCTAGACATCTAAAAATAGAAACCAGATGCATTTATTTGTTGTAGTTCTGCTATGCTTAGCAATGCACAAACCAGTGCAGCGAAGCTGTGCTGTTCTTACAGAGCACGTTCACAGTATATCTGAAGATACATGAACTCCTTTCACTGGTCCAGTGACTACATAGGTTAAGTCTTGACCTGATGTGCAGTAGGTCCTGGGTAATATTTTTACATTTAGAATAGGTGCATGATGCTAAGCTTCTCTTAAACATGGGTCATGAGAATTTGTTTGTTGCTAAGCGATGTGGTGTGTTTTTGACAATTACAGTATGACATGCAAAGGTGGGAATGTAGCCTATTTAAAGGGCAATAGGTGGGAATTTCACACGATTCCTTGGAGCTTGACTTTGACTGTGGATATGGGTGCTGTTGTGGGGGAAGGGGTGCACTTTAGGCATAACAGTGGGGTGTGGATGAGTCTAGGGTGTTTATTGGACTCCTGGTCGAATGCTATGGACCCCAGCTGCTGCAGGCAACTATCAGGGATCAGAATGTAAGTCTGAGGCCTGGGATAGTTTGGTCAGGGACCTGGGCAGTGCAACTGGTATCCCTTGCACTGGAGAGCAGTGTCATCACCATTACAATTACCTCTATCAAAGGAAGAGGGGAACTGTGGATATCTGGATCCAAGAGGCATAGGATGGAAACACCTCACAGATATGTAAGTATGTTTTCTAGTAATTTATAAATATACAAGCTGAATTTGCACAAAACTGGCATTTCTAATGGTTTCCTTCTCTTACCACAGCTGCATAAGAGAGGGACTGCAATGTTCAGTCCCATGCAAGGTATTTTGCCAGGAAGAGGCAAAAAAAAAAGGAAGTCAATCTTGTGGTCCCTGGCCATAAACAAACCCTACAACAGAAGGAGGAAACTGATGCGGAATAAGGCAAAGTCCCAAGACTGGAAAAACTCCCTTATCAGCCTCAACAAAAGTTTGAGATCCCTCATCAAATCCCCTAAAGCTAGCTATGAAAACAGAATTGCAGCAGATAGTAAAAACAATCACAAAGCCTTCTATAGTCATGTAAAGACTCTCCACAGCAATACCCAGATTTGCTATGAGTTACTGCACAATGGTACCTCCTATACCAAGCCAACAGATATTGCCAATATACTGGCTGACAAATTTAGTGCCAACTTTACCCCTGCCCCCCCCCCCAAAGGACCAATCACAATACAGGAGGAATGCCAGGCACCCAGCATTACTGCAACACAGGTTAAAGCTGCATTTTCCAAGGCCAAGAATACAGCTTCCATGTGACCTGACAATATCCCTGGCTGTGTTCTACATGAACTACAAAGTGAATTGGCGTCACACATGTCTGCCCTGTTCAATCACAGCCTCACCTAAGGCTTTGTCCCTACATAATGGTGCACTGCTACAGTCATCCCTCTCCATAATTGGGGAGTGACTACAGACCCTGGGAATTATTGCCACATTAGCCTGATGGGTCTGATATGTAAGGCTATGGAGTGCATCATCATGGACCTAATTAACAAGGATATAGGGAATCTCCAAGTTCTGGATCCCACGCAGTTTGGTTTTGTGAAGGGTAGATCATGCCTGCTCAGCCTGGTTGACTTCTTTGAGTCAGTCACCAGAGCTATGGATGAAGGCAAGGTAGTTCATACAGCCAACCTCAATCTGGCCAAGGCCTTTGATACCATTCTCCACTCAGGAATTATTGATAGACTCACCAAACTAGGCATCAACCTCTATATCACTAGGTGGGTCGCAACTTGGCTCCCAGATAAAACCCACAGTGTGAAAATAGCAGACTCCAAGTCAGACTGCTGACTAGTCACAAGTGGAGTCCCACAGGGATTGGTCCTGGGTCCTTTTCTGTTTGGCATCTACTTCTCAGAAGTCCAGGCCAATATGGAGGGACTCTGGCTGATCAAGTTCACCGATGACTGCAAGCTGGGAGCCATTATTAACTCCCCAGGTGATGTAGACATCCTACAGAAAGGCCTCAATGATACTGACTGGTGAAGAAACTATGGCCTTAAGCTTAATGCCAAAGAATGTGTCATCATTCCCTTTGGGAAAAACTCACTTTCCACTAATTACCACATTGATGGTAGCCCACTGAACACTGAAGGCATTATAAGAGATCTGGGGACACAGGTTGACAGCAACCAGTCATTCGACCACCATATTTTGCATCTAGGAAGAAAAAGGTCATCATCTCTCTCTACTCTTCCGTCATTAAACCAATCATCGAGTATAATGCCCCATTTGGCATGTACCTCACTAAACACCTGCAACAGCTCGAAAGGCCACAAAAGTACCTCACAAAGAGGATCCTGGTTTTTAAACACATGCTCTACATGAACAGACTCAAACCTCTCCGGCTTTTCTGTCTCATATTGTCTATTAAGAGGCAATCTCTGCTTGACTTACAAAACCATGTTTGACCTTGCCCTGTTAGAAATGTTACACCTAAAGAAATCCCAATTCCTCCACACCACACGCTCCAGGGACCTCAACCTCATTACCACAATCTACAGAACATGCTAGAGGGACAGGTTCATAACCCAGAGACTGCCCATGCTTGGAATAGACTTCCCATACATGTCAAGCAGAGCACCTCACTGGCCCTTTTCAAGACAAATCTTGATGAGTGGATGAGAAATAGAAAGTTCACCCCAGGGATCGCTCCAGTGGCTCTACTTGATAGAGGCACCAGGAACTAACGGTGACATGATGCCAGGGCACTTCTATGGTCTAGGCTTGTAAAGGCTCCAGGACCGTTGGCCTAGTACACACCTATGAACTTATGAACTTATACCTGCTAGCATAGCAGCTCCTGTAAATGAGAGATATTTGGATGTATTACCTCTGTTATACTGTAACATGTTTTACTGTTGCCATTACCTCTCCCTCACATTTTTTCAGGGCGGTCAGGAATTGGAAGAGGCCATGCTCCTGCGGCTGGTAAGTACAAAACTGTTTTGTCAGTGATGTAGATATAGATCAATGTATTCACTAAAGTATTATCCCAGGCCTGCTGGCAGGATTGACGTACTATCTGCAGGATTGCCAAATGGGCACATATTTCGGAATGCCCACAGTTTACAGCCATGCCACTACCTTGTAGGTGTGACCATAGTGATTGAGTTGACAGTACTGTCAGGACATTACAGATTGCCGTAAATGTCAACTGTGCAGATTTTTGCAGAATGTCAACAATGTACTTAATTTATGTTTTGATCATAAGATTCTTGTTTAATGAATAGTTATTTCCAAATAATTACAGATTAGGGTTAGAAAATAATGTCCTCATGTCCTACTGTGTGAGGTTGGGGGTTATACAAGTCTGTAATAGTGTCAGCAGTGTATACTGATTAACATATATTGTACCATAGCACTGCAGAATATAGTAGTACAGGTATTAATGTATTGCTTTTTCCTTTTTATCACAGGTGACCAGGGAAGTTGGTCTTTGGCCCCTTCACAACCCGATGTTAGTATCTCATCAGACTGTGATTATGATGATGGGCAAATTTAGGTACAGCTGGGGATTGCAGAGGTGAATCAGATGCAGAGGTTGACATCCCTCATCTACCTTCATTATCACCGCACACAGCCAGTATGCCTCTGCATATCCATCCCCTAAGGCCTCAGATATTGAACAGTCAGAGGTTAGGGACATGGAACAGAGAAGTGTGGCTACTGTGACTTCAGTGATTGTCGACATTGGCCATACCCAAACAGTTGGTGAGGTTCCACACAGGCAGATTGACAGGGGTACTTAAAATAAAGCTGCAGCCCAAAGCTCAAAATGAAAGCATGGTCTTTTATTCCACGGAAATCACAATTTTAATTGAAACAAACAGACACACAGTTGAGTAAGCACTTTCACCTAGCATTACAGCTAAAAAGGTATCTTCACAGTCAAATGTAGTAGTGCAAAGCACCCTGTTTAAAAATGTAGGTGGTAACATAATTATGACACAACTTCCTTGACTGCCAGTGTTAACCTTCTGTTTTCCAGTTAAAATTAGTTATTAAAGCTTTTCACATAACATCATATTTAAAACACCAAAATACAAAACAGGATTATGGATCTGTGACTGCCTCCACCGTGTTGCTGATACCCTGGAACTGTTGACTGACACAGTGGAAAGAGGGAGGTCTGAGACAGATTGCACACTATCTGTATTGGAATGCATGTTGTCTGTGATGGAATCTCTGATTGGGGTTGAGTGTTGGCCTCATGGGGGTAGGTCAGCAACTACAATGCCCCATGCACAATCATGCTTCCATAGTGGCAGTACATCTAGCACTGCAGAAGGGACTGTGCTGTTCACATCATGATGTATAGGCCATGGGCTTATGGTCCCGGGCATTCATTTGGAGGGTACATTCCCAGCAGACATCAGCCACCCTTGGGTAGTAGCACAGCATCTGACCTTGGGCAAGGAGGTGCCAGTGCAACTCCTGCCAGAGCCAATTCTCATGTTAAGAGGCAGAGACGATGAACTGTCAGCTCTACCATGCATACCTCACAGCTCTCCAACATACAGATGTGTAGCGCTAGCACTGAGTCTGGCTGTGTTCATGCAGACACTCACACACCACTGTCAGATTGAGGGCATGTACAGACACACATGCACCATTTCCATGGTCCATCTTGCCTGCTTCCCTTCCTGACTCACAAACATGCTTGCCAACCTATTCGGCCAGCCTAGGTCTCCTGCACCACACACAACACCCTGTACAATTGATGATACCTCTGCCACAGCCCTGTCATCTTTCTCATGGATGCAGGGAAATAAAGCTATGTGGCTGATGCACAGGATGACTATCTAAATTAGTATACAGCTCAGCAAGCTCCTGCTTGGTGCCCTGTAGAGTTACAGCAGCAGATAGGCAAAAGAGAGGCTTTGGAGTGATTAAGTATAATTTTTCTGCATTTTCTTGCTGCCTTTCGCTAATTCCACCTAAAATGCTGATTTTCTAGGTTTTCTGTGATTTAAAAAGCTTGTTTCAACTACATATTGTACTTATTTTACTGCCTGCACTTTAACAAAGTCATTTTTGTGTTTAAATTACCTGTTTAACTGTTGTAGGCTACACACTCAAGTGTGATAGCCATTTCTGTGCATTTAAAGTGTTTTTTTTAATTGTATCTGCTTTATTTCCTGAAAAAAAAAATACTTGTTTTCCCGCCTTTCTTAGCAAGTATAGTCCAGTTTTCAGGTTATTGCTGAATTCAGGGCTGGGTTACAAGTTTCTGTGTTTGCCCATACCTTACTTGGATAGAAGGAAGTTTCTCTGTTCACTGTGAGAGAGGGAGCTTTGAGCAGCCTATCTGTCCCCAGAGGAGTGGTTTCAGCCCAGAAATGAGTAGTTTATTGGCCATCTTGGTCTAATTTCTATCTCTTTCATTTCCCTGCTATAAAACCCACATTTGCGAGATTTTTGGACTGTATACAGCTCAGCAAGCTCATGCCTGGTGCCCTGCAGAGTTCTACAGCAGCAGAGAGACAAAAGAGAGACTTTGGAGTGATTAAGTATAATTTTTTTGCATTTTCAAGCTGCCTGTACCTAATTCTGCCTAAAATACTGATTTTTAGAGTTTCTGTGGTTTAAAAAGCTTGTTTCAGCAACATATTGTACTTATTTTACTGCCTGCACTTTAACAAAGTCATTTTTGTGTTTAAATTACCTGTTTAACTGTTGTAGGCTACACAGTCAAGTGTGATAGCCATTTCTGTGCATTTACAGTGTTTTTTTTATTGTATCGGCTTTATTTCCAGAAAAAAAAAATACTTGTTTTCCCACCTTTCTAAGCTAGTATAGTCGAGTTTTCAGGTTAGTCCTGAATTCAGGGCTATGTTACAAGTTTCTGTGTTTGCCCATACCTTACTTGGATAGAAGGAAGTTTCTCTGTTCACTGTGAGAGAGGTAGCTTTGAGCAGCCTATCTGTCCCTGGAGGAGTGGTTTCAACCCAGAAATTAGTTTATTGGCCATCTTGGGATAATATCTATCTCTTTCATTTCCCTGCTATAAAACCCACATTTGCGAGGTTTTTGGGCTAGTATACAGCTCAGCAAGCTCCTGCCTGGTGCCCTGCAGAGTTCTACAGCAGCAGAGAGACAAAAGAGAGACTTTGGAGTGATTAAGTATAATTTTTCAGGATTTTCTTGCTGCCTTTAGCTAATTCTGACTAAAATGCCAATTTTCTAGAGTTTCTCTGATTTAATAGGCTTGTTTCTGCTAAATATTGTACTTATTTTACTGCATGCACTTTAACAAAGTTGATTTTGTGTTTAAATTACCTGTTTAACTGTTGTAAGGTACACACTCAAGTGTGATAGCCATTTCTGTGCATTTCAAGTGTTTTTTTGATTGTATCTGCTTTATTTTCTGAAAAAATATATATATACTTGTTTTTCCGCCTTTCTAAGCTAGTATAGTCCAGTTTTTAGGTTAGTGCTGAATTCAGGGCTGTGTTACAAGTTTCTGTGTTTGCCCATACCTTACTTGGATAGAAGGAAGTTTCTCTGTTCACTGTGAGAGAGGGAGCTTTGAGCACCCTATCTGTCCCTGGAGGAGAGGTTTCAGCCCAGAAATTAGTAGTTTATTAGCCATTTTTGGCTAATTTCTATCTCTTTCATTTGCCTGCTATAAAACCCACATTTGTGCAGTTTTGCGCATCGGGCAGTGCCAGTTAGCTAAGGTATAACTATTCCCAGCTCCACAAAGTCTACTCTTCAATTTTTCCCTTGGAACTAGACAAACTTTCAACGTAAGCACTCAAACCATTCACTTCCCAGCACTTGCTCAAAACTCATAGCAAGCACTAATAAACTTTAGCACTAGACCCTCCTATACTGTAGAGAAGGACAAGGCTCTCTATTCGACCTTACAAACCAATCATTAAAACAGTTCACTGTACCTATCCAGGCATCTCCAAAGGGCAGTTTCAGGTGTACTCTCAGGTCCAACTGGTGAGTCTGGGCATTTCGAGGCAATGTTACAATTGCCTCATGTACACAGACAACCCTCTCCTCCATCCACCAAACACTAATACATGCGAGAGATGCAATTATACAGCCAAACTGGAGGTTAAGCTGTCTCAACCCAAGACTGGACCAGGTAGTCTAGAGGAGAAGGGAATTACTTGCATCACACCACCAGTCTCACGTAGACCTATGAAACCAGCATAGGTAAAAAACACACATAAATACATGGAAACATACTCGGAGGCTCTAAACAAAAATCTGCAAAAGCAACAGAGACCTCCAAAGCAGACATCCAAGCAACCTCCACCTCCGAACACAAACCATGACACACATACTTCACAAAACCAGTGTGCCATGCAATCACAGCCCTTAAGGCAAAATAACATACCCAACACACTAGTAATATGTGACTATATAGTCAGGCACACCGACATCCCATTCACTAGGCTGAACAAGGAGAAGGTTACTGTTAGCTGCCTGTCGGGTGCCAGGATCCACCACATAACACAAGCACTCTGGTCACTTCAGAACAAGTACATATTTGACTCTGTCATTGTCCATGTTGGTGTGAATAACCTGAGCCGTATCTCCCTGGGCTACATGAAAAAAGACATAGAGGAGCTCTCTGATCACGTAGCCCAGGCTGGTATGACCCTGACCCTGAGTAGCATCCTGCCCTCACCAAGAATGATAACACGGTATATTGAAAAAAATTATCAATTTCAACAATCGGCTAAGCTTCTGGTGTCATTCAAAGGGGATCCAGTGTCTGTCAGCCTGAGATGACATGCTCGACAAGCCACACTGCTTCGTTAGAGATGGCTTGCACCTGTCTCCCTTAGGCTTTCAAATACTGGCCAAGGCTCTTGCCACCCCCATAGTGACTTTATTTAGGCAAGGCTCAAAAGACAAACCCACTGCCGTAAACAGCACAAGCAACAAAAACTGAGGGTAATGCAACTCAATGCCAGAAGTCTAAACCTCAAAATGCACATATTCGAGGCACTAAACAGTATGGAGAAAACTGATATATGTTCAGTAACAGAAACATGGTTTAAGGCTCCAGAGAGCACCCCAGCACTACCAGGCTGCAACTCATACCATACATTTCGGCCACAAAACCCGGACCGAAATACAAAAGGCAGGGGAGTATCCATATTCATCAAGGATACCCACACCTCCAGGTTAGTGGAACAGCACGATGCTTCAGAGATCATCCATGTGCAACTAACAATGGGCAAAACTGCTATTCAAATTATAGCTTGCTACAGATCACCCACCATGTCCCAGGACCCCCACTCCGCATTCCTGGAAACACTGGGAAACATAAAGTTCCTAGCAAACACCCTGATATTGGGTGATTTCAATTACTCAAACATTAACTGGGAAAACTACTCAAGTACAAACTCCCTTGCCCAACATTTCCTAGAATTTATAAACTCAAATGCCCTGGATCAACTGGTCAACACCCCCATCAGAGGTGACAACATATTGGACCTGGTCATCACTAACATGGGCGACCGGTGTTCCACACCGGACATCAAACCCTCATTGGTTAGATCTGACCATAAACTAATCACTCTGGATATCCACATTTCGCCACCACCCCCGGTCAAAGAAACCACCGTGAAAAACTTTTCAAAAGCAAACTTCACATTACTTAAGACCGAGGTGGGAAGTTTCAAAGCCCCCATGCTAAAGGATAAAGCTATCCAAGCTGCAAAATCCTTTACTAATTCACTCTATGGGCACCTACAAGAATGCATGGATTGTGCTATCCCAAACAAAACCAAGATTCACTCCCCCACGAAAAGGAAACCAGTCTGGTGGACCCCTGCCATAAACAAGCTATACAATAGAAGGAGGAAACTAGTACAGAAAAGAGTAAAATCCCAAGAAGGGAAGACATCCCTGATCAGTATCAGCAAGAAACTACATTCCCTCATAAAATCATCCAAGGCTAGATTCGAAAGAAAAATTGCCATGGACTCCAAAGATAACCACAAGGCATTCTTTAGCTATGTCAAGAATCTAAGTGGCAATTCTCAGATTTGCTCGGAGTTAGTGCTGAATGGCACAAAATACACTGAACTGACCGATACAGCCAACATCCTGGCAGACAGGTTCAGTGCAAACTTCACTCGACTCTCACCCCCAAAAGGGCCCATAACTATACCAGAAGAATGTAGTGCCCCTGAAATCACAGACACTCAGGTTAAAACAGCCCTCTCTAAAGCCAAAAAGACAGCTTCAGTGGGATCGGACTGTGTCCCAGACTGTGTCCTACACGAGCTCAAAGATGAACTAACCCCTCACCTAAACACACTGTTTAAACTCAGCCTCTCCACAGGCTATGTGCCCACAGAGTGGTGCACAACAACGGTTATTCCGCTCCCAAAGGGGGAGCCACAACAGACCCCGGGAACTATCGCCCTATAAGCCTGACTAGCTTGGTCTGCAAAGCTATGGAGCGCATCATCATGGATCTCATTAACAGAGACACTGGGAACCTCCAAACACTGGACTCTACCCAGTTCGACTTTGTTAAGGGCAGATCATGCCTCTTAAACCTGTTGGACTTCTTTGAGACAGTTACCAAGGCTATAGATGAGGGAAAGGTGGTCCACACAGCCTACCTAGACCTTGCAAAGGCCTTTGACACCATTCCCCACTCAGGTATTATAGACAAGCTCACCAGCCTGAACATAAACCCCTACGCCACGGATGGGTTGCCAACTGGCTCATGGACAGAACCCACATGGTAAGAGTTGCGGGAGCTAGGTCTGACTCTAAACTGGTTACAAGTGGCGTTCCCCAGGGCTCAGTCCTAGGACCACTCCTGTTTGGCATATACTTGTCAGAGGTACAGGCAAGCACAGGAGGACTATGGCTGACCAAGTTCGCAGACAACTGTAAACTAGGGGCTATAACTGACACTCCGGCTGACACAGACATCCTCCAAAAAGGGTCTCACTGAGACAGATACCTGGTGTCAAAACCATGGTGACAAGCTAAATGCCAAAAAGTGCATAGTCATCCCCTTTGGAAAAAACAAAGTACCCACAAACTATCACGTAGGTGGTAGCCCTCTAAATATGGAAAACATAATAAGGGTTCTGGGGACCCAAGTAGACAGTAACCTCTCCTTTGATAATCACATTGCCAAAGTGGTTAGAAAATCCTTCTATGTGGCCCACCTAATCACAAAAGGGTTTGCATCCAGATCGAAAAAGGCCATTGGGCCCCTCTGCGCATCACTCATCAGACCCATCATACTGTACAATGCCCCATCTGGGATGTACCTTACAAGACACCTGCAACAACTGGAAAGACCACAGAAGTACCTCACCAAGAGGATCACTGGCCTCAAGCATTTGCCCTATGCAGCTCAAATGAAGAAACTCCAGCTGTAGTCGGTTGCATATCGCCTACTCAGAGGTGATCTCTGCCTGACATACAAGGCCATGTCCAACCCAGAATTGATGGACATGCTCCACCTAAAGAAAACCATATCCCTTCGAGCCACATGCTCCAGGGATCTAAACCTCACCACAACAATAAATAGGACATGTTGGAGGGATAGATTCCTGTCCCAGAGACTTCCCATGCTCTGGAACAAGATTCCAATTTACATTAGGCAGAGCTCCTCACTAACCCTCTTCAAGAGAAACCTTGACGAGTGGATGGGAAACAGAACGTTTTCCCCAAGGATCACTTCAATGGCTCTGCTGGACAGAGGCACAGGGAACTAATCTAAGGGGGCGGCGAAAGCCAACACATTCTGGCTAGGCTTATAAATGCCTTTGGGCAGATAGCCTAGTACCTACCTATGAACCTATGAACCTAGTATGAATTTGTTTCATTCATTGGTGGTGTTGACATGCTGCTTGTACTGGTCATTTACAGATATTGTACTTTGCCATTTAGACTGTGGATAGCATAATAAACTGGGTACTTTATGATGGATGCTGTTGTAAGGGTTGTGGAGTCACACAATGAAATGTGCCTCATGGAAATGTTAATGTTTCACTTTGAGGATTGTGTAGGACACACCTATGGGTACACATCTACAATCAATCCATCAGTGTCAGAGCAGAGGATTGAATGTCATCACAGAAGAGAAATGTCATCAAAAAGGTTCATGGGTTCATAGGTTCATAGGTGTTTAATAGGCTGATGAACACAAGGGCTTCTTTATGCCTAGCCATGCATCACAAATCTCTGACAAGGTCTGATACCCTTGATAGGTGTAATCAGGGATTTGTAAGCAGAGGCCTGGGAGATGAACCATTTACATTTTCCCTGTGTCCATTAGGGAAATAAGTCCCAAAATAGGGATGATTGTCCTGTTCTCATCCAACTGTTTAACTTGCACTTGATTTGTGTTAGGGCAGAACTCTGCTTCACATGGATGGTGAGCCTGTTCCATATAGGGTGTAATCTCTGGGACGCATGCCTGTCTCTCCAGCATGTCTTATTTATACCACAGGCAAAGTGTAGGTTTGTAAAATGGGTAATTCTTCTGCTAGTTGTTTTGTGGATATGCAGGGGGTCCACAGTGGGGTCTGACAATGCCCTGTATTTGTTTAGTGAGGAACATCTGTGAAAGTTCCAACTGTGGGATATACCTGGTTAGGTACATAACAAAGGTGGCATTGTACTCAATGATATGTCTGATGAATGCCAAATACAGTGGAACAATTACTTCCTTGGACTTACATTTCATATCTTTGTTTATAAGTTGCACAACATAGAATGATTTCCCCAGTATTGTAGACACATGACAGTCAAAGGCTATATTACTATCTATGTGTGTCCCTATGTCCCTGACTACTGGGGTATCTGTAAGATGTGTGCTGTCAATATGATAGTTACCAGAGGTGAATGAATTCCCAAAGTATAGTATCATGCATTTCTTAGAATTGAATGTTACTCCACGGCTGTGACACCAGTTGTATGTCTGTGTCAGTCCCTTCCAGAGAACATTTGTGTCAGTGTGAGAGTAAATGACAGCTCATAATTTGCAATCATCTGCAAGTTTAGTCAGCCAGAGACTACTGAAAGTGGTCTTGACTTCAGATAAGTAAATGCCTAAAGGGAGCACTTTGTAGGAATGATTTATGAGGGAGTCCATTTGTGACTGGCCTGTTTGTAGACGTGGACTCCCCAGTTCTAACTTCCTGGGTCCTGTCTGTGTGCCACTTGGCTATACACCAGCTGACATGCTATTTTATACCTAACCTCTTGAGTTTGTCAACAATGCATGCTGGAGTTATAGTGTCACATGCCTTGTCAGACCATGGCAGGCAATGTGAACCATTTTTCATCATCCACTGCTTTAGTTACCTACTCAAATAGGTCCACCAGATTAGGTAGGCATGATCTGCCCTTGATGAAATAAACTGGGTGCGGTCCAGTGTCCAGAGGTGTACTACATCTCTTTTGATCATTTCCATGATAATTATTTTCATGGCTTTACATATGAGACTAGTGAGACTTTTGGATCTGTAGTCTCCATGGTCTGTAGATGTCCCACCTTTGTGCAGAGGGATGACTGTTGCTGTTCTCCATTCATGAGGCATGAGCCTGTTTGGTGGCTACAGTAAAATACTAATTCCAGAGGCCATAAAAGGTCATGTTTCATGTTATTTAGAAGGCATGCTGGGATTTTGTCTGGGCCCATTGGTGCAGTGTGTTTGGTCTTAGAGAGAGCATTAAGGACCTGTTCCCTAGTGATAGTAGGGGTATTTATATGTTCTGGTATGTCCTGAGGGAAGGTTGAGGAGAAGATAGGGGCAAAGTTGGGGCTCATTTTATCAGCCAGCAGGTTTACTATATCTTCTGCCTCATTATAGGTAGTTTAATTTACAATGAGATGTGTACACAATCGTGTCTTGCCTTTGAAGTTGTGAACATTGCTAAAGTATGTGTTGTGGTTGTCCTTGACCTGGGAGCATGAACTTACCTCACATCTGGCTTTGGTAGTTTTGCCATTAGTTTCTTCCTTCTGTTACGCAGCCTATTATTTCTTTGATTCCACCAGGGTAGCTTGATTTTCTGTTAGTTCTGTAGTTCTCCCTGGTGGGCATGGCTGCCTCTGCGCAGCTATTAACATTCTCATTCAGGGTTACTGTGAACACATCTGCATAGGCCGCATCATTCTCAGTGTTTATGGGGCCTTGAGATTTGGCCAGTTTATCCCATAATAGCTAACGGTTAGCCTTAGCATAGTTCCTGAATACTCCATGTCTAGTTGGGGTTCATGTTTAATTTTTACTTCAAAGGAGACCAATTTATGTTCAGACCTTACCAGGGAAGACATTACAGTACGGGATTGTGTATGACTCACCAATATTGGTAAGGACCAGATCCCATATGGTTGCACCCCTGTTTGGTGTATTGGCTATTTGTTCCAGTAAGTTTGTATTTTCAAAAGCCAGGAATCTGTGCCTGTATGTTTGTTGTGGGTTAAGATTCCCAGGTTAATGTTGGAATTATTAAAGTTACCCATGAATACAGTATTGGGTTGGATAGTTAGTGTTCCTAATAAGTTTACATACCTGGTACGGGTGTCCTGGGTCATAGAGGAGGGCCTATAGCTTGCATGGAAGTAGTTTTGGATTTTGCCTATTGTGAATTGAACCTGGAGCAGCTCAAGTGCATTGTCCTGTTTGACCATCCTTGAAGCATCTTTAGTTTTGATGTAAATGGAGACACCTCTACCTTTATTCCCTGCATGTGAATTAGCTGGTAAAAATGTGTGGAAGGCATAATAACCTTGCACTGTTGGTGTGTTCTTCACAACTTTAAGTCATGTGTCAGTGACTGCACAAACGTTTTCTGAGAGCTCAAATAAGTATAAGTATAGTGTAGGGAAGTATGTCACAGGTCATGTATTCCACGTGGACTATGACTGAGTCATATCATAGGAAGTTAGTCGGCTAATGGCCCTAAGGCCCTTACAAGCCTAGCCAACTTCTACTCTTATTTCCACAATCAGCACCAATTGCGTCTGTCCAAGAGTGACACAGGTGGAACCCTCAGGGTGAATTTAGGGTTACACATCCAATCGTCCACATTATGTTTGAAAAGGGCCAATGAGGTGCTCTGTTTGACATGAAGTGGGAGTACATTCAAAAAGTGTGGTAACCTCTGGGAGGCAAATCTGACCCTCCAGCATGTTCTATTACTCTCACATTCCAGATTAAGGTCTTCAGAGTGAGTAAAATGCGTACCATTTGATTTGTAGATATGCAGCATTTCTAATAAAGCATGATCAAAGAGAGCCTTATATTCAAGGCATAGATCGTCTCTGAGTAGTCTGTATGAAACAGAATAAAATGACAGTGATTTCAGATGATCCACATAGGACAGATGCTTATGACATTGAATTATCCTTGTGAAGAATCTTTGTGGTCTCTCCATTTGCAACATGTGCTTGAAAAGGTGCATACCAAAAGGGCTGTTGTATTCCATTATTGGCCTGATGAGGGAAGAGTACAGAGAGGTTATAACTTCTTTCATTTTCTGGATGAAATAGCCTTACTTATGAGATGAGCAATATAGAATGCTCTTCTTACAACAGTCTGTGTGTCCAGGTCTCTCACCAGTGAGTGCATACTTAGGGTTTTGTTTTTAATGTGGTAGTTATCGGGAACATCATACGTACTGAAAGAGATGATAATACATTTTTGGCATTGATGTTAAGGCCATGACTCTGGCACCAATCATTTGTTTGTGTAAGACCCTCTTGTAGGATATTGACATTTTTTGGAGATTCTATGACTGCTACCAGTTTGAAGTCATTAGCAAACTTTATCAGCTGCAGACCTTTAGTTTTAGCTTGTACTTTGGAGTACTATGTCCAAAACAGTACAGGTGCAAAGACAGATCCCTGTCGGACACCACTGGTTACAGGTCTGCTATTGGAGGTGGTTTCCCCTACTTTGACTATATGGGTTCTATAAGTGGCCAGTTAGTGACACATCTCACGATATGAGGTTTGATACCTACATTTTTTTTTTAATTTCTCTAAATCTTTTGAGTTTCTAATACCATGATGGGAATGGACCCCATTCCTAAGTCAAAGTACAATTAAAGTTCATGAAATTAGTATTGTTTCAGTCTTTGATGTCAGCCAAAAGAGCTCTTAGCAACACCCGCAGTGTACCCAGTAATGACTCCCTCTGCAATTTGTATGGAGGTACATGTATTGGTAACATATCTAAATATGATTGTAGATTTTTTTTTTTATAAGACCTGTTGCTCCTACTATTACTATTGGAACTGTCTGAGTATCTTTCTTCCACATTGCTCTCATTTCTGCCTGCAAATCTTGATATTTTATGACTTTCTGTCTCTCTGTACGGAAGACACTGTAGTCACTGGGGGCAGAGATTTCTATGATCAATGCTACTTTTCTCTGCTTTTCATGTACTACTATATCTGGTTTTCTAGCATCTGTCTTTGAACTGTTGGTAATGGGTGATCCCATGTGATGTAGACCATCATTTTCTATGATGCTTTGTGGCTCATGATTCCAGTGTTTTTCAGCCATTTCAATACCATAATGTTTGTGCAATCCCCAGTGCAACAGGCTTGCCACATTATGATGTCTTTCTGTATACAGTCCTTCTACCATTAGTATGTCACAGCCAGCAATGAGGTGTGTGACTGTTTCCAGTTCTGTGTTACAAAACCTACATTTGTCTGTTTCACTTGCATATTCAATGGACTTTGTAAACCAATGTGTGCATATCCCACTATCTTGAGCCGCCAATATTAACCTTTCATCTTTTCATTTGAATTTGCCTCTCTTTAACCATTCCTGCATTCGATTCTAATCAACATGAGGTTCTTCCAGAAATTTTCTATACTTGCAACTATATTTATGCATTTTTCACATTTCTTGCCTGCTCATCTGATCCTTCACCTTAAATTCTTTCTTTTGTTTTTTGGCACATTCAGTTGCCGCCTGATTTTTATCTACTTCTGGTTTGATTTCCATTCCTGCTTGACGTCGATATGCTTCTGTTAGACTAAGCAGGGAAGTCATCTTAGACTTTTTCTCCTTGTGTTTCAAATGTTTCACTAATTTTGGGTCCTGTGAGGTCAGCAGATATGTGTGCAGTCCCAAGATTGCAGATCTATACATGTAATCAGTTTCAAGGAGGCCCATACCTCATTTGGAACAGGGAATATATAATCTTGGTATGCACTGATTTGTATAAATCACCTGATGAACATGAAGCATCCTTCTTGTTTTTCTATCTAATCTATCCAACACATTTTGGGGCCAGTCAGTCACTCCAAGACTGTAAGTTAGGACAGCAAGAGCAAATTGTTATATAGCTTGAACTTTGTTCCTAGATGTCAATGCTGTTTTCAGGATTAATTAAAGGCTTCTGAAATATTTGTTGCTAAGTTTTATTCACATTTGTTCATGTTTTATTGTTGATCCTTCATCAGTTCCCAAATGTCTGAACACTCCCTCTTGCTCAAGTTCTTTTATATCACATTCTTTTCCCAAACTGATGTTTTCTTGGTGCTGCAGTTTTCCTGCTTTAAAAGTTGCTTTTGCACACTTATCAAGATGAAATTACATTATTATATCATCTGAAAAATTTTCTTAGCTCATTTTTTCCTAAACTGAGGACACATTTTTTGTTCTCCATTTTCTGCGGGGATTCTGTAGAAAGTTCTATAGCATCTTCCTGTGACACATTCTCTTCAATTTCATCCTGTGTCATCCGTTATTCTGTCATACGGGGACTCACTAGCCTATCATTCCTCAACAAAATGACTGCTCCAGAGTTATCACAATTTCCATTTCCATCCCTTGCTGTCCAGCTTCAAGTTAACATTTATGCTGGTTTCCTATGGAAGGCTCCAAAGTATCTTCATATGGCAACTGACCAGTTGCTTCCCATTCCACTGCTTTCTCCTTAATTTGGATGTCTCTTGCTCTTTCATGCTGTGGTGCTTTCTGAGTTAGATTTTCTACAGTGAATCCTTCACTTTGCGGATACTTCATAACCTCAGGATCTATTTCTTTAACTTCTCCATTACTAATTTTCTATTTTTCCTCTGTCTTCTTATTTTTTGTTTTGTAAAGTTCTCCATGTCCTTATTCCTTTGCCCATATTTCACTTCAAATATCTTTGGTGCTGCTCTTTTTGTATTAATTAGTTTTGCTGTCTCCTTTGCATAAATATTACACCTTAGTAAATCTCTTTTTCTTTCCCATGTTCACATTTCTTCTTCAGATGTCTCCTTTACTTCCTGTTTCTCCTTACTTTGGGGACTCATTCCATCATGCTGTGATGTAACCTGTGTTAGAACTTCTACACCAAATCCTTCACTTCACAGTCATTCCATAACTTCAGCCTCTGTTTTTTTAACTTCTACTTTACCAATCTTCTTTTCTACACTCCCTCTTTGTGATATTATTTTCTTTATTGTGAAATTTTCCATATCTGGATGCCTTTGCCTACATTTCTCTTTGAATATCTTTGGGGCTACCTTATTTCTATTGATTAATTTGGCTTTTGACGTTGCATAAATATTGCACCATATCAAATCTCTCTTTCTTTCCCATGTCCATATTTCTGTCTTATACTTTTCAAAAATCTCTAGGTTTTGTTATTTATATTTTCCCACTTCCTCAGATGCTTCTATTTCCAAACAGATCAAAGTTTCTTGGTTTGTAAACTGTTTTTCACAAATCTGTTGTATTGATGAGCACAAATTTTTATTTGAGACTTCCAACAGTTTTTCCTTTGGAAGTATTTTTCTTTCCTCTAATTTCTCTCTTAATCTTTTTGTATATCTTGTATCTGGAAATTCTGGAGTTTTACATAATAGTAGCAATACTTAATTCCTTTCTTATCCTCAATAGTCCACTCTATCATCTTTATGGCTCTTCTTTGGCCTAACAGTTTTTGTGACTTTTGTGGAATGTTACTTCCTTCTACAATGGGGGGGGGGGATCCTCCCCCTGAGCCTGGCCTGGTCCCATTGTAGGAATGTTTTCATGTTTTTTGGATTCTGCACTGTTATTTTATTCCAGTCCTGGCACCAGTACGCCTACCAGGATTAGGCACTTTTTTATCCTAGGTCTTGTGTACTCAGCTTTCTTTTTTAATTTTTGATCTAATTTGGTCCATGATATATGTTATATAAGATACAGTCTGTATATCAGTGTTGTCTCGGTGAGATTTTGTGAAAAACACAGGGTCCACCTCATGAAGGTACTCACCAAGACTTGAGGATGCATTCAGTTTCAGCAATACTACTCTTCTTTGCTTGTTGACTTATCATCTCTCCTTTCAGCCCCCTCTCCATTTGGACCCCCTGATACCTAGCTGGGTGAGTTTGTCAATGATGTTTGAGTGGGGATAGTATCAAATTCCTTTAACTAAGTCCATGTAGGCTGTATGCACAGATTTCCCCTTCTCCAGGGCCTTCATTACTGTCTCAAAGATGTCCATCAGCTTTATCAGGCATGATTCCCTTTGACAAATCCAAAATGAGTAGGGGAAAGTGTTTTTAGCTTACCTACATAGGTTCATAGGTTCATAGGTTGGTACTAGGCTATCATCCCTAGGGCCTCTACAAGCCTAGCCATAACAATTCCCTGGCTATTTCATCTTTGTTGATAAGGTCCATGATGATTTGCTCCATGACCTTGCAGATAATAGTCAGGCTAATAGGTCTATGGTTCCCATGGTCAGTGAAAGCACCACCTTTGTGCAAGTGAATGATGGTGGCCTTTTTCCATTCATCTGTGATGAAGCCAGAGCTTAGACTATGATTGCTAATTCTTGTTGGAGCCCGTGTAGGACACAGCCTGGGATATTATCAGGTCCCATAGATGCTGTGTTTTTGGCCTTAGAGAGGGCATTTATGACTTGCTCATTAGAGATACAAGGTAGGGGACAGGTGGTAGGGATGTCATGGGGTATGTGTAGCAGGGACAAGGGAGTGAAGTTTTCACAGAACCTGTCATTTAACAGGTCAACTATGTCCACAGGTTCAGTATATGTGGTATCATTAACTACCAGTTCATCACAAATCTGGGCCTGTTCTTTTAGGTAATAAATATAACTAAAGGATGCCTTATGGTTGTCCTTAGTTGAGGAATCTAATTTGGATTTATAGTTTGCCTTTGAGGACTTCACAAGAAGTTTTATTGGCTTGCTTAAGCTGAGAAGAGAGTGTTTCCAGTTTAGGGCACACTCCCTCTTACTCTTAGACAGCAATTTCTTCCTCTTATTGTAAAGCCTGTTAATGGCAGTTTTCTACTAGGCAGGTTTGCAATGCCCGGGACCGGCTGGTTAACACTCCCACAAGGCAGCCAACATTCTGGGCCTGGTACTTACTTGTATGGGGGACCACTGTATCACCCCCAGTTTGAGGTCCTTCCTGGTGAGATCAGACCATAAAGTGGTCTCATTCGATGTAGGTATCACATCTGACCCCCCCCCCCCCCGAAGCAACTAAAATAAAAAACTTTTCCAAAGCAGATTATAACCTCTTACAGGATGGTATAAATAGCTTCACAGATGGAACTGGCAACTATGCCGAGCTCTACACCAAGCCTTTATACAAACACCTGTATAACTGCATTGACTCTGTTGTACCTGATAGGAACAAAACAAGCGACTCAAGGTAGAGCAAACCTGTCTAGTGGGCAACTGCCATTAACAGGCTTTACAATAAGAGGAATAAATTGCTGTCTAAGAGTAAGAGGGAGGGAGCCCTCCTAAACTGGAAACACTCCCTCTTCAGCTTAAACAAACAAATAAGACATTTTGTGAAGCCCTTCAAAGCAAATTATGAGTTCAGATTAGCTTCCTCAACAAAGGACAACCACAAGGCGGGACAAAGGCCCAAAAATAGGGACACTATTTTAAATATTGCTCTTACAAACATATAAAGTTGATAGAATAAAGGTTTTGTGTTACCATGAATTTTCTGAAGGATATGAAGTCTGAAATTCAAATGTATGCCATTATTTCCTGACTTTAGTCCTCAATGATTTGACAGAAAATCACAAACTTATGAGAAACTGAGTAAAAATATGAGCCAAACATCTGGACATTCTGTGAAATTCTGGACAGTTGAGAGGCATGCCCATAGTTCTATAACCACTCAATCTGAAAGCAAGAATATTACTTGACTGAAGCACCAAAAGTCCTCTGAAAGGCTGGATTCACTACCCTCATATAAAAGGGGCAGCATATTAGCTCCCAAAAATTTAGGGGCTTCTAATATGATACTTGCATGCAAAGTACAAGCATAGTAACCCAAGAAATGCTGTTCGTTTTAGATGGTACACTCCATGAGGATGTGAATAAATCACATAAATATAATAGCCACAGTGCTTATGTATTAATACTTTCCCTCACCAAATGATCCTGTAACTGTTGACTCCAAAAAAGAAACAAACTGCTAAATTAACAAAAAAGGAAGCAGGCTGTAAGCACACTACACCACACCATTTATTGCGAGCGCTTT
Organism: Protopterus annectens; assembly: GCF_019279795.1. NCBI lineage: Eukaryota > Metazoa > Chordata > Ceratodontiformes > Protopteridae > Protopterus > Protopterus annectens. Next base: position 1,109,728,538 of record NC_056726.1, read on the forward strand.
CATCAGAGGCAATGCTCCACCTTCTTCAGACAAACACAAGACAACAATTTACTACTTTATATAACTGCAAGTGGATACAATTAGACCACTTAAAAAAGATAATCAATAAATTACACTCATTATGTCACGTGGGCTTGTTTAAAACCTCTAAATCAATTATAAAATAAACAATTCAACTAATACAATATGCATTCTGTATTTCTGTATTTCTCACAAAGATCATTATCTGCCTTTTGCAACTTTAAAAAAAAAATGTAATTGTTATTTTTACTAATCTACTGAGATTTATTGAAAGTATCAATGCTAGTTATTTGCAAGACTGTTTTTTCTTTAGTGCATAAGAGTTATTCTATCATGTAGTTAGTTCTAACTGGGGACTTACTTTATAAGGTTAAATGTTAAGTGTTGCTGGAAGCAAACAACATATTAATGTAAATAATTTTAGTAAGTGAGTTTGTTGGTTGATCCTTATTTTGTGTGTGTGTGTGTGTGTGTGTGTGTGTGTGTGTGTGTGTGTGTGTGTGTGTGTGTGTGTGTGTGTGTGTTTTCGGTTTTGAGTGAGTTATTACATTTTGATTTGCTTGTGCAAGTGATGATTAAGGTAGTAACGGACTAGGTCTGAGGATTGTTACCACTTGGGTTTCTATGCCACAGGCATTTGGAGAAATAAGTCTACTTGTCATTTTATCATTCCCGGTGATCTGTTGGATATTTAGACATCAATTATATAACCTTAATCAAAACAATTGAACTCCTCTTTCCAGTTATGCTCTATGCCCTTACCTTACTTACTGAGTATTTTTTTTTTACTTCCCATCAACCACACATAACCACATTATTCCTATAACTGTAAACTGTTATAGAGTAGGATGGCAAATTTAAACATTTTGTCAAGGAACCTAAATCCTATTAAAACCGTTTCAAAAAGAAAACACGTTTTACTTGTTTTGCTTGTATTATTTATTTATTTGACATTTGTTAAACAGGTTAGTCCAACTGAGCTGAATGGCCCTTTTTCAGTGGAGAACTAAGGAGAAAAGCTTCAGCATACACATACAGATCTATGAAATTACATAGTAAGAATACAAAATTAACATGCATTGGGAAAAACAAAGAACTAACAAAGTACATAAAATATACAGCTAACAAAGTACATAAAATGTAGAGCTAGTTGTGACCCCCCACCACAGGGCCAGTAATTAAGGAGCCTAAATCCTCACCACTGGCAACAGTGTGGGAACGTTCACTGGGAGGATAACTGGTACACACACAGTATTTTCAGATGATGCTCTCTGCATCAAGCACAGTTTCCCTTAACAGCACACAGAGACCACAGTCGGTCCGGGGGTGGTTCTCACTCTCTCCCCAGATCCCCAAATAAGACTCCCCACTGGCACAGCTGTACAGTTGAGATCTCAACTGAGTGACCAAGCCAAACCTCCAGCACCTTCTCTGTCCAGCTAGTGCTTTGTGTCACTGCCCAATTAGCTGATACACACACTCTGAGGTTTGATTTACACACACACACACACACACACACACACACACACACACACACACACACACACACACACACACACACACACACACACACACACACACACACACACACATGGGAAAGGCTGGCACAGGTTTACTAGTTATGTCCCCTTCTGCCCAGATTATAAGGTAGTTTTCACTGCTACCAGTCACTCCTGCTAACTACCTTAAGGCTCTCCCAAGGGTACAAAATATACTGAGTGATATTAATGTTAATACAAATGGTAGTCTGACCAAGAACAAGGCTTTTAGGAGAGGGCCACAAAGTGTCACCAAATAAACATGCAAAACTTAAATATCTGTACACAGATCAGCCACAATGAAAGGTTTAAATATATTTAATAATAAATAATAAAGAACAAGACAATACTAAATATATATTCACAGTGACATCAGAATTCAAAACCACAGGAAATATTTAAAACAACATTGCAGGACAGTCTGAAATAAATTAAAAAAATATTTAAACTAAGCTTTGCTATATTTATTACTATGTCTAACAGAATTATACTATTCCCTAGTAACTTACATACTATAGAGCAAGGCAGATGTGGGAAGGGGATGTTTTTACTTGTTGTTGTTGTCAGGTCCAAGACAGAATGCAGAATACCCTGTCTCACTAACAGACTTCTCAAAATAATGTCTAAAATATTACTGCTGGGATAGCTTGCAGAATGGCATAATTACTTTTCATCTGACTTCTATTTCCCTGGTAAATCCCCCATTGCTGAAGCTGGCATTACTTAACACCTTCCTGTAAAAATAACAACACAAGGGCTTTTGCTCAGATCTTTGCAGATGCTGGAAGTCATAAAACAATTGCATTCTTCCATGCTTTCAGAGGTAGTAGTCAGTTCACTCCAAAGACAATACAGCAAGCTTCCTAGTACAGACTTTGAATCTCTAACTGTATTGAAAACTTATGAGGTAGCCTCTTTATTATGCTGCCTATAAAGTAATTTAATTTCAGATATTTTTCCTAAAGTTTGTTGGACTGAGATTAACCCTCCAGTTTCCTCTGTTAAGCATATACATTTAAAGTTCAATAGTGCAGGTACATTTCTATTTGCTTCCAGTAGGGCACACTGTGGTTACATTTCAAACACAATACCTTTTCAACACACATTTGTACAAGTAGTTTGATATACACATGACATACAGTTCTAATACATTTGTAACCAAGCATTTTGTATAAGTTAGTCTGATATTCATAAATGACATATAATTATTTACAAAACTCCAGCTAGCTGTGCTGGCAGTATCTCCTTACATCACACTATTTTTTTAATTGCAATGTTCAGAGGGTAGATGTTCAGGGATGAGCTAGTAAGTTTTACAATATAAGAATGGTGAGAATATGATCAGCATATTCTAAAAAGTAGAAGAGAAGCAGGAGTTAAATTGGAGAGGAAATGGAAATTAAGAAAGATTATGACAAAGGCAGGACATTGAGTTCAGGAAGTAGTTTTAACTTCAGTTTTGATGGTGCTGCTACTATTAATGCTACGGATGTCAGGAAGAAGCCTATTCCAAGTCTGGGATACTGAGTTTTTGTAGAGGAGTTTGCCAATATTTTTGTTTGGTTTACAGATGTCTAATTTTTTTAAAAGGTTACAGAGTTCTTTATATCTTTGGAAATGTGTTGCAGATTCAGTTTTTAGCCATTGTTTCCAATACTTGTCCCTTTGTTTCATGAGAGTGAGGATGTCTTTAGAGAGCCAAGGGGAGTATTTTGTTTTGATTCTAACTTTTCTTAAAGGCACTATAGAGTCAAGGATATCAAGAAAAGTGTGATTAAATTTTAGAACTGAGTCATTGAGGGGAAGGTCCTTAAAGTGGCTCCAATTAATAGAAGTCTACCTGTTATTAAATGTTTCAGCATTAAAGGAAGAAAGATTGCAACAGTCTCTACAATGGTGGGATTTAGGCATTTGGAAGGAGTGTCTTTGGAATCATATAGGGAGGAGGTTACTTAAGGAGTTGTGTAGGGTACTAGCATTGTGATATAGGGTAGGTTCAGAGGTAAGAATCCAGTCTAAGGTGGAGCAGTTAGTATTGTTGTTATTGAAGTAAGAGTTGTGATAAGTTGGTGGAAGCCATGGATGTTAATATGGAGGGTAGAGGAGGAAGAAGATATTAATGTCTCTGAGTAGTATGGTCTCATAGTGTATATGCAGTCAGATCCAGGATAGGACAGATTCATGGATGGGAATGTTGTTGCCAGGTGGTATATACCTAGTTGTGATGGAAAATTTTTTGGGGGGATGGAGGTGACAGTTAAGAAGTAGCTCAGCTGGGTGTAAATGAGGCTGCGTTATAGGTAGGGGATAGGATAAGGTACTCAGAGTACATAATTTCAATGCCTCTACCTTTTCTGGCAGCTCTAGCATTTGTAACTTTTGTGTATCACAGACTGTAACATGACAACAACCTTGCCTTGACCATCATGTCTCAATGCCAGTAAGGAAATCATTTGATGTTGTGGAACTTATTAGCAAGGGTATGGTAGTATGGTATCTATGTCCAAGGAAGTCATTCTACACTGTATTTGATCCTCATCAGACAGGTTACTGAGTACAATGCCTCTTTTGGTATGTACCTGAACATGTATCTGCAACAAGTGGAACATCCTCTGAGGTTCCCCACAAAAAAAGGGTACAGGGCATAAACAATGTGTCCTGTGTGGAACACCTCAAATCCCTATCCCTGTACTCAATATCCTGCAGAATGCTGTGAGGCAATCTACGCCCGGCATACAAGGCATCCTTGAATCTCACTCAACTAGACCTTTACATATCTGTAAAATAAATAGCATCAGAATTACTCGATCTAGGGACTTTGACCTTTCTTGTGACATAAATAGGGAATGTTTGATTATCAGGTATGTGTCTCATATTCCTTCTATGGAACTAGCTTTCCATCCATGTCAAGCAGAGTTCTTCCCAAACCCAGTTCAAGTATAGCATGAACCAATGGATGGCGATCAGAAACTCACCCCTGAAATGGAAACTATGTCCCTAACGGACAGATGCAGCTGGTAAATGCTTGACCACTCAAATCCTAGCTTTCATATGACCTTTCATATTACTTTGAATAATCTTAAGGTTCTTAAACTTGTCAGAATAATTTGAGAGGCATGACCAGCTGTCACAGAGCAATCAACCTTCATTGATATAGTGGGTAAAGCCCTGACAATGCCTCAGACCTGGTTAATTTATTTTTGTTTAACTTTCGTTGATTGGGTTCGTATCACATGGCAAGTGACCCCTTTTCAGTGGAGATCTGAAATGGTATTTGTGCTACAAGAGGAAATTTGGCCAGGGCAGTGGGAACACTTTTCAATTGGTGCTATGGGATGTTTTAGATCCACCTGAGCTAACACCAACTCAAGCATTCAGTACTCAGTTTAAAGTCTCATAGGTTCATAGGTAGGTACTAGGCTATTGGTCCTAGGGTCTATATAAGCCTAGCCAAATGGTACCCTGGCTTTTGCCACCCAAGAAAATTATTTTCCGGTGCCCCTGTCAAGCAGAGCCACAGAAGTGATCCCTGGGGTGAATTTCCTATCTCCCATCCAATCATCAAGATTTTTCTTGAAGAGTGCTAATGAGGAGGTTTGTTTGATATAGATAGGTAGTTTGTTCCAGAGTATGGGAAGTCTCTGAGATAGGAATCTATCCCTCCAGCATGTTCTGTTTATTGTGGTGACAAGGTTTAGGTCCCTAGAGTGTGTAGCTCAGAGGGATTGGGATTTCTTTACGTGGAGCATATCCAACAGCTCTGGGTTTGACATAGCTTTGTATGTTAGGCAGAGATCGCCTCTGAGTAGGCGATATGCGACAGAGTAAAGCTGGAGTTTTTTGAGACAGTCTGCACAGGGCATCTGTTTGAGGCTGGTAATCCTCTTTGTGAGGTATTTCTGTGGCCTTTCCAGTTGTTGTAGATGTCTTGTGAGGTACATACCAAAAGGGGCGTTGTACTTTATAATGGGTCTTTTGAGTGATGAGTAGAGTGGAACAATGGCCTCTTTTTTCCTGGATGAGAACCCTTTTGTGATGAGGTGTGCCATGTAGAAGGATTTCCTGACTACTGTGGCGAAGTGATAATCAAAGGAGAGACTACTGTCCACCTGTGTGCCAAGGTCTCTTATCAGACTTTCGGTGTTAAGTAGACTACCGCCTATGTGGTAGTTCATGGGTACAGAGTTTTTACCAAAAGGGATTACAATGCACTTTTTGGCATTGAGCTTGAAGCCATGGCTTTGACACCAGACATCTGTCTCAGTGAGGCCCTTTTTTAAGGATATCTACATCATTAGGAGATTTGATTATGGCTCCTAGTCTGAAGTCATCTGCAAACTTTGTTAGCCAAAGACCTTCTGTGTTAGCCTGTACCTCAGATAAGTAGATACCAAACAGTAGAGGACCTAGGACTGAACCCTGTGGTACTCCACTTGTCACTGGTCTGAAGTTGGATTTAGAGTCTGCTACTTTCACAGTGTGGGTTCAGTCAGTGAGCCCGTTGGCAACCCATCTTGTGACACAGGGATTTATACCTAGTTTACTGAGTTTGTCTATAATTCCAGAGTGGGAGATGGTGTTGAAAGCCTTGGCGAGATCTAGATAGGCTGTGTGTACCACTTTGCTCTCATCTACAGCTTTGATGACCGCTTCAAAGACATCTATCAGGTTTAGGAGACATGATCTGCCTTTTACAAACCCGAACTGGGTAGAGTCCAGAGTTTGGAGATTACCAATGTCATTGTTTATAAGTTCCATGATGATACGCTCCATAGCCTTGCAGACCAGGCTCATCAGGATAATGGGGAAGTAGTTCCTGGGGTCCGTGGTGGCTCCCCCTTTGTGGAGTGGGATAACGGTTGCTGTGCACAATTCAGTGGGCACTAAGCATGAGGTGAGGCTATGATTGAACATGGTACTTAGGTGTGGTGCCAGTTTGTTCTGTGGTTCATATAGAATGCAGCCTGGGATGTTGTCAGGTCCCATGGATGCTGTGTTCTTGGCTTTGGAGTGTGTGTTTTTTACCTGTGCAGCTGTGATTACAGATACTTTGCATTCTTCTAGTATAGAGATGGGCCCTTTAGGGGATGAGAGAGGGGTAAAGTTTGCACTGAACCTATCTGCCAGGATGTTGGCAATATCAGTTGGTTCTGTATATTTAGTGCCATTGTACTATAACTCAGAGCAGATCTGAGTGTTGCCATTGAGATTCTTGACATAGCTATAAAATGCTTTGTGGTTGTCTTTAGAATCAGTGGTGATTTTGTTTTCGTAACTAGCTTTGGAGGATTTTATGAGGGATCTCAGCTTCTTACCGAGGCTGACCACGGAGTTCCTCCAATCATGGGATTTTACTCTTTTTTGCAATTGTTTCTTTCTTCTGTTGTAGAGTTTGTTTATAGCAGGGGACCACCAGTTTGGCTTCCTTTTTCTGGAGGATAGCATCTTGGTTCTGTTAGGGATTCATCCAAAAGAAAATAAACACAGGAGTTTATGCTGCACTGAATTTATCCAGTCCTGGCACCTGTAAGCTGGCAAGGGAAATTTATGAGGCTTTGCCTGCTTATTTTTGTTTGAAGTAAGGGTAATGACAGTGTTCTAGAATGAGCCAGCTAATACTAGGCTTTTGTCAAGACCGGACCCATAAGTGGCAGTTGGGCTGGGTGAAAGGGCAGACCATGCATTTTTTTCACTTTAACATTGGGAGGTGGGGACAGGCATAAAGAGAAGCCCGCATCTGATAGATCATAATCACTTTTTACTTTCTGATGATGTTAGTAGATGGGGCAGAGACTCCTAACACTCCTATCTCTTTTTAAGCTATCCTATGTGAGAATCACTGATGGCACCAAGTCTCACCCTCCTGCATCCAGCTGGTAACCCTCAGCACCAAACGTTAATCACCAGGGTGATGGGGAATAAGTGTTATCAAGTAGATGAAGGCTTGGGAGTGACACATGCCCACAGATACTAGCCTAACTCATGTAGTCTCCATGGATTTGTTAAAAAAAAAAATTGTAGAGGAATATGTTCCTCAGACCTGGACTTTGCTGGTTTGTCTATAGTTCATAGGTTCATAGGTGTGTACTAGGCTAATGGCTCTGGAGCCTTTACAAGTCTAGTCCATAGAAGGCCCCTGGCATTGTGCCACCCAATGTTAATTCCCAATGCCTCTATCAAGTAGAGCCACTGGAGTGATCCTCGGGGTAAACTTTCTATTGCCCATCCACTCATCAAGATTTCTCTTGAAGAGAGAGAGCAAGGTACTCTGCTTGACATGTATGTGAAGTCTATTCCTGAGCATGGGCAGTCTCTGTGTGAGAAACCTGTCCCACCAGCAAGTTTTGTTGATTGTGATAATAAGGTTGAGGTCTCTGGAGCATGTGGTATGGAGTGATTGGGATGTCTTTAGATGTAGCATTTCTAACAGAGCTGGGTCAGACATGGCTTTGTGAATCAAGCAGAGATCAATTCTAAGTAGGTGATATGAGACAGAGAATAGCTGGAGTCTTTTGAGTCTGTCCGTGTAGGACATGTTTAATGCCTAGGATTCTCTTTGTGAGGTACTTCTGTGGCCTCTCCAGCTGTTGCAGGTGTCTAGTGAGGTACATGCAAAATGGGGCATTATACTCGATGATTGGTCTAATGAGGGAAGAGTAGAGAGAGATGATGACTTCTTTCTTCCTGGATGCAAAACCTTTGGTAATGAGATGTGCCACACAGAAGGACTTTCTGACCACAGTGGCAATTTGGTGGTCGAAGGAGAGGTTGCTCTTAACCTGTGTCCCCAAATCTCTTATAATGGCTTCAGTGTTCAGTGGGCTCCCATCAATGTGGTAATTAGTGGCAGCTGAGTTTTTACCAAATGGGATGATGCATTTTTTGGCATTAAGCTTAAGGCCATGGTTTTGACAACAGTCATTGGTCTCATTGAGGCCTTTCTGTAGGATGGCTGCATCACTTGGGGAGTGAATAATGGCTCCCAGCTTGCTGTCATCTGTGAACTTGGTCATCCAGAGTCCCTTTGTGTTGACCTGGACATCTGAGAAGTAGATGCCAAACAGGAGGGGACCCAGGACCGATCCCTGTGGGACTCTACTCATGACGGGTCAGCAGTCTGACTTGGAGTCCGCTACTTTCACGCTGTGTGTTCTATCTGTGAGCCAGTTTGCAACCCACCTAGTGATATAGGGGTTGGTGCCTAGTTTGCTGAGTTTATCAATAATTCCTGAGTGAGGAATGGTATTAAAGGCCTTTGCCAGCTCAATGTAGGCTATATGAACTGCCTTGCCTTCATCCACAGCCCTGGTGACTGACTCAAAGAAGTCAATCAGGTTGAGCAGGCATGATCTCCCTTTCACAAAGCCAAATTGCATGGGGTCTAGAGGTTGGAGATTTCCTATATCTTTGTTAATCAGGTCCATGATGATGCAGGTACTTAAAGAATCATGAGGTATGGTCATGCCTGAAGACATATGTGGCTGTTATCTGTTGCAATATAGCAGTCTGAGCAGTGCGAGCACGTGTGCATACAGTACTGAACAGTGTACCATGCAAACAATGTGTAAGGGAAGGTTGGCAGGCTTTCATAGAAGCTAGTAATGCAATGGGTTGTGAAACTGCAACAATTTGCTCATATCCCTCTCTTGAACAGTACCGGCGAGTGTATTACCTTTATTACATACTATTATGATAGGTTTTGTCATTATGGTATGAGTCAGAAACTGCAGAAATGTCTTCCACAATTGGATTTAACTTAAATCTCAATACCCATGAGCCCCTATTACATCATCATCATCATCCAACCTCTTTTTCCCCATTTTCTACATGGGGTCATTCTATCGTGTTAACTGTCGCCATCTCTCTCAATTCAATGCCACATGCCTGACTTCTTCGACACTCATGCCTGACTGTTGCAGATTCTTCCCACAATCCATCCACCTCTTTGCTGGATGCCCTTGTTTCCTCTTACCTTCTTCCTGCCTGTCCCAAATCTTCTTCACCATTTTGTTTTCTGCTTTTCCACACATATCCAAACCACAATAATCTGTCCTCTTTGATCTTTTCTGCAGGTGGAACTACTTTGACTTCTGGAATTATGAACTTATTTTGTCATCTGTCCCACAGTGTGTATTCTACCACCCTTCTCAAGCACTTCATTTCCATCACCTCTAGCTTCTTCATCTGCTCTGCATTTGTGCCCAGGTGTCTGTACCATACAGTTGTACTGGTTACACCACTGTCTTCTGCACCTTACTTTTCAGCATATTTGGCATTCATATGTCATACACTACATCTGGGACTCTATGCCAACTGACTGCAGCACCTCTGATTCTAGCTTTTACCTGTTCTTTCAGACTTCCTTCTCCTTAACCTCCCCTGCCAGATACTTGAAGCTGTTTACCTGTTCCACTATCTTCCCTTCTATCTCAAATCTCGGCTTCTTCTGATTTCCCCAGTTTGCTGCCATTAACACTGTCTTATCTATGCTTAGTTTCATCCCATGTGTCTTCAGGTTTACATTCTATTTCCCTACTTTTTGCTGAATCTCTTACTCAGAGTCTGCCTGTAATGCTACTTCATCTACATAAAGCAACTTTGTTGATTTGTCCCAACCAACCTGTTTGCTAATGTAGTTCATCACCAGTATGAGCAGCAGAGGGCTCAGAGCTGAACCCTGGTGTACACTCACTCCCACTAGGAACCCATCTGTGAGGCTGAACACTGTTTGTACTTGAGTCATTGGGTCCTTGTTCATAGCCTGCACTAGTCTTTCCAATGTTTCTGGGACTTCAAACCACCACAGTACTGCCTAGATCAGTTTTCTTGGGACCTTGTCATATGTTTTCTCCAAGTCTTTCCTCATCTCTAGCTTTTTCTCAATGATCTGCCTCACTGCAAACATGGAGTCAGTTGTGCTGCATCCTGATCTGAATCCAAACTGTTCATCTCCCATCTTGCATTCTTCTACTCTGCATGTCTGTTTATCAATCACCTTCTCCAGAACTTTCATGCAGTGTGATAGGAGATTGATTCTTCTGTACTGCCCACAGTTGTGGATGTCCTCTTTGTTCTTGTACATTGGCATGAGTATGATTATTCTCCAGTTATCTGGGATATGCTTTTCTCTCCCCACTGCTATGAGTACCACCAGGAACCATTTCTCCTCTATCTCACCCAGCATCTTTATCATATCTGCTGTGACCTTATCTGAGCCTGCTTCTTTCCCTGAATTGTCAATTTCATATGTTGAAATATCAGCAGTACCTTTTGTCTGTTTTGAAACAAAAGATGTTGGCTGTTTCTGCTTGTGCCGAAAATAAGGAATTGCAAGATTTGTTGCATGCTACTGAACAAGTGGGGAAGCATACCTTACACTGTGGTTTTGATTCTTTGGAGGCCTCTTGCAGGGCGGCAGCCACTGGCACAGTCATTAGAAGACATGCTTGGTTAAAGGAACAAAATTTGCCTGATCAGGTTAAAGCAAAGTTGTTGGATGCTCCTATTCAACATAATGTTTTGTTTGGAGCTAAGGCTGAAGAGGTTTTAAAGAAAATGGAAGATAAGGCAAAATCTATGCAAACGGTTAAGGATTTTTTACAGGTACAGCCACCTAGAATCAGCAGGAATTAGCCAGTTAAAAATTCCTTAGTGCTATTCTTATTTCTTTTAGGGTGGGCCCCTTCTCTTCTCTCAATGCAGGCTTTGTTTCTGGAGCAGTACAGCTTCTGTGGGGTTTTCTTCATTGAGAAGCTACTGGAAATATTCTTTCCATCTGCCTTTGATGTCCTGTGGACTGGTGAGCAGGTTGTTGCTGGCATCCCTTATGTAGGGTGTCTTACTTTCCTCTTTATCTTTCTGCGAAGCATCCTCATGAACAAAGAATACAATGACTTTATAATATGCTCTATTGGTTGTTAGCACTTTGTTGAATTCCAACCAGGGTCATCTTGCTGTTGTCATTCTGATGTACTAGTCATTGTTAAAAACTGGAGTCTTCATTGCTTATGGTTGTTGGGTCCCTTATAGCCTTTGAAACTCAAGTTATTTTTGCAAACAGTTAAAAGCAAAGGTGACGCAATTCAAAGATACCCTGGGATCTTGTATTTATTGACGGTGCAATAGAGATGTGTTTGCACATTGCAGATACATTTGCTATACATGATTTGTTAGCATAAATGTTTCTTATTGTATACACAGAGTATACTTTAATGTCATTGTATTGTAATATTGTATGGTATGCACACACTGTACAGTTATACAATGGTATCAGCACAATTAAAATAAATATTGTATACAGAGTGAAAGAAAACTACAAGAAAAACTACAAAAAAAAATAAAAATAAAAATAAATCTTTTATTGCTAATCTAAGGGTAGCCATGTATGGTGTCGAACAAAATGAAGGCTTTATATTGAAATGTTTGATAGCACAGAATATATGGTAAAACATTACTTTCATGTTAGACTTCATGTGCAAAGTTAGCTAACAGCACCATATGCATAGCACATTAACATAGGGATGATCACAGTACCACCCCAGAAATATTTAAGGTCAGCCTCAATAATCACACCTGTACATCCAATGGACATTATGCATGTGGTGACCGCACTAACAGCACACTATAAGGACAGTACAACATATGACTGCACTGAATAACTGCACACTATAAGGACAGTACAACATATTACCGCAAAGAATAACTGCACACTGAGGGCTGTTCACCATATGACCGCACTGAATAACTGCACACTATGAGGACAGTACAACATATGACCGCACTGAGTAACTGCACACACTGAGGACAGTACAACATATGACCACCCTGAATAACTGCACAATATGAGGACAGTATAACATGTAACCGCACTGAATAACTGCACACTATAAAGACAGTACAACATATGATCGCATTGAGTAACTGCACACAGTGAGGACAATATAACATATGACCGCACTGAATAGCTGCACACTATGAGGACAGTACAACATATGACCACACTGAATAACTGCACACTATGAGGACAGTACAACATACAACCACACTGAATAACTGCACACTGTGAGGGCAGTATAACATATGACCGCACTGAATAACTGCACACTATGAGGACAGTACAACATATGACCGCACTGAATAACTGCACACTATGAGGACAGTACAACATATGACCGCACTGAATAACTGCACATTATGAGGACAATACACTACATGATCGCACTGAGTAACTGGACACTATGAGGACAGTACAACATATGACTGCACTGAATAACTGCATGCTATGAGGACAGTACAACATATGACCGCAATGAATAACTGCATACTATGAGGACAGTGTACGATATGACTGCATTGAATAACTGCACACTATGAGGATAGTACAACATATGACCGCACTGAATAACTGCACACTATGAGGACAGTATAAAATATGACTGCAATGAATAACTGCACACTATAAGGACAGTACAACATATGACCCTACTGAATAACTGCATACTATAAGGACAGTATGACATATGACCGCACTGAATAACTGCACACTATGAGGACAGTACAACATATGACTGCACTGATTAACTGCACACTATGAGGACAGTACAACATATGACTGCACCGAATAGCTGCACACTATGAGGACAGTACAACATATGACTGCACTGAATAACTACACACTATGATTACAGTACAACATATGACCACACTGAATAACTGCACACTATGAGGACAGTACAACATATGACTGCATGGAATAACTGCACACTATGAGGACAGTATAACATGTAACCGCTCTGAATAACTGCACACTATAAAGACAGTACAACATATGATTGCATTGAGTAAATGCACACAGTGAGGACAATACATTGTATTTTTTATAGATTCATAGATTCTTACTAAGCTAAACCCCCTTGTTTGTAAATTTTAAGCTAGCCACTATCCTCAGAGACTCAAAAACCACACACCTTGTTTGGTGGCAAACACAAAACACATAGGCCACCCTCTCACAACATATGACTGCACTGAATAACTGCACACTATGAGGACAGTACAACATATGACCGCACTGAATAACTGCACACTATGAGGACAGTACAACATATGACCGCACTGAATAACTGCACACTATGAGGACAGTACAACACATGACCACATTGAATAACTAACAGCACACTATGAGGACAGTGTACCATATGACTGCACTGAATAACTGAACACTATGAGGACAGTTCACTACATGATTGCACTGAGTAACTGCACACTATGAGGAGAGTATAACATATGACTGCACTGAATAACTGCACACTATGAGGACAGTACAACATATGACCACACTGAATAACTGCACACTATGAGGACAGTGTACGATATGACTGCATTGAATAACTGCACACTATGAGGACAGTACAACATATGACCGCACTGAATAACTGCACACTATGAGGACAGTACAACATATGACTGCACTGAATAACTGCACACTATAAGGACAGTACAACATATGACTGCACTGAATAACTGCACACTGTGAGAACAGTACAACATATGACCACACTGAATAACTGCACACTATGAGGAGTATACAACATATGACCACACTGAGTAACTGCACACTATGAGGACGGTACAACATCTGACCACACTGAATAACTGCACACTATGAAGATAGTACACCATATGACCACACTGAATAACTGCACACTATGAGGACAGTGCAAAATATGACTGCACTGAATAACTGCACATTATAGGGACAGTACAACATATGACCACACTGAATAACTGCACACTATGAGGACAGTACACCATATGACTGCACTGAATAACTGCACACTGAGGACAGTACAACATATGACCGCACTGAATAACTGCACACTGAGGACAGTACAACATCTGACCACACTGAATAACTGCACACTATGAAGATAGTACACCATATGACCACACTGAATAACTGCACACTATGAGGACAGTGCAAAATATGACTGCACTGAATAACTGCACATTATAGGGACAGTACAACATATGACCACACTGAATAACTGCACACTATGAGGACAGTACACCATATGACTGCACTGAATAACTGCACACTGAGGACAGTACAACATATGACTGCACTGAATAACTGCACACTGAGGACAGTACAACATATGACTGCACTGAATAACTGCACACTGAGGACAGTACAACATATGACCACACTGAATAACTGCACACCGAGGACAGTACACCATATGACCCCTCTGAATAACTGCACACTGAGGACAGTACACCATATGACCACACTGAATAACTGTACTCTATGAGGGCAGTACTCCATATGACCGCACTGAATAACTGCACCCTATGAGGACAGTACAACATATGACTGCACTGAATAACTGCACACTGAGGACAGTACAACATATGACCACACTGAATAACTGCACAGTATGAGGACAGTACACCATATGACTGCACTGAATAACTGCACACTGAGGACAGTACAACATATGACCGCACTGAATAACTGCACACTGAGGACAGTACAACATATTTGCAGTTGTATATAAAGCTGGGAATGCATGGTTGTAACTTAGATAACTGATATGATAAGGACATTGTTATAGCTATGTGACAAAGACTCCTGAGTAATATGCAACTTAATGGCGGTGACATCTCTAAGCTGTATTCCAGTACAAAACTGATTATCATCTATGATTGTCACTATTAGGTCATATCCTCATTTTTGATCACGTCATAAGCACATCTTAATACATTATTACTTCTCATAAACTACATTATAACATCTAGGAAAATCAAAAGAGCATACCTTACTATCATCTGCAACCATACACTAGAAGTAATTGTACACATCAAATATCAGCATCACAAATGTATAAGCAACATATTCATATTACATGTCTGACAAGACACAAAAAGAAACATAAATCCCATAATACATCACTCTACAACCTACTTAGAAAATACCAGAAAACAACACTCCTCATTTAACAATAAAAAACAAGCAAAAACATATTTTACATATCTTTTATATTCATTGCACATGTCAATAATGATATTCTGATAAACTGATTAATCATAATGCATGTTGAACGTATTATATTTTTACAAACATATACCACTACTGGAAGTACATAGAGTATGGCAGGCCTCCTGCTATGTATTCACATAACTTTTCCTACAAATAGACAAAAAGTACTAATGGGTGATTGGGTAATATGAAGAAAAAGCCACAAAAGCTCAATGGCTTACAAACCCTGGTCTGTTCAGAACAAGAAGATGCAAATCTCCAAAAAATTCCGTAAAATAAATAAGACCATTCAAATCCTCTTTAATAAAAAGTGTTTAAAATAAGATAGGTGCTTCAATTTGTTTCACCACAAAACTTCATCAGATAAATCCAAGGAAATAGTTCCAAAAATGTATGCAAGACATCACTCCACAGCAGCCAATCAAACTGTCAAAATTGAGCCAGTGCCCCCTTAAAGGCAGACTTGCATTATCTTCTTAAAGCCTTTATTTTAGCAGACTGGAAATGGAAATGTATTCATTAATGAATGGCCAAACATCTGCTGCCAAAATACTTCTCTTAGTTCCAGAAATAAGAGTCAGGGACCTCGTCTGCCCCCTTAGTGGATCTACGCAACAACCACAAAATAAAAACAATGATCATGAAATTCTGTTACCTGTTTAGCCAGAGCAATCATTTTTTTACCCTTTTGTATATAATAAAGATGTTTATACATCCTTTTTGTAAGACACGCTCAGTCTTTCCAGTATAAAATGATGGACATACCTGACAAAGAGCAGTGTAAAGCACACCTTTGCTGTTACAATCATATTTTCCTCTAACTTAAACTTGCTTTTTTTTTTTTATCCAAAAAGAGTCACCCACTTGGATCCACTTACAGAAAGAGCATTGCCCACATTTGGTCATTCTACAGATGTTACTGCTTACATTGTAATTCAATATTGTACCTTCTAACATTTTCTTTAAGTTCTTCCCTTTTCTGAAAACAACAAAAAAGTGTTCTGGAAGTACTTGTAGAAGTTCCCTGTTTTCTTTAAATAAATTCTAATTATTCTTAAGCATCCATCATATAATCTGGTGGTCTTGGTTAAAGTCAGAAATAAAAGTGTTCCCCAGATCACCAGTTTCATGGTTGTCTTCTTCACCAGTTGGTTTCATACCTCTCCACTCTGTACACCAGACATATGCACATCTCTAAGTAAAATCCAAATAAACAAAGCATATGGCACAGTTATCATCATTCTCACAGGGTGGCGGGGTGCTGCAGGCCAAGGGTGATACCAAAGACACATGGATGCTGGCCCTCCCCCAGCAGATGTATCATCACATACACTGCCTGAGCCAGTGTCTAACTCATCCTATCCAGTGAGCAACCCACATAGTGGAGGCAGTCATACAATAAGCAAATAATGATACAATACTGTGAAGTAACCATACTAACATGGACAGCACAGCAATAACTGCCACATGTGCAGTATAGCAACAGTAACATTTTAAAATTGCATACATCACAACATTATTTTTTTTCCATTGCATATTGAAATACATTCAAAATATGAACACGTAAACAGTTTGTATAGAGGACAAACATAACTTATTAAACAGTGCAGTGATTTGTAGAACAATATCCTCCAAGTAACTTGCAGCAATCCTTGTGTGTATCCAATCGGGGTCTGCTCCTTCCACTTCCATAGTTACACCATTACCTTTCTAGAGTGTAGATTCAGTCCTCTGAGCATTATGAAGATGTAAATGAGATGTGAAATCATTAGCATTCCTGAATTAAAAAAAAAAAAACTCTTGCTGTAGCGGATGTCAACATGGTGTAGGTAGCTACATGATTGCATGCACATGCCCTAGGGCTGCAGGGATGAGCAATAACAATTGTTAGCTGCTAATGGCTTGCAACTGTTTCTGATTGCTCTGACTACAACAACAAGCAATACTGAAGTGATTGTTCTCCCTGAAGTGTTTCTATCATGCAGAGTAGACTTTAAATAAAAGGCTTGAGAGCTATGAGAATAGCCTTAACAACATTAACATCCTTGTACTAAAAGTGCACTGTCCATCCTCTGCTTAAAATCTGTCTGAAATGCTGATCAGCTGTAGAATACAATGAATTAAAAATATAAATAAATAGTCATGACATTACATTTCTGTAGTTCAGCTAAGAGGAGGGTAATATGTTCAGAAACTAAACATAAGAAGTAGCTGGCAGTGTTGGCAAACTGACATTAAAATGGTGTGGCCTATTATTAATATAACACACTGGTTAATTTGACATTGATCTAGACATGTGTGACACGAATGTGATACGAAAGAGGGGAACATTGAGAGAGTGTGATTATTTGACCGTTGCCTCACTATATCTCGACATTCATTTTATTCTTTCTTTTTATTCTTTCTTTTTTTTTGATATATAGAATTATGTTATGATCTGAAACATTCTAGTCTTCTGGGCAGGCATAAGAGATGATGCTCTGTTCTGGAACATTCTGATGATTTCAGCAAGTTACATTTGATTATGAAACATACTTTGTTTACTACTTTTGGTTATGAAACATGACTTGTCTAGAGTTTTCTAGTAATGTACTAAAACTCACAAGGTTATTGGAATATTCCAGTGTAGTATTTGAAATTTGCAGAATCATTGTACCTGGCAGGATTGGCTGTTCCTTCGGGGGGTGGTGGCCAACACCACAGAATGCTCTAGCAAGATCCGACCTACAATGGGAAAGTACTGATTCTCATGACTTGTGGTAAACAACCTGGTTATATATAGATGGGATTCTCTGCATTCAGGCAGAAGCCTTGTGGAGTCGACACGCTGCCCATGACTGTTTTCCCGATGAGGACTCCTGCCTGACTGCAACGGGGCTTCCCAGTCGAGACTGAAGACAGGATGAAGCTTTCCCTTTATCGGTGATGTATAACTTTCTTTAAATGTATTGTCTAATTTTATTTTCTGCTAAACTTTTTATTTTAGTAGAATAGAGTGAATTTACTTTTCTGTTTCTAATAGACAAATAAAGTTTATTAGATTGTTAGTTTTCTTGGTGTCAGTAGAAATAAAGTTTGTATTAGTTAACTTTTGGTGTATAGTGTTTTTATTTCGAATCCTGCTCATCAGGCAATACAACATGTTTAAGCAAATACAAAAGTAGACTTTTCTAGGCCTGTGTTGGAAGCAGAAAGAGATAAGAAACTTAAATGAGTGTGTGTTGTTATTGCATTGAGTTGAGGGTTCATTTCCAGATAATGTGCTGTCTGACATAGTTAATGCATATTTTCTGAACATATGGTCAGTTTGTACCACACACAGATCTAGGGAATTTCACAATCCTGCCTTTTCATTATTAGTAACCCATATTTGTTACTACTGACAATTGTTTATTATTATTTTTGTGTGTTCCTCAATCGTGTGAATTTTGGCAGAATGCACTATTGACTGGCAATGTTTCAAGGCAGTGAACAAGAATCCACTGCCCAAGGTATAAACTGAAATATTTAACTTGTCTTGCCATCAGTATCGCATTTCAGAGTGGCACAGGTGTGCTTTGCTAGAGCAATATGGATGGACAGTAGTAAGAGAAAAAAATTCTACATTCCATCTAATTATCATTGTAGCACATGGGTTAAATTAAATGATTTTAAAGCAACAGGAAAGAGGATGCAGGGTATGAAGTCACATGCTAATTGGAATGTTTGTAGCAGATGTGAAAGTACAGTTTGTGATTTGTCATGTGGCATATAAATTGCTAATTTTTTTTGACTGTGTAATTTCAGCACTGCTAAGCAGAGTGCAAACAGAGCTCACAGTCGAAGGAAACTGAACAATTTCATTTCTGTAATCTTCATTAGTACAAACATGTCTGGCACAGATGTGCAGTATTTCTAATGATTGGACCCTTTAGCACAGATTGTCCGAGGTTCAAATCCAGAGTGTGATGGGACAGTGGACATTATTACTCCAGATTTAGGAATCACTTTCATAAGTTTCTTTCCATGGGTACTTGCTCAGTGCTGAGCAGTATGCACTCACACTTTACTACTTAAGGAAAAAATTAAAATGTTATGCGATCAGCCTTCTGTAGCACAAACAGGCTTAGTGGCAATGTGAGAACATCAGCACTTTGACAGTACAACATCTAGAACATCCACCAGCAAAATAACTGTCTCTGTGGCAGAGAGAGGAAAAGCACTGTCTTTAGAGAGAGAGAATGCAGGTCATAGAGGGTTCAAAGCCAGATAACATGTATTTTTTTTACCAAAGTTGTGAGCACTTCGAAAGGAGAGTAACACTCCATGCAAATGGCTGCTATGATTATGTTTTTTGTAATACATCTCATTAATGCTTTGATTAATTTTTGTAAATAGCATATGTCATTATTGAGTTACATATGAAACACAGTTGAATGCATGTGTGTACTAGTTTAAGCAGGATATTGTGACAATGGAATATAAATGCTCTTGTATATCTATAATGGGCAGAATGCCTAAGTTAAAACCATCTTCTCTTATCTATAGCCCAACCCTGTCTTTAGGACAGCATGTGTTCTGAAGTATGCATTCGTCACACTCCATGTATTATTCATCTCATGAAAGTCTACCCATCTGATATACATTTACAAAGAGTAATACTGTCTGCTTTATGGGTGCATTTCACAGGACATCTTAAAATCACACACATGCAGGTGTATCTGATGTATATCCTCATTCATAATGAACACAGTTTATCTGTAATGAACATGGTTGAAAGAGAGTTCTTCTGTAACACTGTCAAATAATCATCATCATCATCATCAGCAGCAGCCCCCCCTTTTTCCTATTTGTTTTCTACTTGTGGTTGGGGTATCATGTTAACTGTCGCCAACTGTCTCAATGCAGTGCCACACTCCTGCCTTCTTCAACACTCATGCCTGACTGTTGCAAATCTTCTTTCACACAATCCAGCCACCTCTTTGCTGGACGTCCTAATTTCCACTTACCTTCTTCTAACACTGACAAATAATCATGCTGTTTTAAATGTATGCATTAATTCTTTCTTAGGTTTGACTCCCCACATCGGTCAACTAACTTTTTACAGTGACTAATTCCAGAAAGTTATGTACCAAGTCATCCTGTTTAACCTCCAAAGCACCAAATATTACAAACCAAGCCACTGAGGCTGTCAGTGCTGACCATCTGAAAAGTGTGTGAGTAGATTAAGTACCACACATAGCAAAGCTGACTGTCATGTTTCACACCTTCATTACTGACTGATAAAATACTTTACTCTTTGTTTGCACACACTTCTCTGTGTTTTCCATCATGCAAATACAGTTGATATAGTTGTGCGTGTTTGTACATTAGCTGTTAAACACGAGAAAGGAATTTGTTGCCAGTTCAGCATTAGAGTTGCTGCTTGACTTCTGCAGGATTGGCTGAGGTGGGAAATGATATGGCTAAATTTAGAGCACAGAGGTGGGATGTTGAGGAGTCCAGGAATTTTCCAGCACTCCTTGTAAAGGACTACAGCTGTAGGCTGCTGCAGTGGGGGCTATACTGGTTCTCATATAAGACTGAGGCTTGGAACAGAGTAGTCAAAGCTGTCTCCAGTGCAACTGGCATCCTATGCATAAGAGAGAATTGTAGTCACCACTATAGTCACCTGAAGTGGCATAAGAAGGACCTGCTTAGATGATGGGAGGATGAGTTTAGGATTGCTGACATCCCACAGTTGTGTAACTATACTGACCTATCTGAATTAAATGATATAGAATACAGTACAAAGCCAAGACATTTATTCAGTATGCTCACATGTCTCTTCTTGGCTTCTATTTTGTACAGCTGCTGAAGACATTGAAGTGAACCATGAGGTGTGCCAAGAGATGTTAACTTGCCTCAGAGAAGTTTGGGGTACATATAAATCAGGTCTTACTGTAAGCTTAATTACTACTGTGGTTGCATGCGATATGGCAGTTCTGTAATATATAACTATATTTAGGGTATCATAGCAGTGCAACTGATTAATGGTACAACAGAGTAAGACCTGCCCATCATATCTGGATATGTGTGCAAAAGTGTACAAATAGAATAATCATAACTGTTTATTTTCTGAAATTATATAGTCATGTGATATGCCATGGATCTAATTCTCTCCTTTTTGTTTCACCCCAACCGTTCTCTGCCAATCTTTCTCTCTTTTCTTTTGGGGGTATTTTATATTATTTAAAAATGTTCTGCTGTCATACATTTCTGCTTACAAAACATGACATGCAGCACAGAAAGGTAGACTGATCACTGTGGATTGGCTCAGCATCCCACCACAGTTGTAGCACTGGCACCCGGCCCTTCAGGGTCCCAGGCTGTCAGTGCTGCCTCCACATCCCCTACCCTGTCTGCCCCATTGACATCAGGTAGCTCTGGCCAGCAGCTGGTACACTGATACATTATGGGAGTAATAATAGTTGAGGTGGTGATTTTGTCATGTACCAAAAGCTGACTGGGCTGGTGGAGGGTATTATGGAAAGGGGCCTCAGTGCCCGAATCTGCCATGTTGAAAAGGTGCTTCATCAAATTGCCAAAATGATGCTACATTGAGCACTGACACAAAAAAAATGAGACAGAAAACAGTGATGATAGGTCTGAGGGTGAGGACTAGATTCGGTCCCCCACACTTTTGTGTTCATCACCATCCTTGTCTGTCTTGCCTGTCTGTATGTTTGTACCTGCTTCCTCATCTAACTTCTTACCTGACCCTCAGATTTCTAAGCAAATTTCCTAACATTTGGTTGGGAGGGGGGCCTAATGGTTAAAGTGTTTGCCTTACAAACATAAGGTGCAGGGTTTGAGTCTCCCAATGGATAATTGGCTAGGCTTAAAATGGCTTGCAAGAGCAGTTAGCTTAGTATTAACCTATGAGCATTCCTCTCTCCATGAAAGAAAAAAATAAAAAAAAATGAGCACCTGCCCAACAAAGAAAAATGACCCATTCATAGCTATTTCATTTATCTCTTTGTCTTCTTGACACACTTGATTTGTCGAAATTCACTGTAGGTTCATAGGTTCATACTAGGCTATCTACCCTAGGGCATTTATAAGCCTAGCCAGAATGTGTTTGGCTTTCGCCACCCATTTTAAATAAATTTTGCTATGCCCTTTTTCAAGGTTATTATACTGTGCCTCTGTCTAACAGTGACACAGAAGTGATACCCGGGGTAAATCTATGATCTCCCATCCACTCATCAAGATTCCTCTTGAAGAGAGTCAGTGAGGGACTCTGCCTAACCTGGACTGGGATTTTATGCCAGAGTGAAGAGAGCCTCTGAGTTATGAATCTGTCCCTCCAGCATTTCCTATTTATTTCAGTGCTCAGGTTCAAGTCTCTCGAGCGCGTAGCTCGATGGGATTTGGATTTTCTGAGGTGCAGCATGTCTATTAATTCTGAGTTGGACATGGCTTTATACGTCAGGCTCAGATCACCTCTGAACAGGCGGTATGCCACTGAGTAGAGCTGGAGTTTCTTTAACTAGGCAGCATATGGCATCTGTTTGAGCCCTTTGATCCTCTTGGTGAGGTACTTTTGGGGGTCTTTCCAGTTGCTGCACATGTCTGGTAAGGTACATCCCAAAAGGGGCATTGTACTCAATTATGGGCCTGATGATGGATGAATAAAGAGGCACGACGACCTCCCCTGATCTAGATGTGAATCCCTTCATGATTAGGTGGGCTATATAAAATGTTTTTCTAACCACTTTGGCCACGTGGTTGTCAAATGAGAGATTGCTATCAACTTGGGTCCCCAGGTCCCTAATTACTTCTTCTGTACTTAATGGATTACCATCTATGTGGTAATTTGTGGGCACTTTGTTTTTGCCAAAGGGGATGACTATACACTTTTTGGCATTTAGCTTGAGGCCATGGCTCTGGCACCAGTTGTCTGTTTCTATGATGCCCTTTTGGAGGATGCTTGTGTCGGCTGGAGAGTCGATTATGGCACCCAGTTTGCAGTCATCTGCGAACTTGGTCAGCCACAGTCCTTCCGTGTTGGCCTGTACCTCTGAGAAATATATACCGAACAAGAGAGGTCCCAGGACTGAGCCTTGTGGGACACCACTTGTAACTGGTTTGGAGTCTGACATGGCTCCAGCGATTCTAACCATGTGGGTTCTGTCCTTGAGCCAGTTTGAAATCCATCTAGTGACATAGGGGTTTATATTTAAGCTGGTGAGCTTATCTATAATGCCCGAGCGGGGTATTGTTTCGAAGGCTTTTGCGAGGTCCAGGTAGGCTGTGTGGACCACATTCCCCTCGTCAATGGCCTTGGTGACTGTTTCAAAGAAATCAAACAGGTTTAAGAGGCAGGATCTGCCCTTAACAAAGCCAAACTGGGTAGGATCCAGTATCTGTAGGTCCCCAATAACTTTATTTATGAGGTCCATGATGATCCTTTCCATAGCTTTGCAGAGCAAACTAGTCAGGCTTATGGGGCAATAGTTTCCAGGATCCATTGAGGCACCACCTTTATGGAGAGGGGCCACTGTTGCTGTACGCCACTCTTTGGGCACATATCCTGTAATAAGGCTGAGATTGAACAGTAGTTTTATGTTTGGGTTTAGCTCTTCTTGGAGTTCATGTAGGACGCAGCCCGGGACACCGTCTGGTCCCATTGATGCTGTGTTTTTTGCTTTGGAGAGGGCGGCTCTTACCTGAGCATCTGAGATGTCAGGGGGGCAGCATTCTGCTGGGATAGATATTTGCCCTTTTGGTGGGGGGGGGAGTTTGCACTGAACCTGTCAGCTAGGATGTTGGCAATGTCTGTGGGTTCGGTGTATTTTTTGTCATTTTGGACTAATTCTGAGCTTATCTGGGAATTACCACCCAGGTTCCTAACATAACTAAAGAAAGCCTTGTGATTATCCTTAGTGTCCTGTGAAATTTTTCTCTCGAAGCTGGTCTTAGACAATTTTATGAGTGCCCGTAGTTTTTTGCTAATACTGATCAGTGATGCCTTCCTTTTTTGGGATTTTGCTCTATCATTTAGTAGCTTCCTCCTTCTATTGTATAGTTTGTTTATGGCTGGGGTCCACCAGACAGGACGTCTGCCTTTGGAGGATTGGGTCTTGGTTTTATTTGGGATCGCATGATCCATGCATTCCTGAAGGTGTTCATAGAATGCGTTTATAAAGGATTCTGCGGTCTGGGCCGTATTTTCCACAGGCCCGGGGGCTTTGAAGGATTCCACCTCGGTTTTGAGGAGTGTGAAATTTGCTTTAGAGAAGTTTTTCACTGTGGTTTTCTGGGCAGGGGGTGGGGTCGGGATGTGAATATCCAGTGAGATTAGTTTATGGTCTGATCTTACCAGTGAGGGATACACATTATTCTGTTGTGGTCACCTACCTTTGGTGTGGTGGCAGCCCAAATTTAGCAAATAGTGACTACACTTCCACATTTATGTTTGGAAGATGAGGATATCTATGGCTGTCTCCCACTACCTTCCTTCAAATTGCTGTATTCTTTGTCCTGTGTCCTCCCCTCAACTTGCCCCAGCATTTCACCACTTCTCTATCAACTTCTTTATTACACATTTAATCTGACCAAAAAATACAATCATACACAGCACACATGGCCAGAAATGGCCCATAAGAAAGTCTTCACTTATTATGCCTCGGCTATTGCATGAACATTAGCAATGAACACCGATGCTGAGTGACATGGAATGGCTGTTCATGCGCTAAGGCAAAACATAGTCAGTTGTTGCCATCACCTGCAATAGTCGAGTTATCAACATGCAAAGATGTTCAAATATGCTTTGCTATTGGAATACACAGTAAAGGCAGAATAAAGGCAATACTTTGCCACATTTACTCTAACAGTTCTTTGACTTCTTTGTGTGGAGTTTGGCAACAAACAACTGTAGTATGTGATGCTAAATGGCATTTCAGGTGTTACTGCATAATATAATGACTGTTTGCCTTACACGTCATTGCACACCCTTTTAACTTATGATTTCCCTTGAAGCATGTCTCATATGTAGTAAGTGTAAATATTATTTCAGTAGCTATTACACAATATTGTTAGGCAGCATATTTATAATATGCATTGCTAGCTATTCTTAAAATCATGAAAAACGGTAATATAATAATCCCATTGTGACACTCTTTGAAAAATCATCTGAATACTAGAGTTGAATCTGGGAGGGGGGTTTGGCACAATGGTTAGCATTGTCGCCTTACAGCAAAAGGTTCTCCAGTTCAATTCTTGGCTAGGGTGCCTTCTGTGTGGAGTCTGCATGTCCTGCCTATGTTCAAGTGGGTTTCCTCTGAGTGCTCTGGTTTCCTCCCACATTCCCAAGATATGCTGCAGGTGGACTGGACACTTTAAAATGGCCCTAGTTGTGAGTGCATGCCTTCTGATAAAGGTTGGGCACTGGGCTGGCAATTCAACACTGTAAAAACTATACTGACAGTCATTCTGCAGACCTGTGTTCCTCTTTGGTGACCCCTACCAGGAATAACCAAAAGGAAAAGAAGACTGGAATTGAATCCTGCTTTATCCCTGGTTTTTTATTTAGCTCAGAAAGTTTACACTTTGTGCCACAGACAAAGCTAGGTTAACAGGTAGATTATCTCCACTAAGACAGTCCACAGTGCTGATAACCATGCATTGCCGCTAAGCTTATTTGCATTGTAGAAGGCACACCAAATCAAAGTTTTGCACTATTGCCTTCAGCAGGGAACTCAGTTTGCTCACAGTGTACCATCACATAAATGAGGAAAGTAAGCCAACATTTTATTTCTGATTTGAGCTTTGGAGCTAACATTGAAAGGTATAACAATACAAATGGAGTACATGTACGCAGCATGTAAAGATACAACTGATCTGTTGTAAATGTAATGAGTCACTTTTCCTCTGTGACTTTTATTTGTGCAAAGATTGCCAGAGAGCACCACTGATCACCAATAAACACTGATACTTCACAGTTCAAGTTCAGCACATCAAAGTATAACCACACATGCACTAACACTTTGCCAACATCTGCACAAATACATTTTTCAGCACTGCTCTTTACAAAGTGATTGGAACAAAATATGTATTGCTACTGGATAATATTACTCACTACACGGAAACTGTGTAATGTACTCATGTGGAATGCAGTGAACTGTATGGTTAACTGACCACTTCATTCTGGACAGCTGAGTCTGCACTGTAGCACTGACACTTACAAATGGTATACAACTACATATAGCCTTGACACCCATAAATCAACATTTTTATCCCTCCTGCATTAGAACAATAAATATTGCTTTGTACTGACAGTTCTCATTGACCATTCATGAGCACATTGCTAATATCAATACCATTCATTAAGGTTTATATACCATCATCATAATCCAACAATCCATGAAAGATTCATTGTCCAGCCTGTGTTTCACAAGTGCATCTGTCTCATTTGCACACAGCAGGTAGGTACATGGCACTCTCAGTTCTACAGTATACATTAATGACGGCATGACTGACATAAGTCAACAGTATGTATATTATTGAGCACAACACTGACTCTACTCTGACATCTCAACAAATATAGATTTTCACAAAACCTTCAATATCACAACATCTTCTCTGACACAGATTTTTGCAATGGCACTTGTGTTTACTACTGTGTTCTCTAGGTTACATGGTTAGATAGATAGGAGTTCTAATCTCACATCAGTCAGTGTGTGTGTGTGTGTGTGTGTGTGTGTGTGTGTGTGTGGAGTTGTGCAAATGTGACCTTAACTATACTGGTGTATGCAAAAATATAGTAGTAGCTTGGAGTTAATTTTACACTGCAGGATGAGTCCACATCAGTGTCAGATCCATCTCCCAACAGCATCCTCTTTGCAATACCACACTGATGTCATCCTGTATAAAGTGAACTCTCACACTATGAAAGTCAGACATCTGCTGTGGTGCTCGTGTTAAGTACTGTGTCCTCTAGATTGCATAGCTAGATAGTGATGGATATCTAATTTCAAAACAATCAACTTGTCTGTGTGATGATGGATCAATAGCATCTCTGGAGGATTAATTCAACAGGTGTGCTCATTTGACTCACACTTGTGAGAAACTTTTACATAGTTAGAACAATACTACATCCTCTTTGCAAACTGTCCACAAATGCATACTGTCTGCAACACAATGATGACATCATCATTTCAATTGTGCACTCTCACACCACTGTCAGACCTCTCCTTTGGGGTGAGTGCATAATACACTTGTTTGTAGAGTGTCAATTGATAGATAAGGGACTCAAATAAAACATTGAGACTTTCCTAATTGTGTATGGGTGTGAATGTAAATAAATGCCAGAGTTTCTTATCCTTGACTACATTTAGAACTGCACATAGCTTTAGAAGTAATTTTTGCACACATGGTTGCTTTGCATTACACAGCATATAGCATCCTTTCAAAGATTCAGTGTGGCTGAAATGAAATCAGACTTTTCCTGTGATGCATGTGTATAACACACTTGTTTGTAGATTGTGCCAGTATGTAGGTAGTGAATTTGAGTACAGGAAGAATGAATAAGGGACTCAAATAAAACATTGAGACTTTCCTAATTGTGTATGGGTGTGAATGTAAATAAATGCCAGAGTTTCTTATCCTTGACTACATTTAGAACTGCACATAGCTTTAGAAGTAATTTTTGCACACATGGTTGCTTTGCATTACACAGCATATAGCATCCTTTCAAAGATGCAGTGTGGCTGAAATGAAATCAGACTTTTCCTGTGATGCATGTGTATAACACACTTGTTTGTAGATTGTGCCAGTATGTAGGTAGTGAATTTGAGTACAGGAATGACTGTCATTTGTGAGTGTGTGTTTCTTCCTCTTACTGTACAGAACATGCTGTAAATAGATATATAATGCATAGCTATACAGTGTGCTTGTTCTGTGCAGCCTATTTTTAACAGAAACATGAAGGTAACATAAACTTGTGGTGTCATACATTGACATGTGCAGTGTCACAGTCATCAAATAAATCTGTATTTGTGCTTTTGTTTCAGCAAGCATTCATTAGCCTGTAACGTTAGCCATATATTTCAAATTGTGACATTACAGATTACAATCAGCATACATATTGTTAACAGTGTTAGCACACACATGTGGTATGTTCATGTGAATATGTTGTTTCCTGTTACAAGAGTTTATTCTACATTTTCTTTGGAAATGCTGTATCGAAGTCTGATGCTGTCATTTGAGTAGATTGTCATTCCATCACAGTTGTAGTGCAGCACCTCCTCAGGACTGAGTACAAGAGACAATGTAACCTCAGGACTGAGGCATGTGTTGCAGTACATTGTTATACCCACATTGTACATAATTGCTGTTCTGCCATTACAGTAACAACAGCAGGGAGGATACAGGAGATTTGGGTATACCTAACATCAGGCAATGTTGTTTGACATACTTTCTAAGTAATTACAGGGACTCATATGACTTGATTTATACATATGATATAATGCTTTAACATAACCACAAATATTATAATTGGTGATGCACTTATACCATGGCACATACATGGATCCCACTAGAGTGTAGATTTATTATTTCTTAGGCAATTGTTCCAAACCAGCAATGAGTGACTATAAGCATTTGTGCCCTTAACTGCTCTACAGGAAAGACATCCACTCCAGTTACACTTTGCACATACAGAGTGGCGGATGATTTCCCCATCAATTTTAGCATTTAACGTTTATGGGCAGATAAAGTGCAGCTGATTGAATGACTTCACAAAAGTGGAATTCAACAGTTGTGATAACAGTTCCAGTGTGGCAAATGTGACTAATAGTCATATTGTTATTTGGAGGAGTTGTACACTTGGATATTTATTTCTCGCAAAGCAATTTGTTTTGTGTGAATGTACTGAAATTGCACAACAACCATTACATCAAATCAGTGTTATCCCTTGACATGTTACATAAACCCATGTGATCATAACTTTGGATTTGCTTAAAGTACACATTTGTTCTGCCAATGTCATGGTGAGAGTGCTGCTTTGACACATGCATTGAGTGCTGTGGTATACAAGAATGTGCTCCAGTTCTTGAGTGGTATGTGTATAAACATACAGGGAAGCATTCCTTGATCACAGAACATTGATATAGGACTGATGACATCTGTCTGCACATGAGTATATCCATTTAATTGTCATCAGTCTGACACACTGATATTACATTCATTATCAGATATCCTTTCTTAATTCATACATTAATTTCATTTGTTTATGAAAATACCCATTGCTACCTCCCATGGCAGATGTTGACAATACACAGCTCAAGAGAATATATCGCATCATGATGTGGGGTTTCCATCTGTCATTATCTGTCGGCACAATAACTGTGTCAGGCAGGGATGCCTTACATAAGGCTATTACATATGTAAAACCACACATACGTAAATATGGGATGCATAACTATTAGAGTATTGAGGTGCATAATTCCCTTAAAGGGTGATCCTCTCATACATGTGTTAGGCCTATTTCTGTGGTGTACCCAGTTAATTTACAGGTCAGCAGTAACACGGATGGGATGGGTTTGATTCTTACAAAAGGATATTGTGGCTTTTGAGCTACTCCTATTTTCTAACCTGTTATATTGATGAAATGCACACTATGCAACTATCCCATAATGATATGTACTGTCCTTGCAAACTGACATCTGAGCTCAGCAAGTCAATGACATTCATGCATCATGTAATTCACTCTGTTACAATTGAAATTGTACAACTGTCACATCCTATAATATCATGCCTGCTCTTTTTTTTACCTACTTTTACTCAAAATGATGACCACCATTAATTATTCTGATATGTATATTGCAAACATTTATTCCTACAAATCCATCTTTGTGAAATAAGCAGCTTCACATCAATTCTTGTACTAGAATTTGAACAGTTATCCTCCCTTCTTATATCTTTCTGTAAACATCTTTGTGATTTCAGTGTACAGTCTGTCCAGTACTCTTCTCCTGTCTGGTAATCCATGCATTGTAGTTGGCCTTGCCATTTAAATCCACGCTTACTTATCACTGC
This sequence comes from Protopterus annectens, assembly GCF_019279795.1. Classification (NCBI taxonomy): domain Eukaryota; kingdom Metazoa; phylum Chordata; order Ceratodontiformes; family Protopteridae; genus Protopterus; species Protopterus annectens. Next base: position 1,109,759,195 of record NC_056726.1, read on the forward strand.
ATTCATATGTTACATTTATTTGCACAGTGCTTTCAGTATTCTTTCCTTACCTGTGTACAGCAAGCATTATTTGCATTATGTAGCTGTTTTTTTTTTATGTCCCCACAAGCACGCTTAACAGGTCAGAGACAAGCATGTTTATTTACTGTGAGTGCTTGTGCCACTTAACACAGTTTCCTGGCTGCTAGAACAGTTGCTGGCCATGGAAATGTGCTTGTATTCATGTTAGTGTGATGAACAGCAAGCATATATGATTAGAGCTCCTGCTCATTATGCTAACACATAAACATGGTGCATGTTTCACACGAAGACTACACCATTATTCATGAATCCTAGGGAATTTATTTTAGATAGTCACTGTACATTTTATTCTGTTGCACATGATTCCTAGATCCCTCTAAGATTATTATTGTTATATATTTTTTTAATTTCTAATTCAGTGATTGCCAGCTTTGAAAATGACAGCAGATTTTTTTTGTTTCACTTCAAAATTGCACTCCATTTGTGTTGAGGTATATTGTATAGATAAAGCCTCAACTGAAAATTTAACTCTAATCTTTTTGCAGAACAACAATCCTCCAGTATGTGGATAGAGACTGAACATAAAGCTGGGGATTAAGAAAGACAGCATCCACTATAGTGGCTAAGCCAGTGCTGTTTGCATAGTATGCAAGACAAGACCTGAAGATGATTAACAATGCATGTGGCCAGAGCATTTTGTGTAGCAATGAGTTTCTCATTGTAATTGTAGTAGGGACATAATCATGTTAGTCCACTCTATGACCAGAGTAAAGTGCATGCAACCGCCATAAACATCAACCATGCACAAGCATCCAGATTAGGGATTACAAGTACATGTGCACAGATGGTGACAAATATGCAGATAAATGTTCCATGGAAGAAAATAAGTTAAGGAAGCCCAACATTGGAGTGTAAGAAAGGGGTAGGAGGATAACATAAGCAATAGAAATGGACAGTAGACTACCAAGGGAGATGCAGAGCACACTGGGAAAGGGGGTATAACATAATCACAGATATCAATGTGAAATACTTGAAAGTAGAATGTGTGAAACTTGGACAGGAAAAGTGGGACTCGGTAAATCAGCATAACATACTATAATATACCAGTCCTGACAACATCAGAGTTTGCTCATTGAACCTGTATTGCAATGCAAATGAAATGAAAAAATTAAATTATTAAACCATCAACGCTGTTCAGTTGCATTATACCACACACTTACTTAACAAGGTGAGTTATAGCAGGAGTCACACTGAAGGTGTCAGGGAAGCATATTTCAGATGAATGCTACTTATGTGCAGAAAAACAAAGAGGGCTTCAAAGGATTCCAACCCATGATATAACACAGTATTATTCTTTCAAATAGTGCATTGTCAAGGTGAACTACTGCAAGAGTCACATAGTAGATTTCAGGGAAGCACATATCAGGTAAATGTTACACCTTTGTAGACAGAATTAAAAAAACTGAGAAACAAACATACAGCCCTGAAGGGGTCAGTACCCACCACCCAGTGTACTGCTACTCTACAAATCACTTCATGAACAAATTCATTCTGACTTAATGCATGGGCCTTACCATAGTTCATGTTTGCCAAGTAGGGTGAAATGGTGCTCACCTCAATAGCCAGAACAGTGGCAGCTGATACTAGTTTATGTAGGACATAACATCACTTGGACTTTGTTATTGCAATAGGATGAGTAACACCATCTTGTTTTGTTTGTACATTTTAGTAATGACTGTGTCGTTTGTAACCCATCATGCGCATCACCACCATATAATAAGTGAATTAGAAGTTCTGTCTAGGCATGTTTGTGATCTGTTTATCTATTTTTAACAAGCTTAAAGGATGGAAATGGTAGTAAAAGCTAGAGGTAAAAAGGGTAAACAAACAAAGGGTAGAACAGAAGGGGACAAATGAGAAGAAGGTGGTAGAGTAAGAGCACATCTCTCAACTTCATAGATAAATAATTGTGTAGAAAGCCAAAAGTAATGGTGGGCAAGGGCCAAAGGTCAGGCACAGACTGTAAACTAGCCTTTGACCATTGTTTGTATACAGTAGTAAGGAAATCATTCTATGTTGTGTAAATCATAAATAAAGTTATGGCATCTAGATCCAAGGAAGCCAATATTCCTCAGACGTATCAAGTACAATGCCCCCTTTGTTATGTACCTAACCAGGCACATATAACAACTGGAACATTCTCAGAGGTTCCTCACTAAAATAATACATGCAGTAAGTAACATGTCCTATGCAGACTGTCTCAAGATCTTATGCTTGTATTCTGCCTCCTATAGCCTGTAAAGGGGAGATTTGCACCTAGCATGCAAGGCATTGCCAGACCCCACCATGATGGATCTAGTGCATATCTGTAAAACAAACAACACCAGAATTACCCATTCTAAAAACTTAAACCTTGCTTGTAATACAATAGAACCTGCTAGAGAGACAGTTATGTATCAGAGACTACCCCTTCTTTGTAACAGGATCCCCATCCATGTGAAGCAGAGTTACTCCATAACCCCATTCAAGTGCAACTTGCAAAATTGGATGGAGAACAGGAAATTTATCTTTGGTTTGGCACCTATGTCTCTAATGGACACAGGCAGCCTGCATGCAGAACATCTTTACAATAACACATTTTGCATTAACATGCATTCTCTGAAGGATATGGAGTCGGAAACTCAAATGTGTGTCATTATTTAAGGACTTCAATCCCCAATGATTTGCCAGAAAGCTAATAATTTTATGAGGATTACAGAAAAAATATAAAGTCAAAAATCTTTTCTACTAATTTTTTTATTTAAATTCTTGATTGGAATAAAAAAGTAAGTACATATTTGAATTCCCCCCCCCCAAAAGAAAAAGGTTTTTAAACAAAAACAGTGTAACTATTTACAATATATACATAGGTCTAAAATGATTATTAAGATTGCCAATAAATAAACAATTACTAAACATAAATGATTTCAAAAAGTGTTAAGAGTTCATTTGGAAAGTCTTTATGACAGATGAAACTTTTATCCAAGGATTATTCTAAAATATATTTGGATAATTCAGTTATTTTCTTTGGATGTCAATTATTTTAACAATGTCAGGAAGTCTTTGATATTTGAAGGGGTGACAGAGTTCCATTATCTAGTTATTACTAGAATTGTCAATAAAATGTAAGAATTAGATTTACTCATGGTGAAACATTCCTTTATATTAAGAAATGTTGTTTTGGTTAATGTGAATGTGTCAGAGAATAAGGCTTTGAGAAAATCATTAGTATTTTCCCAATATAACTTTAAGTTAGGACATTCATAAACAAATGTGACACCAATCTGCATTGCAATACTTTAAACACCTCCAACAAATAATATTATCCATTTTATTGAATTTGACTATTTTATCTGGAGTGAGAAAGGTTCTTTGAAGAAATTTCTAAGTAAAATGCATCTGGAGCATTTCTCCCCGAACCTCCCCTGAAAATTGGCTTTGTTTAAAGTCGGACTTTCCCGGTTAACAAATGTTAAATAAAATAAATAAATAAATAAATACAAATGTCTCAATACTGATCCCAGGATGGGTATTTAACTCAGGATAAAATTTTTGTCTTCTCTTCATGAGAATAATTAGGATTAATACCCTTGATAATAAGATTCCAGTGTTTAGTAGTAAGAGTCATCTTATAGTTTATTAGTATATCACATAGCTTAGATGTTATGTTATCAATTTTAAAGTTATTTAAACGTAATTCAGAAAGATAGAATACTAGATTAGGTTGGATTTGAAATTATGAGTTTTTAATGATTCTGCAGAGCTCTTTTGAATGAGCCAGGATGCTTTGTAATGGCAACCAATCATGTGTTGACAGATCATATTCTTTAAAGATTTGCTGTGTTTAATGTGTCTAGTTCTTTAACACAGTGCTGCCAACAGATACATTTCTTATCTTCCCAGGAGATGAAAATGTTAAAATGCAATTTATCTGGTTAATTTTTTGAAATTCTAAAAGGTATTAGCAAGTCAAACCATATCTTACTGTCAACATTAGAAATAACAAGTTTGCTGAAATTATTGAACACATAGTTTAAGAGTTTAGCTTAAGCCTTAGTAGTTTTGCTTATATTATATCAAACATAACTAATAAGATGCCAAGTTTTATTTTACATTGAACAACATAACAAATAAGATGCCAAGTTTTATTAGAAGAGTTACCTAAAGAGAACTTTGATAATAACAACAACAGATAAAAGACATATATGCCAAGTACCACACATGGCTGAATAAAAAACGTATTTTAATAAAAGGTAAGCCCTTTCATGCCCAACATCAGGCACTTCATCAGACAAAATACATACAGCACAAGCAATATATATACCATAATCAATTTGCTAATTAGCAAATCAATTTACATTCTTTCAATAAGGGTTTTAAAGGCAGATAGCCATTCAACCCTGGGAACCTATAAGCTTGCAAAAAAGTAATCCATCTAGTCTCAGCTTTTTCTATCTTATTAATATCTTCCTTGTGTTATTTTTAAACTTACATTGTAAGACAAAAAAAATCTAAAAGAATGATCATTAAAATCAAAGACATGTCTATATAAAGTGCTAGTAATATCTTTATTCCTAATGTACCCAATGTGTTCTAACAAATGTTCAATGACCTGCAAGTCTTGCCCATACAAAAACAACAGCATTGATTACACGCAGCAAGATACACTAAATATCTAGTAGAACAATATGCATAAAACTTAGGGTTAAACATATAACTAGTGGACAGATGGACAAATGTTCTAGATCTAGAAATATAGGGACATGCTGCACAACCATGGCAACCGTATGTTTCTTTTCTCTCTGATACTGGCATAGACCTCCTACTATTTCCCCACAATGTCAAATACTTTGTCATCAGATTTGAGAACTGGCCAATTCTTTCGTATAACATCACATACCCTCCCAACATCACTGGTAAAAGTAAGAACAGGTCTAACATGTGTATCATGTACTAGTTTCTTCCTAGAATGTGAATTGCTTACAGTATTAGAGAAATAAGGTCTAGCCGAATTCTTCCTAGCATCTGTTATTACTTTATCTACTGAACCAAAGTTACTTTCGGAATAACCTTGATCTAGTAATTCATGTCTAAAAGTACCAAATGCTTGATGAAAACATTCATCATTTGTATGAAGCCTAGAGACTCTAGTTTGGCTCATAGCAATATTCCTGAATACATATCCAGGATGTATGCTGGTACGATGCAACATGGTGTTTCTTCTACAAGGTTTCCTATATATAGAGGTCTCTAACATACCTGTATCACCATTAAATAGATGTACATCTAAAAAATCAATATGAGTCATAACTACATGCTTGGTAAACCTAAGATAATTAGTGGTTGACTCAAGATATAAAATCAATGAATCTGAATCTGACATAGAACCATCCCATGGAAGAAATATGTCATCAACAAATCTTTTAAAAAATGTAGATGCTGTGAAAAAAGATGTTAACCTAAAACAAATTCATCCTTCCAATTAGTCATCACAAGGTTGGCGTAGCTATTAGCACAAGAAGTGCCCATAGCTACGCCAACCATCTGTAAATAAATGCAGTCCTTAAACATAAGTGCATTATTTTCAAGAACAAGATCCAAAAGTGTACATATCAGAAATATCAAGTCATTAGAATAGCCACTATGTTTATGCAAAAAATGCCTAACAGCTTCTACCCCTCCACATTCGGAATCACTGTAAAAAGTATATTAATATCAAGTGTTACAAATACATAGCTACAAACATCACTTTTAGAGTTAAAATCAAACAAACTCTCAAGAAAATGCTGTGTGTCTTTTAAAACAGAAGGAACAGTATCAGCAACAACTCTAAGTTGAATTGGCCAGTTCTCACATCTGATGACAAAGTGTTTGAGATTGTTGGGCAAGTACCTAAATTCTGTTTTAAGGATAGTTGTCCCTGAAAAGACAACTTTGTTGTGGCAATCATAGGAGGTCTATGCCACTATCAGAGAGAAAAGGAACATATGTTTGCTGTGGTTGTGCTTATTATTTTTTTTATCAAGAATCAACTTAATGAGCTAAACGAAGTGTTTGGAGACCATCAATATGTGTACATGTGGTTTAAAACAGCCCTTTTATTATATATTATTTTAAACCAAAAACATCATTGCCAAGAATCATCTCAAAGACTCCTCAGAGTGGTTAAGCATTATCGTCACTCTTTCTCCATTACCATAGCAACCTGGGAGCATCTCTTTCTGTTAGTGTGTCTGTGTACTGCATACCAGAAGCTCGCGATGCACCTGAAGCAAATCTTTAATTCACAGCAACTTCATGCCTAAATTCCCTCCCTTTCAGTAAGGCAGCAGCCAGGAAAAGAACAGAGGGCGAACAGATAAAAAAAAAACCTCCCAACAAGCCGCCACAAGAGACAGCACACTCCTCCAGCACCCCCACCTCTCACTCAGCAGACGTACAAACAAACCATTCTCTGTCAAAATATCCCAAATCACAGTTCTATCCATCCTCTTCCCCTAGTTTCAGGATAAAACACCAAATGTCTCTTCCTACTACACAAGCATCAATAAACCTTGATCACAAGCCACAAGCCACAGCTTCCCGGAGATGAAAATGGCAACATATAACAGCTGCCAGACACAACTGCTTCCACATACACCATGTCAGGCTTAGTCAAACAGCACTTGAAGCTATGATACCTGTTATGATTGATAATAATTATGTTTATACAGAATAATAATGACATTTGTACTACCTGCCAGACACAGCTGCATTCACATACACCATGTCAGGCTTAATCAAACATCACTCGAAGCTATGATACCTGCCATAATTGATATTAACTATGTTTAGACAGAATAATAATGACATTTGTACTAGCTGCCAGACAGCTGCATCCATGCACACCATATCAGGATTGATCAAACAGCACTCATAGCTGTGATACCTGCCATAATTGATATTAACTATATTTAGACAGAATAATGATGGCATTTGTATTAAGAGCTTGCTACTATTATTTAACCAGGATATACATGACATTTCCAAATCATACTTTAACTGAAGAAGGCATTAGTCTCCATGGCAGCATTTACTGTTACTATTATATATGATGTTAATTTGTTACATTTGAGTCTGAACTCTGATGAATGGTACCTTGTTGAATTAGCTAATTAATTACTTACATTATTATAAGTAAAATCAATGAAAAATGAACAAGATAAATATTCATTGTGTTCAAGTAGGGGAATAGAATGTCTATGTTTGTATTATATGTTGCTTTGCTTGGCTTATATATAATGTAAATAGTAACCCATCTTGACTTACCTTTGTTTGTGAAGAATTATTGGAATTTTTGAATATTCTGAATAAATCATTATTGCTTCTCAGTTGTTTAAGAATCTCTCTTTTTTTTAAATTAAAACAGATTACAACTGATGTACCATATCAGTTGATACTTTGAAAGATGTAGTTGTAAGAGGTATTTTTTGGGACAACTATCTTGCAATCAGTTTTTTTTTATTTTTTCTTTCTAGCATCAGTCCAAGGATTTGTTTCTTTTATTCTTTTAAGAGTAGGGGCCATCCATTCCATTTCTTCTGGGCTAGACACTATGTTGTTGTTTTTGATGAATATAGTAGCTTCTTCTAAGTCATTAAAGGTTCTCATCTCATTGGCAAAAAGTATTTTTATCCTGGCTGAAAAGGCCAGCTGTGCTTTAATGATATTTTGTTTCAACAGTTTTGCTATTGGCTAGACTTTGTTTCCTTTGTTCTAGTATTCTGGAAGAATAATCATTGCCAAACCTTATCCAGCTTTGATTGTATTTTAAGGGTGATTTTCATTGAGTAAATTTTAATAGCAGTTCCTTGTCCAGAAATTAAAGAAATGTTATAACTATGGATCTAGGTGGAGTATTTTTTTAGTTAGAAACAGGTTTCCTCAGTGCTCTATGCACCCATTCATTTCCAAATGAAAGTCCCTCTTTCAAGTCTAAAAATTCAGGAATCCAGGTTGTCAAGAATGAAATAATGTCTTGTCCTCCTTCAGTGTTTTTGGGCAGACCAAAGATCCTTATGTTGTCTCTCCTTTCCCTATTTTCTAAGTCATCTATTTTGTTAAGCAGCCATGTATTCTGTTTTAAGCAGAAATTCTTTTTGGAATTCTTCCTCATTGAGTCTCCCTTCAATGTCATTTAGAGAAGTCTATAGATTTGTTATTTTTGTATGATATTGTTGTAATAGTTCCTTGAGAGTATCAGTCTGCTTTTGAGAATTTAATTTGAGGATTTCTAAGTCATTTTTAAAGCCATCCATCTTCAAAGATAGTTCCTGTAAGGTAGATGTCATCAACTGCAGTTCTTTTTTCAAAGCAACATTTGGATGAGAATTCCTTGAGTTGTTCATATTCAGTGACTCAATATATCTCCAAGTAACTTAGCAGGAAAATGTTTGTATATTTCCACCAAAACTGATATTTAGGTAGTCTAGTAGTTCATCTATAGATTTCTGATATTTTAAACTTGAAAATAATAAAATGCTCCTATATTATTATACTAGTTTATGGAGCTCTCAAAATTCACTGCTCTCAGTTGGCCATCTAGGCTCCACCCCTAGAATTTTTGTTTTTTTATGTTTTTGTAGCAGTTGTTTGAAAACTTCGGTATCCTTCTGATTGTTTTCTCAAAGATTTTCTAGATTTAGTTGGAAGTCATCTATTTTTACTGATAAAGTCTGCAATGTTGAAGCCACCAGCTGTATTTCCTTCTTGAGAACTGAATCTGTTTGAGAATGTTTGAAGCTGCTCATTTTGTGAAGAAAAAGTCTCAGATATTTTGACAGGAATTTCCTTATAAATGATCACCACATTTTGTATTTTTGAAGCTTAAGGTTTTGTACATATGATTTTGAAGAAGTTGATTGTAGTTTTTGGCTGAATTTGTGTCTAAATGAATGATTTTTCACAGCTATAAAATTATGCTGTTCTAGATGGCCTTCTTGGCTCTGCCCCTTATAAAGCCAAAAATCTTGACTTTCTGCAAAGTTCTGGACAATTGAAAGATATGGGTAGGAGGCATATCTTTTTTTTTTTTTTGTTTGTTTGGTTTTTTTTGTTTGTTTTTTTTTTTTTTTGTGGGTAAGGTTCCCATTTTTATTTTGATTCACTTCATAAATGCATGGCATTTGTGTTGCAGTATGCTATACAGATCAAGCTTGATCATGTGCCACAGGGTTTGGGGAAACAGAATGAAGAAGGGGTATTACAAGGAGGAAAGAGGCAAAAAGAAGCAAGACAGTGGCGAGAGGAGGATTGTAAAATGAATAGAGGTGACCATGATCACAAAAGAAAGGGGAACAGCAGGTTGAGGGATAGTCATGGGAGTTAAAAGATACAGTCAGTCTCTGCCAGCTAAGACTCAGTGGAAGATTACTCATCATCCTGGGTGCAGTCACTTCTGGGACCTGGCTCAGATGGTGGAGCCAGTGATTAGCAAGGACATGACTGAAATTAGTTGATGGAGTGTGATCTTCATTTGGTAAGTGCATGCATCTAATCTCCTGTCAGTGATATCCTCCAGCAGAGTCTCCCAACTGCCACTGATTGACAAAGGTGTCACCCCCACTAGCACTGCAACAGACTGGTGCCATCTCACCTGACACAGGTGGTACAGGTAGGGCATGAGATGTGATGGCAATGGTGGCAGGCTGGGACCCTGCTGCACGGGGGGATTCCTCTGGTGGTGGAGGCAGCAGTGGCACTGCGTCTGTTGACACCTGTGGGATAATGACAGACCTTGCTAGTGGGATGTGTGCAGTTTGCTGTGCTGCTGCATAAAACAAAAGAAATGGAAAATAAAAATAAATGTATGTAAGAGAAAGGATAGTGACTAGCAAGGGTGGGGAAGGAAAGATATAAACATAAATGAAAATTGCATTCTTAAATGTTAATGAATTTTACATTTAGTATAAATCTCATAAATAAGATTTGCAGTGTTTAGGCCTAGTGGCTAACTATGAACATGGATTTCATCAAGTCCAAGTCAAGTACTGTATCACCCATTCATAAATCAAAATGAGATTTAAAAGCATTAATACTTTCTGATTTTCTGATACGTACAGAAAGTTTATTCCATAACAATAGTATCCTTATTGAAATAAAGGAATGGTTATGTTTAGTTCCTAATAGTTTCATAAGAAACTTTAACCCATGAGTCCAACTTGATGATTTTCCTTGGCAAATCGAACCATTTAGTATGGCTTTCAAAAAAAAGAGTCACGGAACACCCTACATGTTAATATCATTTTAACTCTAATAAAACAGAAATGTATATTATAAAGTTTTAATAAGTTATGCCATTCAGAATAATGTAAGTCAATATTTGATAAGACTCTTAAAAAATTTCTTTGAACTTTCTAAATTCATTAGTTCTCTTTTTCCATAAATGCAAAAACAAATTGTGTGTTATTTAGGTTTTATATACTGAATCTAAATGATCCGTATAATTTTTGCTAATTTCCATAACATCATACTCAGTAGTTTCATAACCAGAATACCTACTGCCTCAGCATGTTTACTAAATGAGAAATTATTACTGATCCCTATGCTGAGCTCATTATAAGTATCCACTTTTAAACATGATGACATTTCTTTGCACCATTTTATAATCAGAAAGCATCATAAGAATGTTTATATTTTGCAGGGTAGTGATTGCTAATAACTGTAGGGAGGTCATGCATACAGTTGTAGACAGACAGTAATGTTTGTACCACATATACTATATTATCATGTGTCACAGGCTGTGAACATGTTTATACTTGAACGTTATTATTATGGATCTAGTTGACATGACTGAATAGCCAGAATGTTGAAACTCACTCTGTTGAGACCATAACATCAAACAATATATTTATCAAAACCAGACATGATTGAATCTCAACTCTTTGAACACTGTGGAAGGCCAGCAGCTCAGATAATCAGATGTACAAATATTTAAATACACTGTGATCAATAGATAAATACATACATACATGCATGCATGTATCCATGGTGATATCTGAGCTGATGGCCAACCATAGTACCTTATCTGTCCTTACTGTTTTTTCCAACTTTCACCTGTCATGCATTGTGATATTTATTCTATGGGTATACCTGCTGTGACTGTCTTCTTCTCTTTCCTATCTTTAGCTTTCCTTCAATTCTTAAAAAAAAAAAAAAAAAAACGGGGTCTATTCCCACCCAAAAAAAAAAAAAAAAACATTGTCCATGGCCCTCTGATTTCCCTCAGGTTTTTCTGTTCCAGTATATACCATGTGTGTGTCCCTCTTCTTTACCCATACCCCACATCTTCTTTTCCATTTCTCAATTTCCTTGGGCATGAGTGTCACCAGTGTTCCCATATATCTTCCACACTTTCTTAGCTCATGCTAGCTGTGGCAATGTGGCCATGGTTGCCCTTTGCCTTTTGGAACATAGGAAGTTACTAGGCTATTGGCCCTGAGACCCTTATAAGCCTAACCAAGAGTTTAGCCCATGTTTAAGCAAGTCAGCACCCAAAGCCTCTGTCCAGCAGGGACACAGGTGAAATCCCAGAAGTGTATTTTCTGTTTCCCATCCAGTTTTCCAGGTTGTGCTTAAAAGGGATAATGAGGTAATCTGCTTGATATGGAGAGGCAGTCTATTCCACAAATGAGTGAGCCTCTAGGACACAAATCTGTCCCACCAACAGGTCCTACTGATGTCACAATAATCACCCCTGCCACATCTCGAACTCAGGCCCCTGTCAACTACAGCTCAGTGCAAAAAAAAAATCCACTTGTATTCAGTATATTCAGTGCAGCCACCACAGCCACGTGCATAGGAAACGTGCGCTAGTGCATGGGGCATAACAAAGTTGTGGAGGGAGGCCTGTCAATGTCGGCTGTCGATGAGCAACCTAAACTGCTGAATATTATAGTCCACCTGCAGTAATACTTGCACCTATCAGTGTCCGTGGAGACTGAAATGTATACAAAGCATGCAAGATAGTCCCTGTGAACAGAAAATGAAGAAGCAAACACAAATGCACGATAGGGAATAACAGGTCCCTACCCTTGAACAAATGACAGAAAAACCATGTGCCTGTAGTCCAACGTAGTGTTGATAGCTATACCATGTGGAAGTGAAACATATCATATGCTAGGGCGCCACCAGGAGGTACATCCAGCCCAATGGAGAGGGTCACCAGCTGACCCATAATGTGAGGGAGGGTACATAGCTGTGCAGATGTGTCCATAACAAAACACACGAGGAGAAATGTAGATATATGTAGTGACTGTATGTCCGAATCATATCCCACAAGGGATGTAATAGTCACATACAAAAGGTATGTCCGTATCCCACATAACAAATGTGATAGGGAATAGAATACACATGTAAACGAATCAGGAGCTTAGAAACAGCTACAACAATAAGGACACATGTAGGCCAAAAGGAACAGTATGACCCGTACCATCGACTAAGAATACCACCTGTCCCACTTTGCAAGCGTCAGTACCGCTGCGGCCAGATGTGTCCTGACACAAGCTTGTAAACATGGCAAATGTGCAGAGATTATAGGACATAATTATCCCTCAGATGTCATGTAATAGTGGCATTAAACAGTTGTTCTCCACACGTATATTACATAAATGTCATAAGAAAAAGAATAAGCCACTGAAATGCTACAAGACTAAAGCTTAGATATAGGCAAGAGTTGTAAGTTCTATCTGCCGAACTGACCATGGGTATGTGTTGGCGTGTAAAATGTGTTGTGTCCACTGCAAATGTTACATTGTGGCCAATTGAAAAGGTGGAAACAGTACCGTAGACTGTGGGGAGGCATTGTCCAGAACAGTTGGATATGTGGAAGGAATAGCATGGACATAGGAAAAGGTGCCATCCCCCCAATGAGTATAACAGGTCTGCAAAACCCGGGAGTCATCGGTAGAAGCCAAACTAGTATGTGACACAGTCGAACGGGTAGTACCTGGGTATAACAACTAAGTAATGCAAGTGAAGTATGGGCGTGTACCTATGTGTGTGAGGTATAGCACATGGGAAGCAAACATGGCAGGGTAGTCCACACAACCATAAAGGTACCCGACACCTGTAGGGCAGTCAGTGTGCTACTCTGGCCGTGTCATGGCCAACAACAAAAGTAGTGAGCTATCGGATGTGAGTAATTTGCATGTGAGGGGTGGATGGGTAATGGTAAAACCCGCAAAGGCGATACTGTGTCGTATGCAGAAAAGGTGAACCAGAGGTATAGGAGGGGGCAGCGGGTGAAGTGGACATAAACACAAACACATGGAGAAACAGCTGCAAGACAAGCAGACAGGCCATAGTGTAGAACACAATCCCACAAACATATGCATCATGTAAATGTGCGATCAAAATGTATAGATATGTCACCGTCACATACCCACAGGTTGGTCCTGATGGAACTGGCCATAACAAATGCAACACACCTGGCTGCATAATGGACTACCCAGCATACCCTCCACATCACACAACCCACCCCCATAACAGAACGTCCACCAAATCCACCCGTACGTGGCCCACTGGTTCGTTGCAGACACAGCTACACATACCGACCCCTACGCATATGTAGTAGGTATTGTCACCCTAGGCAGTGTCAGGATAGCAAACCATGTAGTCCCTGCATGTTAAACCCCCTGCACATTTTCATAAAGCCAAAATACATTTCGATATCGTTTCTGTGTGGAATGGTCCAATTTCTGGAATATCCCTTACGGGATAAGTAACCTGTGTAAATAGTAGAATGGGTATGACGACAAAATGTCCAATCCTGTACATATCTGGACAGAAGTCCGAACGTGAAGTACAGGTCCAAGACACTGTCCAGACCTGAATGGTCATGCATAACCTAGTACCCAGGATAAAACACCTTCCCGTGACGCACGTGTCCCCACACAAATATGCGGGAGAATATATTGCACACTCGCATAGTGGCAAACGGAAGAAGGGTGAGGAAGACACCTGACATTAACAGGATAACTCTGATGAAGTGTGAGGGATACCTAGTGTGTGCTGGCATGACCAACCATACCTGACAACCTGTGTGAGCTAGATATCTGGAGAGAGCCGTGAATAAAAGTGAGACAAAGGTACAACAGCAGGTACAATATGCAAAGATAGCTGTTAGAAGTTATTCATGTATGTGCAGTCTGAGTACCCGGGAAGTCCACTGGGCGAAGAAGTGCCCAGTAACAGCGGAGGCCCGGGTAGAAAAGCTCCACAAGCAATACAAGGAAATAAAGGCTACATAATGTTAAAGGTAAAATACAAGAGTAAAAGGCATACAGTCAGGAAATACACATGCATAAAATGTGCATAATAAGACAGTGAAAATTCAGAGTTTTGTAGTGGTAATACAGAAATTTACAACAATGACATACTTGGAGTCAAGTGAGTGTCAGCTAAGTCTGGTTAAGCTGGAGGGTAGAGAGGAGCAGGAGTATGGAGAGCTCAGAGGAGTGAGATCCCTAGAATGTATAACAGGTGCAAGCAGGAATATATCCATGTGGATGGATAAACATAGATATATCATAGAATGACAGTTTGCACAATGGCACTAATGTCTGGAGTATGAAGTCTGAAACTCAACTGTCTGCCAGCACGTCCCGACATCTGTCCCTAATGCCGAGCTACTGCTGTGCCAGAACACAACAGCGTATTACAGAGGTTCGTACCATATCACTCAACTGTCCAGATATTCGCAGAATGACCAGAGTGTTGGCTCATATTGTTGTGTGCCTCTGACAACCTGCATCTGTCTGGTAAATAGGTGTGGATTGACGTCACGAAATAATGAGGATTAAGTATAACACTCCACATCCCGCAGAAGAGTCATGATAATGCAAAACCTAGTATTCTATCAACGTTATAAGCTTGTAAGGAAACTAGTTAAAATGTGTCCCTCTTACTCTCCCCGTCATGTAGGGTTTGCACAGATTTGTTGCTCAAAGAGATCGAGAGGTATGGTCCATACATATGTACAGTAACAACCCATGACATTTGTGTAATGTACAACTGCATACCTGTAGTCACAACATGTCCAAGAAAATAATCCCCGTATGAATGAATACAGGTAATAGTAAAATGTGAATGGGAAACACCCCCCCTCACCGTGGAGTATGGACCGTAACAACCCCACCCATAATATGTACAGCCAACAGAATAAGCTCCTGATAGGTGCCAAAACACATGTGTCTATAAATACAGGTAAAATGTTCATAATAGGGAGAAGCTCCCTGTCCACATGCTTCATCTGACATTTGAACTCGGCCAGGGAAGTTCCGTTCACCAGGCAGACAAGCCTATACCCAGATCACTACATGAACACCCTGAAAATCAGAAATGTGTATGTGATACGACTATATGCCCTGGTGTTCTGCATATCCTCGGAGTGATTAACAATGCAGCTGGGGTCCACAGCAGTAGGCAATAGGGAATGTGTAATATGTAGTACCGCATTTCCCACAGCAGGGGAATGGATGCCTGTGTTGTAAGTGAAGCGGTGAGGTGTATGTTGATGTAGCTAAGTACTATGGGTATGCATATCAATGAGGCAGAACAGCAACAGAATACTGTTTCCGGGATCCGTCCAACGTGAATGCAGTCCCGGTTGACCTACGACCACTGCAGATATCCCTGTAAAGTGTAATGAATGCATTCGTGCTGTACACACAGTTAAATACGTAAAGGTGAACCATGTGTTTCACACCAGTCCGTAAACCAGACTACAGATAAGTAAGTGTTACGGTCAGAAGTATGAAAGGCCATGCAAGCACACATATCTATTAAACAGATGTAACCCACAACATGTAAATGCAAGTGCGCCTGTGCGTGTGTGATCCGCTCACAGCATAGTAAATGAATGCTGTTTCCCCCACATTATATATACATGGCTCAAACCTGTTAACCCCGTAAAGTATGAAACCGGACAAAGCCATGCAAACTACTGGTACAAATAGGGACAATCCCCAGATATGTGCCAGAACAAACATAGAAAGTGGATAGAATAACGGGTGTGTCAGTAGCATGGATTCTCTGAAGGGTATGCAGTCGTAACCTGAACTGCTTGCCATTATTTCCCAACATCAGTCTTTAATGAAATGCCACTAAATTGCCAGATAGACACAAGGTTATGAAAAACACACCGAAGATAAAGAGGCAACCAGCTGTACATTCTGCGACAATCTGTACAGTGGAAAGGTATGGTATGGATATAGATATATGTGTATACACATAATCCACAGACGTAAACCAAAGCAAATTATGAAATGAGGACTGTACATGTATATATGTATACACAACAAACATATGTCCCGTAGATATGACATATGTACATAAATAGGCCACGGCATGGCTAATATGGGTAGACAAACAGACATGCATGAAAGGTGAATAAACCGCTGCTTTCCAAACCATTGGCCAGAAAGTGCAAGTCCGGCAAGTTCTACACTTTAAACATGAATATAGGTGTCCATTGCAGGACCCCAAAAATTGATCCATATGTTGTGTCAACCGTCATTGATGAAAAATAAGTGACCTCAGCAAATACGATATAGCTGTACATGTAACAGTAGCAGGTGCAAGGGTAATAACACATGTGTCGATAGAATGTATGATGTACGAACTGATATCCGGAGAGTGGGGAGTGCTTATAAGTGTCTCCACACTTTAGTACCGCTCACATTAAACATGTGTAATGGGTACTGTGGAGGGGTGTCAGGTATGGGTATCATGGGTATGCAGAAATGGGCCTAGGTGTTGTTTGGCAGAGATTTATTAGGTCCGCCCCATGGGAGTGATGTGGGTATAGCACACACCTATATTCTCAATAATGGGGCAAACCATCCACTGGATATTGTGTAAACCATTGTGGGAATATGCAGGGCCCTATATCAGTGTCATGTAGGCGATTATCATGGATGGACATGCGTACGACCAAGATGGTAACCATACCTGGCAAACTGTCAGAATAAGACAGCTGCACTAAGGCATAGTACATGAAATACAAATAGGGGCTATATTAGATATACCCCAGACAAAGTCAGAATGTTGATAGAATACTGGCGTAGCCAGGAATACGAATGTTATGAGTGTTACTAATCATGACATAGAAATGTCAGTCACTATTATCTAACCGCACAGTTCGTAATGCCTTGCCAGTAATTTACCAGAAAGGCACATTATTATGACAAATGTAACAAGAGCAAAGGTCAAATGTCAGGGCGTTTACCCATAATGTGTACAGGTGAGAGGTATGAAGGTAACCTGTCCAAAATACATGTACAGAACTAGTGATACTAGGTGGACAGGTGAGAGGAAAGACGTCAGGACAAATGACAAAACATGTACAAGTCATAAGCATGTACTCCGACAAATGTGAATGACAACGTATGCCCTGTGAAAGTCAATGTGGAAGGTTAATAGACTCAAAAGAAATGTGTCCCTCAGGGTGTCATGCAGTGTCACCGTTACAATGTCCAGTCACCCATACTCGTACGTGAGCTCTGCCACTGACGGAAAGTGCAAATACCGGTGTACACATAAGGTACATGATAGAATAATTAGTGTGGATAAGCAGCTGTTGGCCTTTGTGAGGAATACAACCCTCTGGGTGGGTGTGTTCTGCAATATAAATGTAATGGCATCTGGCCTGTGATGCTGCCATACAGTGTGTGTATTGGTGTCAGAAAATTGATATCTTGTATCAGACACATACTCCGCAACTGTACAGATTTACGGAGAATGTGCAGAGTTTTGCCTCATATGTTTGGTGTGTTCCTCTTAAAATCAGTACCATTCTGGCAAATTCCTGAGAACTGAAGTCATTAAATAATGACAAACATGTGAGTTTAAGACACCAAATCTGTCAGAAAAGTCATACTAATGCAAAACCTATTATTGTGTCAACTATCTACGTTTGTAAGAGCAATATTTAAATTCTGCCCCTATGTGTCCCACTATCAGTTAAGGCTTTGTCCAGATGTTTGCTCTAGGAGGTGGAGTGGTATGATCAGAAACAGATACATGTGTGAGGAAACAGCATTATCGACTGCAAGATAACTCAGAAGGTATGAAAAGCACTGCAGTAGGACATTCAGTACTGTCCGCAGGTATGTGCTGACATGTCAAATGACACAACAGTCTACATGAAGTACCTATAGGGCTGTCACCTTTACAAATTATGATAGTGGGACATACCCACAGCCATGCACACAGCACAAATAGACATACACACAGCAAAACCAGGCCATGATACATGAAGCCTCCGGCGTGTACGAGTAGAGTGAGAGTACAGCAAGGATAGATGTCTGCCAAGCTATACAGCATATGCCTGAGTTATGTGCAGAAATTATATAAATATATATATATATATATATATATATATATATATATATATATATATATATATATATATAGATGCAGACATACACACACAGACACACACACACACACACACACACACACACACACACACACACACACACACACACACACACGTGGCAGGGTTGTGAGCAGAACACAAACGTAACCACTGTACCACACAACAGCATTACGCAGTGACAGAACGTGCAACCGTGATTAGTAGATCACGGAAATCACACAGGCATACGTCTAGCCTGTAGAAAGTGGCATCAAAGGCAAAGACGCCGCACAGATGTTATGGTGAGTGAATACTGTAAAAGCAATGTACTGTTGTCATGCAGCTGGAAACACACACACACTTGGCAGAACTGGGAGTCGAACATACACCTAACTACCCTATCACACTACAGCATAACGCATTTACAGAACGCGCTACCGATATTACTAAACACAGCAGTCCCACAGGCATTCTTCTAGGTGCGTGTCGACATCCGCAAAGGCAAAGACATCAGCAGGATATATTTGTGGTGTGAAGCATCTAACAGCATAACCTGAGTCCCCAGGCGGACGGAAGCATGCGCGCGCACACACACACACACACACTTGGCAGGGCTGGGAATCGAACTTACACCTAACTACCCTATCACACTACAGCATGACGCATTTACAGAACGCGCTACCGAGATTACTAAACACAGCAGTACCACAGGCATTCTTCTGGGTGTGCGTCGACATCCGCAAAGACGTCAGCAGGATATATCTGTGGTGTGAAGCATCTAAAAGCATAACCTTAGTCCCCAGGCGGACGGGAGCATGCACACGCACACACACACACACTTGGCAGGGCTGGGAATGGAACTTACACCTAACTACCCTATCACACTACAGCATGATGCATTTACAGAATGCGCTACCGAGATTACTAAACACAGCAGTCCCACAAGCATTCTTCTAGGTGCGTGTCAACATCCGCAAAGGCAAAGACGTCAGCAGGATATATCTGTGGTGTGAAGCATCTAAAAGCATAACCTGAGTCCCCAGGCAGACGGGAGCATGCGCACACACACACATACTTGGCAGGGCTGGGAATCGAACTTACACCTAACTACCCTATCACACTACAGCATGACGCATTTACAGAACGTGCTACCGAGATTACTAAACACAGCAGTCCCACAGGCATTCTTTTAGGTGCGTGTCGACATCTGCAAAGGCAAAGACGTCAGCAGGATATATCTGTGGTGTGAAGCGTCTAAAAGCATAACCTGAGTCCCCAGGCGGAAAGGAGCATGCGCACACACACACACACACACACACACACACACACACACACACACACACACTTGGCAGGGCTGGGAATCAAACTTACACCTAACTACCCTATTTACCCTATCACACTACAGCATGACGCATTTACAGAACGCGCTACCGAGATTACTAAACACAGCAGTCCCACAGGCATTCTTCTAGGCGCGTGTCATCATCTGCAAATGCCAGATCGCCGGCAGGGATTGTAAAGAGAGTGTACAATCAGACATAGTACTGTCCCACAGTAGACGTACACAAACACACGGCAGTGGTGTACTCAGGGCAACTATACATGTATGGAGCACTACATCAACAATACATAGACACAGTACACACCACAGACAGTACACCCTTCAAGATAGTCACCCAGTGTGTACTCGGTAGGCATCCATCCTGATGTTGAAGACGGAAATCTGTTGCCTGGATGACCACCATGGCAATACAAGATGTAAACGGCCATGCCCATGCACAGAGGGACATCACCGACACAAGGTGTCACTGGCCATGGCCGCACACCTGGTAATATACGTCAGTTCGGATTGTACTGTGTGTCGATCTACACAATGGCGTACTGGGCATGCTCACACACTTAGCTGTTGCAAAGGGCCATCTTGCATGCAGATGGAGTGTAAACATGGAAGGTCTCAATTTGGACTGTACCGTGTGTCCATCTACACAACTGCATACATGGACTGTACTGTCTGTCCATCTACACAACAGCATACTGGGCATGCTCACACACTTAGCTGTTGCAAAGGGCTGTCATGCATGCAGATGGAGTGTACACACAGAAGGGCACAGTACAGAAGGGCACAGTAAGGTATAACTGTCCTCACGCACAGGGCGGTCACACACATGCAGTGACCTGTACACACACAGCTGCCATCACAGCTGTCACAGGTGCAGGTCACACACGTACACACTGCAGTGTACACTGTAGCTGTCAAGTCATCACCATGTCATCGGTGCAGCAATACACAGCCTTACAGTACCACAACACCATGTGACACATGACCACTGGGCTGTACAGAGGTGTACACCAGCTGTGCAGAGTACACTTGTACAGACAGGGATCCAACAGGTGTTATGCATTGCAACGATACCAGTATACATGAACAGGTCAGCTCAAGACATACCCCGGCCCTTACACAGCTGTGACACATGACTGTTGCTGTACACCAATGAACACACATCTGGATATGTCATACATGTGAGTGTGGATGTGTGCATGGACTGCACACACAACACATACATGCATAGCATAGCCTTTGCTGTACCTCGTGCATAACAGTGGCCTAAGCAATGCTACACATGCAAATGGAAGGTGGGTCCATGTCTGTTGAATGCTCACACTACAGGGGGTAGCAATGTTGACCGGGACACATACCCTTGTACTGGTCACCTGTGACACCCGTGATATCATACCACAGTCCATGTATGTATGTCAACACATATGTCCAACAATAGCAATGCATACAAACATGGCAACAGGAGACACATGTGACATCTGTACTGTGCATGCAGCAACCATGCATGTGCAGTGGCCGATGTCCGTAACGTAGTTGCACCTAACTACGACATGCAGTCACAATGCAGCCCCATCATTGACACCTGTATACGGTGACATACAAACAGCACGTATGGAGGGATGTGTGTACATAAAGTGGCGAACCACCTGTGTAGATGTATGTGTGCAGGGGGTGGCTCACAGTTGTCTCACACACCATCCCATCATGCCATGTGCAAACAGTACGCTATGTCACTGTTACATGATGGTGCTGACATAACACATACACAGCTGTCAGGTGTTACCAACTATATGTCACATGGCACCTGTAACACCTACAACCTCCTGTGTGCATATAGCAGCACAATTGCCAGACATAGCGTTGATACACATAATGCAATCAATACTGCTGCATGTCTATCAAACATGTCATCATTTGGCAGGTGTATCATTCCCACCCAGCACTGCCATGTGTGTCCAAATGTGTGACCAGAGATGCCACATATCGCAGGGATTATGTCCCAGTTGTTACACATCCCTGTACACCATTGTAGAGATCTATACATACGTCAGTGTGGGAAGCATGACGTCGGTCGGTGTGGTGCATCACACACGTCGGCTGTCTGTATACACATATGTGGTCACCACAGTGTGTGTGTGTATGTATGTATGTCTGGTGCTTGGTGTGAGGGTGTATGCTAATATACAGTGAGAAATGATCACTAACCCCACATGGTGACTAACCCGTAATGGTGATGCAGTGCACTACCCTGTTGATGCCATAGGTTCCAGGCATACTGGCTACCTGTGCATGTTCCTTCTCTGTAACACGTCATGTGGGTGCATAGTACTGTGAGGGTGATGACCACATATGCAAGGGTCCCCACCTCACCACTATGGGGTGTGTGTTATAGTGGTGTACACCCCGTGAATGTGGCCATGTTCCCGTACTGTTACAGGGTCCTACTGCTACACAGTGTGGTCTCCAGCTACCAAGTGACACCTCACATCATCATTGGCCAGACCGTTGTGTACAACTCCTGCGCCATGTCACCATACCTGTAATGTGTCCTGCTATGTATGTCACGTCTCTGTCCAGTGTAGCCTGTGGCACTGACCACATGCGTCAGGTGCAGTGTATGTGCGGACATCTGTGTCATGTTGGTGTTTCCAACAGTCAGGTTGAGGGAACATGTAGCATGCTGATATTGCCAGACGTGCCTGTGAGTAATCCACAGTTACACGTGGGGGACTGCAAACACTGCTACCTGTAGGCACATGCAAGTACACCATAGGAGGGAACCAGGGTATCACAACCAACATGGTGCTACAGATGTAACCGAGACACATACCGTGTACACATCACAATGCATGCTGCACCTGAACTACATGGTATGACCGTTGCATGTCGACAGTACACAACCTATGTCACATACACATCTCTCAGTATTCACACACAACCACTGCAACATACACATCCCTCACTATGCATACACAGGTAATATTACATACACCTCTCACTATTCTGTTCACCCTCTGCATCAGAATATTTGAGCATATCCCTGCACCGATGGTGTGGATGACTGGGATGCAGCACAGGCTTCATCATATGCACAGGGTGATATGTTTGCCACGGGCATAGGCTGCACCAATGGATGACATCATGTGTGTGTGTAAGGGCCGGTGATTTGATTGGACATGTCTGTTCAGAATGCATGTGGATGTTGTGGAGCCCTACAGTTGTGTTTGCTGTGTGCATGTATGTGTGTACACAGTTCTGCCATTTGTGAGGCCTACACGGGGTATAATTGATAGCCCCAGATTGTACAGACCAGGTTGTACAGCTCACTGTGTCCGTCCACGGCCACGTGACCTGTGCTGCCTGGGGTTGCACGGGCACTACCAGGTGGAGGTACAGAGTGGCTACTGACCGACGACACATGTCTGCTGGAACTGTGTCCCCACTGAGAATGTCCAGGGCCATGTCCACATGGCCTGCTGTGTCCTGGTGTGGACAGCGCAGCACCAGCTGCACTGCTACTGCTACCGGCACTATGGGAGCGGGCATGTGAGGTGGCATGCTCATGTTGACCTACACTAGGTGGTGTTGCTGGTCTACGTCCATGTGGCCTATGCCTCACTCCTACCAGTTGTTCCAGCACAGACAGCTCACGCTCGCCGATTGCCATGCCACTGTCAAGGATTCCGACCATGTCACCCAATCGCCTATCCAGAACATCAGCAATCTGCTGTTGAGCATTTGCCAATGCCTGGATGTTGTCATTTAGGGTATGGATAGCAGCCCTCTGCAGCCTCTGCCCTTCTCTGTTCTGCTGTTCAGCACGTGCCTGTGCCACCATTACAGTCTGGAACATGCATCTGGTGATACCAGCTGCTGCGCTCTGTCCTGCAGGTGCATGTCTGCCAGAGGTCCTCCTACGAGCAGCACTGGCCACATGCCTGTGTGGCACATCTGCAGTCATTACACTGACACCATGGTGTGTAGACACACTTTCTGTAGCCACCACACGTTCCTGTTCCACTCTAACAGACGCTGACTGTCCTTCCTCTATGGCCATTGGTGATGCGGTATGTGTTGGCAGCAGAACTGTGTGCAGGGAAGAGGGGGACATAGCTGGGATGATAACCATTGGCACAGATTCAGCCCCTGACAACCCTGCCTGTACCTCATGCATATGTTCATCACCGCTAGTATCTGTGGGGACACTAACATCAGATGGACCGCAGGAGAGTAACGCACCTACATCACCTGTGAATGCAAAGAAATACTGTAAAGTACAATAGACACAGACACACAGACACAGACATAGACACACACACAGACACAGACACACACACAGACACACACAGACACACACAGACACACACACAGATACACACACACACACACACACACACACACACACACACACACACACACACACACACACACACACACACACACACACACACACACCATGCATGTGATTTGACAGATGGCATGCAGCATGCCTGTGATACAGCAGAGGGCATGCAGCTCAGACAATAATAGTGTTAGTAAGCATACCTCCCTGGGGTGCACACTACAGCAAGCAGGTGTCATATCAGTAGCCATGCAGTTCACACAATCATGGTAGTATGCATGCATCCCCGTGATACACCATGTGGCCCAGAACAGGATAACAGTACACATGGCTGACGTGACCTTGACATGTAATCTGCTGACATGTGCATTAACATACATACATGTCTGACACAATGGTGTCCTGACACATGTACAGCATCATAATGGGCTTCACATTGCAGTGTTGTCTGTATGCCCTACAGATAGAATGCATGTTTAGCAAATGTGCATGAGCATGGGAGGGTAGTGTGAGCTGTCTACATTGCTATACAGTGTGAAGTACAGACACTGTGCCATTGCATGGCATCAAGAGGCATCTATATTGCTGTAGAATGCATAATATGTACACATTGCATAGCCATAACTGCATGCTATGACACAGTCGTGATGTTCAACAGATCGTATATGGTAGACTTCAGTGACACCTCCAGTAGCTGTGCACGGGCTTTTAGGATGTCCAATGTACCTCATCAACTGTATAATCAGTCAACTAAGGCTATAATTGGACCATGTGTGGACAATGTGCAACAGGGTGTATACACATCCCATGTACTGTGTGGCTACATGTCTCTGGCCATCCCCCATGGCCATGTGTGCACGTGTTGGCCAAATGTGTGTGATGACCATCTATCTCACATGTCTGTGTTGTCCCATATGACATACACCCATAGATGTCAGATATGTCACAATCCACAGGGCTATGCAGACAACGGGTTGTATGTTTGGTATGTGGGGTATAGGTCATGCGATAGTGTGACATTATTGCAGACAGAACACTACGTGTCTGGGACATGTCAGGTGGCACATCACAATGTGTGCACCCAATGCAGGGGCATATGACACAATGGTGACACCTGTGGGCTGCCCATATCACAGCTCACTGTGTGGTACTGTGTGCGTACCACACATGGTGTTCCAATGCATACTACATATGCCTCCATTGTAGAACACCTCCACCGTTGTATGCACAGCTGACCACACATGTCGCAATGACAAGTACTGTGGTTTCAAGTCAGTGTATCATTTCATTAGTATATATTGCACATGGGTGGCCTGTGTGAATGATGGTTGATGCGACCTGTATATCATGACTGGAACAAACATCAAGTGTGCAAGTGTTAACTGGCCACATGGCAAATAGATCTACACTGTTACATGCCTAATACTGATGACAGTCTCACCTGCAACGGACTCATGTCTGTGCGGCATGCCAGAGGTACCTGTATCGGGGTGACACAGCAGTATGAACATTATCCATGACTGTATGACAGCCACAGGTTGCACTGTGCATGTTAACACATTTACCTGTGTAATAGCATATAGTATGCACGTGTGCATACACAGTGTAGCATACTGTAGTATGCAGCATGTGTGTCCACATACCTTGTATATGTTGGTACTTTACATAATGTACAGTGACACATGCAACTAAATGGGATATAATAGCCATATAAGCAGTACTGACTTACCAGGCAACTCCAGGCTCATTGGTTGGGAGACACCCACCTCCAAGATGGCAGCTAGTGTTTGTGGATGCTGTTCCCTGGGTGTCCCCAGACTGGCCAGTAGCTCCTCGGTGTGTGTGAGTGGGGCTGGGTTGGTGGCCCACCACCTGTTCCACCTTGTTCCCTGGCGATTGCAGTGGCACGCTGTTTTGCATGTCGTATCAAGTCCGTGCAGTGTCTGCGCACCTGCTGGTAGGTGCGGTTATGGCCACCCACATCGTTCACCCTCCTGTGTATATCCTGCCACAGGTCATCCCACTGCTGGGCATGCTGTGGCACATGGCTGAACAACAAGTCATAGTTTTCATGGAGCTCTGGGATGAGGACATCATCCTCCTGGCGGCTGTATGCTGGAAGGCGTGTACGGGGCATTATCTGTAAGACATAATGATGGTGACAGGTAACAGTTTCAGAGATGTACAGAGATACTGCTGCACATACATTTCTATGACATCTACTACATCTGCACAGTTATCTTTGCAAAGCATCATGACACTGACATGACTGACGTGTTTGTGTCACACACATGTCACACCCATTATGCATTGGATATCATCACCATATATGTGTGTCACCTCATTACAGTGTTCATACTCCATGTGAATGCTGTCTTGCTGTGGGCATGTCTATTTGCCTGCACTTGTGTACTTACCTATCTGCACATGCCTGGATATGTCCACGGTAATGCTGTTGACCTTGATACTGTGTATATGTCACATATCAACACAGACACAGCCGTAATGGAGTTGAGCAGTGACAATGCACACATACGCATGGACACCTGTACATGCATGTGTTTTGCCATATACATCTACACAGCACTGGACAACTGTTCAACATCCTGCCACGGATCGCCTGTGTTGCACATGTGATAGACATGGGACAATGGCTAGTCAGACGTCATTCGCAGGGATGGTTATCAACCATAGCATGTGCGGGCATGGTTTCCAAGCTGTAACAGACAGCCATTATGCCACCGCAAGGTGCATCAGTGCCACATTACTGATCCAGTCAGTTGATAGTACATCTACCATGCGGCCATCACACCATGTATGACTGGGATGACATGTGCAGCTTTGATGGACAGGGTTGCATGGTATGGTGGGATATATGGCACAGGGATCTGTCCAGCCTGTGGCGATCCTAGTATTAGCATGGTGGCTGTCCATGACATATGTCTTACAGATCAGGATATGGACATGTGGCATGTCCATCATCATGGTGTAGCAAATGTCTTTCTGCAAGGTAGACAGCATGCTGCATAGTGGAGGTGAGGATTGTGAAGGCTGGTATCGCCCATCCACGCATGGCCATTACCCCTTAAAGGTGGTATGTAATCCAATATTGGTCACCACAGTGCTGTATATGCCTGTCCAGTGATCTCCATGCTCATGGATGGCACCATGACATGACATGGGTACCGCATATGACTACCTAAGGGGCCTGGAGATGTCACCAAGTTGGGGGGTGCACTGCACAGCACCATCCCTTACACAGTGTCCATAATGTTGACCACAGCCTAGGTAGTAGTTAATGGGTACGGGGATGTTCACCTACCGGTGACAATGCTGGTATCATCCATCAGACTGTGCACATATGTCACACACCTCACCCACACAGCCCATTCTGTATGTTGTTCACAACACTGACACAGCTATACTCATAGGTCATGGCCATTCACAGCCTTACATACACAGATGCCTAACATTTGTCTGTGTGGTATGGGCTACAATGAGGGTGGAGTACAACACATTAACCCTGTTCTACTGTAGCTGGCACTGGTGTGATGTGCACATGTCACTCTCGCACCTTTTGTAGTTGTGAGTCTGTCAACAGGCCACTGGTGGAACACTCCTGTGACATACAAAGGTATTTGTAATCAAGCATCCGTGCTGTCTTGTACATCTGTACTGCTAACATCTACAGTGATAATGGTTCATGGACATGCACACCATACTCAGCAGGGTTATAGTGCGGTGCCACCCATAATGACTGTCATCACCACTTGTGGGTTGATATTATCCAACACCCTATCTGTATTGTATGGTCATGCTAGGCACCTGTTCAGAACTTGTGAGCATGTCATGAGCTACTGATTAATATAGCACCCATTCCACACCATTTCCCACAGGTACACTGGCTGTCCTACACTTCCCAGCTTGCTTATGGTACAACAGCTGTTGTACACACGTAACGCACATATCCTGTGGTTGTATATACAGGCATGTCCAACTGTCACGTACCAGTGCTACTGCCTGTCTATATGATGGATATGTCGTACATGTGGCAATAGAGCAATTGTCTCATGTACACATTCAATGCTCACCTCCCAACATACGACACTACAGCCTGTGGGGGATGCACTTCTGTAGTCGTGCTGGGGACATAGCTCTCAAGTGTACCTCATTACGAGGAATGTACCTCATTTGGGGTCTTAAAAAGTGCATGTTCCTCAAGGTTCCACATTGAAAGGGTCTGTCACACATTCATTGTTGGAAATTGTTTAACTGCTAGCCATGGCTAAATAGATGGGAATCATATTAATTCATTAGAATATCTTTTTTATACATAAAACCAGCCTATTTTAGCCATCATATGCCCTTCCTAGTTGAAGCTGTTAGTAAGCCAGTTGTAAGTGTTCCACATTTTGCCCATTTGTCACACATTATGAGGGCTAATGTTCCTCATTTTGGGGACAGGAGGTTGTAAGCTATGGCTGGGGGTAATGCTGTCACCAACCCTGACTGCACCTGACAGTCATGTGGGGATGTGTAACATTCGCAACACACCCCATCCATCACATTGTCTCACATGATCTCCAACACAGGCCACACCTACAAGGACAACTGGTGCATTATGTCTCCATACTCTTTGTAGGCACCAGAGGTAGCCCCCATCATGGCAAACAACATCACCAACTTATAGCCCACAGACTCATGTGTGCCCATCACATACAGCCAATAGGGAGTTATAACATTCACAATACACCAGCCATAGGTGACTCTGTAGGGAGTCACACTGCAGTTCCACACAGCAGGCTACACAAGGCAATAGTCGCTTACATCTTGCTGTTGGGTAACTGTTTCTGCAACATAACCTATGCACCCATGCCACACCTCACCAGGTACAATGTGACTGTCATTCTCCATGTTAGTGTGACTGCCCTGAGATGCCACTTCACAGACTACGTGTGCAGGGACATGCAATAGCTCACCAGTCGTATAGCCCTGAGGGTGTGGGCCAAGCCCTGGGGAGCATTATGCATTTGTCCGGACACGATACCACTGTACAACGACCGATTGTGTCACTTCAAGAGTTGCCTATGCTCCTATTGTCATTCCACAGGGATCTGGTATCTGTCCGCTTTGACTGACCTGGTCAAACACAATGCTGTGGCACAGATGACCTGCACCTGTCAGCCCTGGGAGTACAGCTCACATGTAAGGCTCTTGTTGCTTCTATACTGCCTGTCTTGCACAGTTTCCAATAACAGTCACCGGCAGAACGGGAACTGGTAAGCACGACATGGGGTCATGTGACACACTGCTTGCATCTTCCGCTGTGACGCACGCAGGCAAGGCACACCTTATAATGCACCACTCCAATATCTCTGCAATGATTGGGACCTGCCTCTAGGCTCTGCAGAGCACACCTGCAATGACAGGTTATAGACAGACCATACCTTTCAGGCACATACCTGGACCAGCACACCCACAGCTGAGGGGTTCTCATATCCCACTATGTTGTGCACACATCCTGGCTAGTTACTTAGCACAATGCATCAGAGGTGCTCCATGTGCAACTAACTGTGTCCAGGACCGCTATACACATTGTAACAAGCTACAGAGTCAACATCATACCCCATGGTTAACATACCTCATTTGTTGGTATATTGGACAGTGGGGCTCAGACAGCTACTACTGATGTGTGACTGACACTACCCCACACTTAACTGGGATAGCCACTCATGTACCGACACATCCATGAGTCATAACCTCCGCTCTGCTGGATCAACCCATACACACCACCTCCAAGACCAAAATTAACCTTGACATGAACACTACCACCATGTGACTGGTGTTACACACCTGGGGTTATCCCCTCATTGGTGGATTCCAAACATATGCTAATCAACCTTGTTAGCCACATCCCGGCACCACACCCATCACAGCATACATAGTACATGAGTACTACAACACCTACTACAGACGTCTTCTGACAGCGGTTGTTAACGTCATGACACCCTTGCAGATGGACGATGCACATACAAATGCTGAAACATACCCCAGTGCACTTCATTAGCATGTACTCAACTGCATGGATCATGCTATTCCATACAGAGCCATGATGGTACACACCAGATAACAGACGCCACTCTGGTGGTCATGTTCCATGGACATATGATGTACAACAACAGGTGTAGGCTGTTGCACAGTGGTGTACATTCCCATGGGTGGGGTAGCTCACTGGTCAGCCTTGGTAGGGCCACAGGATCCCTCATCACATACTCCAAGACTAGCTACATAAACATTACTGCGAGACATTCCGGGGTGTACCACCAGGCATTATGGTGGTATGTCAGTAGTCGATGGCAACACCCACATCTGCTGTCACATACAACAGTCACTCAGGAACATTACAGATCCAGGTGATGTTGGCTACATGCTGGAGGATGGATTCAATGCTAACATTACACCCTCTCACTCACTACAGGGCCACAATCCATACAGGAACATTGTGGTGTCCCTGTGGTCACACCTACACAGTACTAACCTGCACTCTATATGTCCTGGGACACTGGCTCCATGTCACCTTCCAACGTCCCAGGCTGTGATGTCCACAAACTTCTGAATTACATGTCTCCCCACTAGGCCACCATATTCAGTAATAGCCTTGTTTCAGACATTGTAGCCCCTGAATGGCACACAGCAGCATTTATCACACTACACACAGGTGGCACCACAATGCACAAGTGGGAATATAGTCCTACACACCTGACTGGACTGTTCTGCATGGCTATGGGGCACATCATCAAGGACATCATTCACAGAGACATTGTTGGGCTCCCGTCCTTTGATGCCACCTGGGTTGGGCTTGTTAGGGTCAGAGCATGGCCCCTACACCTGGTGGACTCCTTTCATACAGTTACCAGGGCAGTTGCTGATGGTACGGGAGTCCACACATCCTACATTGTCCTCTCATTGCCTTTCACCACCATTCTCCATTCTGGTATTGACAACATACACATCCACCTGCACATCGTACCCTATGTCTCAAGATGTTATGCAATGTGGCTCATGGACAGGACACACACAGTGAGGCCAGCATACCATAGTACCTAGTACATGTCAGTTACATTTGTCATACCACAGTCCTCAGTCATAGGGCCCCTCATGTTCAGTATATGCTTCCCTGTGGTACAGGCTAGCACAGGGGACTTTCCCTGCCTAGCTTTACAACCCCCTGCATACAAAGCGCCATGATTGCTCCACCTGCTGATACTGACTCCATCCATACGGGTGTCGCTGTGACAGATACCTGATATGACTATCATGGCGTCAAGCTGCATGACACAAGGTGCATGAACATCACCTTTGCATTACACCATTCACCCACTGACTATCGCATGGGTGGTAGTCCCCTACATACATATCACATTGTACATGTTTGCAGTACACACATATGTCGCACCCACTCCTGTGGTTACCGTATTGTCATTGTGGCGTGGATATCCTTCTACGTGGCCACACTTATCTGTACTGGGTGTGTAGCTGGTACATAGGCACCCATTGTACCTCTGAACTCAAGACTTCTACACACATTCAAGGGTACACCACCCCATTTAGGGTGTACCTTACACAACAGCTACAGCTTTACATACCACAACATTAACACGCCATGATGTTTACTGAGCTCCAACAGTTTAAGTATGTGGCTGCACTACGGACACCACATCTGTACACATTTGCATACTACATACTCAGGGGTGACCTCTGCAGATCAGACAGGGCCCATGTCCACAACATTATTAATGGATATACTCCTCATACGCGACATAAGCAAAAGCCACTGTGAGCAACATGCTCATGGATATGTGCACACATGCCACAATGAGTGGGATGTGCTTGAGGGTTACATTCCCAAACTGGACACTCACCATGCTTTGGAACATGAGTCCTATGTACATCACACAGGGACACTCAGTAGCACTGTTCATGTGATACCTCCCTTGGGGGTTGGGAGACACATGTAGGCCTGGGATCACTGCAGTGGCTGTACTGTGCAGAGGTGCAGGTGACACATGGCTCTGCTGTTCACAGGACACTACCCTAGAGATGTGCCACTGGTGTGAACACTGTAGTTGTGCTTACACATGGACTTGCCAGACTGCATAGTACCCCACTATGCACCTGTGAAGCTATTACATGTCCTTTGTGCATGGTTACTTGGTAGCCCTTCCATTTAGATTAGCTATCATGCTATTACAATGTCCCATGCCTACAAGCCATATGTATCCTGTTATTGTACATGCCAATAGATGATACCTTTGGTATGCATGATATGCCTGTAATGCTGTGTAGAATATCTGTCATATCTACCTACAATACTATACATTACACATATTTCACATAGTATCCCATAATGCAAAGCACACTTGCACAGCGGGACCACCTTAGATATGTCATTGACATTATATGCCCATACACATGCGTGTTGTGACAGTATATCAACATATACTATCCCCTGCTATGGCACGTACTTGTTGGACATACCCTACCACTGACGGCGAGTTGTATGAAATTGTTCTGTTTAACGCCCTCATGTAGCATCCCTTGTGGTGTCTGTGATGTGTACCTTGTGGCCCACTGCTGGACGCACAGTTTCTACAAGCGTTAGTATGCTCAGCAAGACATCACTACATAAATACCTTTTCCCACTTTATGCATTGCGGACACGTTTAATTAATGCAAACCAGGCTATACATACAGTAAAACTAATTAATACAGATCATGCTATACATAACCTTACATATTGGGTGTTCTGCATACCTTGTTATCGTTACGGAGTTTCGTCTCTATCTCTCTCACAGTGTTTCAACTGGTATTCGGTATGAGCATAAGGTTTGAATGTCTGGCAAGTCATCCTTATATACTTCGATACCTGTAACATTTGGTTTCATCCTGCCAATTGATGTTCCTGAGTGACTAATTACTTGCATATCAGCAGTGCAGCAACTCCATTCGCCAATTACGCGGCAACACTGGGGTATAATTGAATTCTCCACTTGGGCTTTGCCTATTTGCCCTACCTTCAGGGAGACAGTCTGTATTGTGTTTTGTTATGTGTAATTGCAACTGCTATGCATGGAGACAAGTATACTTTGGATTCATGTCCCCCGTGGATTGTGTGTGACAGCTAGAGTATGTGGTTCAACATGTGGGTGTACCTGTCATCCCAACATCTGATAACGGACTATTGCAAACAAAACCTGTAACATGGCTGTTTGTTCCATTATACAACGCCTGCAATTTTGCATGACGCCTTTAATTGTGTCTCTCACACGGTATGTTGAGGGTTCTGCAGATGTAATTGACTGACTGGATGTTTGTGCTGCTATTACAGTCTGTATTGCTTTAGTTTCTAGTGTGGGGGATGTCGGTGGGTGTACGTAGCATATACAGGTTTGTGGGGCTTGCATTTCTACATATTCCATATATATGTGTGTGGGCTCCGTCGCTAATTAGAGAGCTAACAGTTAGTAGACTTATGTTGCGGGATTGTACGTTGGGCCGTTGTTAATTGGTTTCTATATCGTCTGCAGGTGAGCTTGCTACTTATATACCTCCGGAATTGCAGCGATATATCAAGGGATATGTGTAAGTGGCAGCTATCCCTTGTATTTCTGTCCCAGATATTTGCAGTCATTGCGGTTGTGTTGGTAAAAGAACCTGTTTGCCATGGGTTGCCACCTTTTCATATGGTCATTGTTGGACACTTGCGGGACACACAGCGGTGTTTACAGGCCAACATGTAGCCACGGTCAGTACACAGGTTAGCACATACTTTTATCCTCAATATATACCTATTGTTGTGGGACTTTGGCTACTTATCATATTGCATGTAACATTTACTTTTCTTACATACAGGCATAACTATTAAATACGACTATTACATTATATATGGGACATATTAATGTCCTAAAATCTTGGACATTTGCCCTTTGTACTGTTTTATGTCAGGACACACCTGCCCAGGGTGGGGCTGTCCCTCCTACTGTGGGACAGGTGGTAACCGTATGCCTACGGCTAGCTATACCCACACCTACCGTACTGATCTACCTCTGACTTGGCACTAACAGACACATGTTGCGGACACACACACACATTACAGTCACATGGAGACGCACACGGCACCCTCAACGCACACATACACAGACTACGGCACTCACAAACACAGTTGAACACAGTACCTATGTGGACCGCAACACTGACAGCAGTGACTAAATGTCCCTTCATATCATCATACTACTACTCGCGGCTGTACTGTTCCGGTACTGTGTTCTATCAGTCTTTCAGCCTCGTGGTTACGCATGTTGGTATGTTACACATTCCATAGTTGGCGGTATCCTATTTATTTGTACCTCCAAGATGTTATGAATGTCGTTGACCTATCTATTATATTTGCAGATATCGCTGAATCCATCTATATCAACATATATCACTCTATTGCCCTTTCTATCTGTATTATATATATACATATGCGTACATACATATATATCTATATCTATATATATATATATATATATATATATATATATATATATCTGGCGGGGGACGTGACAGGCACACAGCACCACCATATGCTGTAAGGCTCATGTACTGTTTTCAGATGTTGACATTCCGTGTTCCACTAGCTGTTGTGTGTACAATGTTTGAGGGCTGCCTATGTAGGAGTCACACATTGGCCCACCTATACATTACAATTTACAGGTGGTCATGTTTGTGTGTCATCCATTTTACTGTGTGTGCAGGTGGAGAGGTGTCAGTCCATAGGGGCCTACACTGTCAGAGTATGTGCTATACGTTCCCTCTTTGCCAAGTCGTAGGCATATTGGGCATGCCTCCGTGTGCCTACTGGGGCTGGCACAGTGTGTTCATGGTCTGAATCCCTCTGTGCCTGTAATGGCCTTGGCAATTGCGGTGGGATATGAGGGCCTTCACCATTTTGTCCCTGCTGCAGCTGCTTCCGCAGGATCATATTATGTAGCATGGCGCATACTATGACGATGTGGGCACACGTGCCTGGAGAGTACTGCAAGGCTCCACCAGATGTATCCAAGCACCGGAACCGTGATTTCAGCATCCCGAACACACGCTCTATGATGATTCTGGTTTGTGCGTGTGCCTCATTATGGCGTTCTTGCATGGGTGTGTGTGCATTTCTGATGGGAGTCATCATCCACAGCTCCAGTGCATAGCCAGCATCCCCCACAAGATGGCCATGTGGGATGTCCCCCCTGACAAATACCTGGTACAGCTGTGAGGCATGCCAGATATGGGAGTCATGGTAGCTTCCAGGGCTGCCAGCACACACATCCATGATAATGCCCTGGGCATTGCACACGACCTGGCAGTTGATGGAATGGAATTCCTTGCGGTTTATGTAGCGCCTACCATGCTCACCGGGTGGTGACTTGATTTGTATGTGCATGCAGTCTATCGCACCTAGTACCTCCGGGTAGTGTGCCACACGGTGGAAGTGGCACATATTGCTGGCCAACTCCTCCTGAGTTCGGGGGAAGTATATCTGCTCATTGGCATGTGGTAACACGGCATCCAGGAACTGGTGTAGTACCCTGGATGCTGATGCCTGTGAGATCCCCATTATATCTCCAGTTGGCCTTTGAAAGGTACCTGTGGCCAGTATTTGCAGGCTTACACATACCTTCATATCCACTGGGATGGGTTCCCCTCTGTTGTTTCTGGTTCTCAGGCGTGGCCAGCACAGCTCCACTATTTGCTGTAAGATGTCCCTGTCCACCCTGTAATGCTCTCCTATCTCCAGGTCATGTAGCCCCTGGTAGGTTACCCTTTGTCTGAACACTCTCCTTCTCCTCCGAGGCCTGCAGTGGTTGTCGGCATCATCCTACACAACACCGTCAGTCTCTAACACATGGTGATGAATCACAGCTATGACAGCTCCCAACACGTACATTTTAAAAGTTCCCCGTGTGTTTACACCTATGGTGCAGTGTTTGGGAATACACAGGTGTGTGTAGGGTGCTTTCACACTTTATACTATTGTGCTGTGAACATTGATGATGTCATAGGGTGTGTATGTACGATCGTAGCTACAGGGTATCTTATGTGTTTCACTGCCGGAACTACTATTGTGGTGCCTTTGGTGTTGAATTACATTTGGCTGCCGTGGATTACCTTAGACCTTCCCTTTACATTTCTGCACGTTGCACCTACCATTTTCTGGCATGCATCCAGCAGCCTACTTTCATTTGTACTTTCCTGGACCTGGCGTATCTAGTGTTATGTGTGCTACTGCCGGTCTGCTGTCGGTTTGCTTTGCTCTGCTGTGTCAGGTCTCCTATCTTTGTAATCCAATACCTCCCTTCCTTTCTTTGCATTCCAATGCCTCCCCTATCCTGTTTTGCAGGTTTCTGCAAGCAGACTTGTCAGCTGCTGTCGCTAGGCCATCGTGAGTTGATTGGTGTTGATTGCTCATTAGTACTCCAATTACCCTACTTCAGCATTTACTTCTTTTCTTCCCCTGACCTTCCTGTTTGTGCTATTGTTCACGGCACATGCATCCAATTACTGGGTTTCGGGCACGTTTTCATCCCCGTACACATGCGCTTTTGGGCACCATGTGTGCTCTCAGCTAAACTATTCTATACCTTCCTCCCCACCCCTGTCCTGCAGCTTTGATTAGCAACGGACAGACCAGATTTGCATTGCTCCAATGTGCTTACTGCTACGGTGGCACACCCCTCTGCTGATGTCATGTATCTCCTCTGAGCCACTCCTCGGTGTTATACTGCTGCGCCATATGGTACAACCTTCATCCGGCGGGACATTTGCGATTCAGTATTATCTGCCTCATTTGCATGGCATTGACTACTAATTCATAGTTACTGTGCCGGACACTATCGCAGGCCCTTAGCAACCCTTGCACCTTGGTTGTGGTGTTCCATGCCTACCATTGTGTATTATGCTGTAAACCTGATTTCTATTACATTGCGATTTTATGACATTTTTATATTATTTCTTTATGTTACAGTTTCCGCACACATGCCCTGCGGTTGTGCTGTGTGTTACTGTGGACATGTCATTAAATGTTTTTTACGTGTTGTGCATCCTTTCTTATGCCATTGGCTGTGTATTTCACCATTGGCATAGGTTAACTTTGTGATACATGGGTCTGGCTCGCTTCCATAGCTCCGATGTTCTGTTTGGGAAAATGTAAACTGTGTTTTTTGGTTTACATTTCCGTGGGCTTATGCTATGCCTGCACCACTTCATGAATCACTATATGCCTTCATTTGCATGGTGCGACACTGCGCATGGGGTGATTAGTATACCTAAGCCGGGGGCTGCGCAGTTCTGGCGTACGCCGGTAGTGCATGTGGAATTGCATCGGACCTGAATCGCTCGACGGCCATATTTGGCATTATACTGCCTACGCTATGCCTGCACCTGGCGCAAGCTTCATGAATCCCGGGGCATTTTTTTTTATAATTCTAGTAACCCAAGAATGTGAGACTGATAATATCAATATATAATGTTCCAAACATTTGCCAACAACTGAAGTTAATGTGTCTGTAATTCTGTACCTCATCTTTTTTTTTTCTTTTTTATAAATTGGGATAACATGTGAGACCCTCCAACAATACAGGACCAAAACTCTGATAAGTAATATGTTAAACTTTGTTTTTCATAATACAGAAGATTGTAGTCAAGGACCCATGTGAGTTGGTAATTGTTGGAACAAGGCTCAGGCTATTGGTTGGATTGTTGAAAAACTGTTTTACTTAGCTGATATTTAAACACAGCATTTGCATGTAGCTGCACATCACAGAAAAGGGGTTAGCACTGCCATGTATAGACACAAATGCTTAAAAAGTCAAATTTTCCCTCGATAACTGTTAGGGAACCCTGCTAAGCTTCCCTGCTTCTCAGCGCACTTTGTAGTTGTGAACTGCTGCCCAGAGAACAACCCAGCTGTGATTTCTGAGGTGCTGGTGCAAGTTTTTACCCCTAAACCTCCCACAGATTAGCTGATTTTACTAGATCTACAACAGAACCTAGTACATCTAGCCTGTCTTCCACCACTTATTACAGAATACATCTGATATAATGGAAGGTAAATTTCAAACCGTTTCTCCAGCCAACCTGATTGACATGTGCATCCTGAAGCAATGTAGCAGTTGCTTCATTTATACAGACAACCTACTACTCCTAAAACATACAAATATAATATATGAGAGATGTATCTATACTATGAATCTGGAATCACTTCTCTCGCTCTCTCTCTCTCTCTCTCTCACACATAACAACAAACCAAATACCAAGCAGGTTGTCAGCACCGACACTCCACCTCCAACACATACCAAGCATACAACATATAAACCCATATACATGGAGGTACTCACTAGAAAGATTCCAAAAGAGCAAAGACCTCCCAAGTGATAACCTTCTGTACACAATATGCTCTAAACAGCAACCACTATACATAGTGTTTCACCCAATAAGCCCCTAAGGCAAAACATATCCAAAACCAAATGTCTTGGTCATAGGTGACTCTATAGTGAGACACACAGATGTCCTACTCACTAGGCTGGAGAAGAAGAAATTCACAGTCAACTGCCTGTCTGGTACCAGGATCCAGCAAATCACCCATGCACTCAAGTCTCTCAATAACAAGTACTGTTATGACTCTGTCATAGTCCATGTTGGTGTGAATGATTTGAGATGCATCTCTCTGGACTACATGAAGAGAGACACAATGGAATTTTCAGATTATGTGTCCCAGGCAGGTATGTCCGTAACCCTAAGCAGCACCCTTCCATCACCCAGGATGATGCCCAATGCAAACATAAAAAGATTGACTTCAACAATTGGCTAAGCTTCTGGTGTCAATCCAGGGGGATCAAGTATCTCACAGCCTGGGATGATATGGTCGACAGACCACATGTTTTGCCAGAGATGGTCTTCACCTGTCACCTCTAGGCTTTAGGTTGCTGGCAAAGGTACTTGCTTCCCCATAGTGCCTTTTTAGGCACTGTCATAAAAACAAAATTCCTGATGTAAAAATATCATCCAGAAACAAACTCAAGATTATGCTGCTTAATGCTAGGAGTCCAAATCAGAAACTGCACTTACTTGTAGCACTTATCACCCTGAAAGATGCTGATGTCTGCGCAATCACACAGACACTTGGTTCAAGGCATCAGAGCGTACCCCCAGCAAAGCAGGGCTATAATGTTTTCCACAATTTCAGATCCCAAAATGAATGCAAAAAAAAAAAAAACCAAGGGAGTAAGAATATCCATCTTCATTAAAAACAAATACACCTCTAAACTGGTTAAAAAGCACAACTCTCTTAAGATACTCCCAAGTCCAACTAGAATAGAAAGACCCCACTGCCAACAGCTTACAACTTATACTGAACATGAGGACATTGCTAACCTGTTAGCAGACAGGTTTGGTAAAAACTTCACCCCACGAATCATACCCCATAACTTACCTGTCACCAGGCCTCCACCTAATATCTCCAAAGAGCAGGTCATAGACACACTTTCCAAGGCCAAAAACACAGCCTCTGTGGGACCAGACAACATCCCAGGCTGCTTATTAAATTGTCTAAAACAGGAATTAGTGGAATCACTGAGCACACTGTCCAGTCTCAGTCTAAGCACTAGCTTTGCCCCAGCTAAGTGGAAAACAGAAACCATAATCCTCTTGCACAAATAGGGTTCCTCAACCTAACCATAATCCTAACCAGCCTTAACTGCAAAACCATGGAGAAAATCATCATGGACATTATCAACAAGGATATAGGTGACCTTCAAACTCTTGACCCGACCCAGTTTGGGTTTGTTAAGGGCAGATCTTGCCTGATAAACCTTGAGGACTTCTTCAAGAATGTCACCAAGGCCTTGGATGAAGGCAAAACAGTTCACACTGCCTATTTGACCTAGCCAATGCCTTTGACACAATCCTTCACTCAGGCATCATTGAGAAACTCACACAGATGGGGATTAACCCTTACTTCACTAGATTGGTTTCCAACTGTCTCACAAACAGAGCACATGCAGTCAAAACTGGGGATGCCACCTCTTCTAGCAGACCTTTTACCAGTGGTGCTCCACAGAGATCTGTGCTTGGCTCCCATTTGTTTGGTATCTATTTTTCAGAATTTCAGGCAAAAATAGATGGCCTATGGGTTACCAAGTTTGCTGATGACTGCAAGCTGGGTCCAATCACTGAATCCCCCAAAAATGTCAATGTGCTACAAAAATGGGCTTACACAAACAAATGATTGGTGTCAAAGCCATGCACTTAAACTAAATGCAAAAAAATGCAATATCATCCCCTTCAGCAAAAGAGATACCCATGCTAATCACAGCATTAATAATAACCCCCTAAGTTTGAACCTAGTGGTAAGTTGATAGGTGTCCACCATAGTAAGAAATGTCTCCTGCATTGCATACCTCATAAGCAAGGGTATAGCATCAAAAACTAAGGAGGTTATAAGTCTCTTGTACTTGGCTCTCATCAGACCAATAGTATAGTACAATGCTCGCTTCTGTATGTACCTCGCCAGACATCTGCAGCATCTGGAGAGACCACAGAAGTTTCTCACCAAGACAATTCAGGGCCTACAACACATGACCTACACAGACAGACTGAAGGCTATATCACTTTACTAAGTATAGTATAGACTACTTAAAGGAGACTTGTGCCTGGCCTACACAGCAGTCTCAGACCTACCTTGATGAAGCTGCTGGACATCCAAAAATCCAATGGGACAATATTCTCTCAACATAGGGATCTTAACTTAGCCTGCAATATTAACAGGACATGTAAAACAGAGCTCCTCAATGACCCTATGTGACACCCCCCCCCCTTCTGAGCCAGTAATCAAGGAGTCTGAATCCTCACAACTGACACCGGTAGGGACATTTACTTGAAACAAAAAATAGATACACACATTATTTTCAGGTGCAGCTCTCTGCACCAAGCACAATTTTCCTTAAGAGCACACAGGGGAAACACTTAGTCTGGGTTTCCCTATCTCTCTCTCTCTCTCTCTCTCTCTCTTTCCAGGGCCCCAATAAGACTCCCTACTGGCACAGCTAAAAGCTGAGTCCTCAGCCAAGTGTCCCAGGCCAAGTTTTCCACCACCGTCTCTATGAAATCAGTGCCCTGGGTCCCTGCTCCAAGTATCTGACACACACACACTCTTTGGGATTTGATTTTCACACACACAAACCTGGGAAAGGCTGGCACAAATTTACAAGCTATGTCCCTCTGCCCAGACTATATGGTAGTTACTGCCTTTAGGACACTCAAAAGCCAGCAACTCTAAGGGTCT
The DNA here is from genome assembly GCF_019279795.1 of Protopterus annectens. NCBI lineage: Eukaryota > Metazoa > Chordata > Ceratodontiformes > Protopteridae > Protopterus > Protopterus annectens. The sequence continues at coordinate 1,109,800,707 of NC_056726.1, forward strand.
TACAAGGGTACCCAATTATGCAGAGTGAAATTAATACTGATAAAAAGGGTATACAAGGCTTCCAGGAGCATCCACATTGTCACCAAATAAATATAAGTATTGTCAAATATTAAAACATTCTCTGAAAGACCAGCCACAATGAAAAGTTTAAATATATTTAATAATAAATAATAAAACAACATGAACATACCAAATATCTATTTACAGTAAACACCAGACTTTCATATCACATGAAATATTAAAATAACACAGCTGAGTAGATTCTCACAGGTACAGAAAAACAGTATTTAACTAATCAAGGCAAGATGAAGTTGGTGAGAGATCCTTCTTGGCCAGGTTTCAAAAACAGACTGCTCTGAGACTTCAGTCTCATCTAGTATTAAAATATCATTTTTGTTCTGAATTACAGAATGACATCACATACAACTTGTCATCTGACTTCTGTTTCCCATACTACCTCCTTTACTAGAGGCTGCCAGGATTTAGCACAAATGTGTTACCTTACACACCTAGAGCTTTGTTAACATCTATTGCAGCTTCTGGAGGACATAAAACAATTTCAAAGGCTTCCTAGTAGAGATGTTTTGTCTCTGGTTGTCTTGAGACCTGTGCAATACAATCTTTGTGGCCTAAATTAAGTAATTTAATTTCCAGGAAATGTTTCTAAAAGTTAGCTGGGGCTAAGGTTAACATCTACTCTTTCAGTATCCAATGTTACAATATACACATTTAATCAGTTACAGTAGTACAGTCTGACATACATGTATACTTCTTTTCTGTCCAGCAGTACACATTGTTGGTACACATTTAACACAAGCAGCTTTACAAATACATTTTCAACACAAGCACCTGTACAAATCAGTTTTATTTACAAATGACATATAATTCTTTACAAAACTGAAGCTAGCTATGCTGGCATATGTCACACATCCACTGCCTTACTTCTCCTGGTATAGCTGGCAATATCTCCTATCATCATACCCCCCCCCCCACTTTGAAGACTCAAGCTTGTTTCTCAAGTGACCCTGGAGAAACATAGCTTGATGGACATGTTTGTGTCTGGGAACACATTAACCCATAACCTGTCTTGAGAGCTCATCTGAATTGGCATTCCTGACCCTACTTCAGTTCTGCACTGTCATATCATATGCCTGCAACCCAAGGATCCACCTTAATAACTTGCCATTTTGCTAGCTGGCTTGATGTAGCCATGTTAAGTGATTGAAGTCGTAACTGTTGTGAATTTCCTTCCATACAGATAGGGTTAAAGTTTCTGCAGTGCCACACTATGGCTAGACATTCATTTTCTACAGCCGCATAACATTCCTCCCTGGATTGGAGTCTACAGATCAGATATAGACCTGGGTGCTTTTCTCACTCTGAGGAAACCTGACTGAGTACAGCCACCATCCCATGGTTCAAAGCATCACCTGCACAACAAATTATTTGCTGCAATCTGGACTGGCTAACACAGGGGGTCCTCTCAAAGCCCCTTTAAGCTTTCGGAATGCCTGCTCACAGGCTGGAGTCCACACTACCTTATCTGACCTGCTGTTCCTCATCAGGTATGTGACAGGAACAGCTACTATACTGTAAGTGGGAACAAACTTTCTCTATTACCCTACTGTCCCCAAGAATGCCCTCACCTGTATTTTGGTAACAGGGTCAAGACACACCTAAATAGCTTCCACGTTGGCAGGTTTAGGCCTGATCTTACCAGTGTTCACTCTATGTCTCAGGTAGGAGACCTCTACCATACCCACCTGACACTTACTGAGCTTAATTATCAACCCTGCCCTTTGCAGTCTTCCCAGGACCTCCCTGACATGCTGAAGGTGCTCATGCCAGGAACACCTGTAAATGGCAATATCATCCAGGTAAGCAAGGGCATAATCTCCTGCTCCTGCTAGGATATGATCTACAAACCTCTGGAAGGTCACTGGGGCATTTTTCATCCCATGACCATATTTGTGAACTCATATAATTCAAAAGGAGTCAAAAAGGCCGACCTCTCTCTAGTGGTGGGAGTCAAGGGCACTTGCCAGTAGCTCTTGGTCAGATCAATAGTGGTCAGGTACTTAGCACCACCCAGCTGCTCTAATGCTTCATCTGTCCTAGGCATGGGGTAAGCATCTGATTCTGTGTAACTATTTAGTTTTCTGCATTCCACACAGAACCTGGTGTTGCCATCTTTCCTTGGTACCAGTGGGGAGGCCCAGGAACTGCTGAATTCCTGATTGCCCCACAAGGTCGAACTTTTGTTGTATCTCCTCCTTCAGAGTCTGTCTGACTCACTGAAGCACACTGCAAGGGGCCTGCTTTATAGGCCTTTTGGGTCCTATATCCACATGGTGCTGTACCAGGAGGGTGCATGCAGGTCTCCCAGTGAACATTCCTGCAAACTCCTGTAACACTTCTCAGATTTCTTGAACCTGGGTAGAGGATAGCCATCGAGACATTGCTACCCCTTCCACTGAGGTGTCAGCCCAAGCCTAACTGAGGAAATCAGTCAGAGATCCCTCTCAGAGTCTCCTGCCATCCACTGCAAATACTCAGTACAAGGGCCTCTCTATCATGGTAACATTTGTGCCCCTCCCTCCACCTAGCAGTTCTATCATGTAGTTAGCATCACTGACCTTCCTTACCACTTTGAAGGGTCCTTCCTAAGCTGCCAGCAGCTTATTGTGTCTGACAAAAATGAGAACCATAACCTGCTGTCCCACAGCATATTCTCAGGCTCAAGCATTCCTGTCATACCAGACCTTTTTCTGCTGTTAGGCTCCAGCCAGGGTCTCCTAGGCCAAGCCCATGAGCTACCTAAGCCTTGTCCTGAAGTTTAGGGCATATACCACAACAGACTCCTTGTGGGATTCACACTCCCCCTCCCACTCATCATGAACCAAATCTAAAGGCCCCCTTAGCCTATGCTCATACAACTCAAATGGAGAAAAAATTGTGGATTCCTGGGGTACATCTCTTTATGCAAACAGCAGATGGGGCAGATATGTGTCCCTCTCTCTCATAAACTGGTCTGCAAATGTCTGTACCATGGCCTTTAGTGTAGAGTTTAACATCTCCACAAGATCATTAGTCCGGGGATGACTTCACCCCACAGCACTCCCATAGACAAGCCAGAAGGTCTGAGATGACACTGAAACCTCTGTCAGTCAGTATTTCCCTTGGAAAACTTACCCTGCTGAAAACCTCGAACAAATCACTTACCACCTTCTCTGCCTCAGAAGAGGACAGAGACACCACCTCAGGATATCTAGTAGTATAAAATATTGCCACTAGGAAATACTTCTTCCCTGTGGAACTTGGAGTACTCAGAGGCCTCACAATATACATAGCTACCTTCTGAAATGTTTCCTCAATGACAGTCAAAGGCATCAAAGGAGCCTTGACCTTGTCTCCTGCTTTGCCTGCTTTTTGGCACTGCTTGCATGTCCTGCAGTACCCCGTTACATCTCTTGTAATCCCAGGCCAATAAATGTTCTGCATAATCCATCTCTTGGTACACTTTATGTCCATATGACCTGCAAAAGGAATGTCATGGGCTATGGCTAGAAGTGCCATATGGTAGACTGTAGGCACTACCAACTGTTGTATTACCTCACCCTGTAACCCTCCATAAAGGGTCCACTCTCTATACAGTAACCCTTTGTTCCAGTATACAGACCTCCCCTTTTCCTTGAGAATCAGATACCTCCATAGCTACCTCCCTCAAGCCACGTAGTGTAGGGTCTGAGAGCTGACCCTGTCTGAACTCTATCTTTTTTTACCCTTCCGAGCTCTTTTTCCACAGGAAGGCAGGTATCCTCTGATAGCAGTGCCTCACTGTCATCCTGGGTACTACCACTCATCTCTGCTCTTGCAGCTACTCTGTCCAAGGGAACATCAGTAACTGCCATCAGCTGTGGCTCACCTTCAGGCTCACTGCTACAGGGTATCTCTCTTCCTGATATAGCCACCTCACCAGCTTTGGCTTCAGGTGTGGGGTCTGCCTGGGTCTTCTTCAGGCTACCAGACCCACATGCCCATTTCCAAGCCTAATTGCATGTAACCACATGCACACAAGGTACTGCATTATCAAAACCATTTCTTATAAGACATCTGTAGGGATATCCTCAAACACAACTACTTGCTTGCTTCCTTTTCCATCCTCCCAGTCAAGGTGAACCTTATCCAAAGACATTTGGAATGGGGTCCCTTCTAAAGCTCTGACTGGAGTGGACTGCCCAAGCAAGTACTGCTCCTCTTTAACCACTGCAGTCTTCACAATGGTTATGTCAGAGGCTGTGTCTGTCTTAACAGTGGCCTATTTTCCATCCAGTAAGATAGGATATAAACTTCAGTGATAATTTGGTACCCCTCTTTTCTCCAGAAAACTTACCACTGGCATAATGTTATTCCTACTTGCTGGCTCCAACACCTTTTGTTCCCCACCTTGCCTCCACAGACATCTATATGATACATGGCTCAAATGGTTACATTTGAAATATCTAACCGTTGATCCTGGCCATGTACCTGAACTAATGGCTTCCCATGTTACTAGCGGACTGTATTGGGGTAGTTAGGCTACCCACCACTGGTTCCCTTATATCCATGTGCAACACTGGGTATCCTCGTCTTGTGCAGTGATGCCCTGCTTGCTAGGTAGAAATCCCTTTTTTTGCCCAGCACATCTGCAGAATTATATTCATGGTCTGCCAACCAGATTCTAATGTCCTCAGGCAAAGTGCTAAGGGGTGTTCCCTCACCAAAAGTTCTGTCAGTGCTTCAAAAAGTGGTGACCTGACACCCACTCACCCACCTATGAAAATCAGTGCTTAACTCAGCAATATAATCATATACACTTTCATCTGCCTTGAGTTTATTCACACAAAACTTTTTTTCTGTAAGCTTTAGGTGTTAACTTAAAACATTCTAGTAGGCATTGTTTTACTTTATTATAGTGTAAACAGTCAATATCAAACAATTTAGAAACAGCAGTTACAGCTTTACCATGGGGTAAGGGGGTCAGGAATTATACCCAGAACCCTTGATCAGCATTATACTGTTTACACTCTTTCAAATACATGAATAAAAGTATCAGAATGATCGCCCTCAGTACACTGTGGAAAAAATATACTGACCTTTGCTGCTTCTGGGTTCAGTTATTCCCTTCCCCATTACCTCCAAGACCCTGACAAAGAGTCAGCATCGCCTTCTCATGTTGGCATTGCTTCTCATTTTCTTCAGACTCCAAACTCCGCAGTCTCTCTGCTGATTCTAATTCCAAACATTTGACCTCCAGTTAATGTCTCTAACTCCAGACAGGTTTTTAAGCACTCTGAGGAAAAGGTGATCTCACCTGTTTCTGAGGGCTGCAAATTCCCATCACCAGACTGGTTATCCTCCTGGATGTTGGTCTGAGCTGTGACTAAGGCTGAAGTAATTTCTGTTTAGTCAGGTTGGCATGCACCAGCCATTTGGCTTTGCATACCTTAGCCAACTGGTTCATGTCAGCTTGCCATAATCCTCTGCTAACATCTTTGCCTGCTTTCTCTGACTAAACTAAACTAACAATAAATAATGAAAACTATTGTGAGAATGAAACTCTGTATATCTTGTAGCTGGTGAGAGTACACACATCTTTAGTGACAACTGCCTAAAGGCTACAGAAGTTCAATTAATATCCACACCGCTGCTCACTAATATGTGATGTACCCTCCTCTGGGCCAGTAATCAAGGAGCCTGAATCCTCAAAACTGACACCAGTGAGGGACCTTCACTTGGAACAAAAATAGATACACACAGCATACCTCTCAACCTGGAAACATCAAAAATCTAGATAAAGGCCCATGAAAACTCGGTACAACTGGCCAAAAATCTGGATGAAATTTGTATGCTTAATTATGTAACCCCTTTCATTCCAATGGAATTGCGGGATGCCATCATTCAAACATGCATTGAAGAAGTTGAGAGATATGGTGTATGTGTTTGTGTGTGTGTGTGTATTATTACTATGATTGCCATACTGCATGTTATATATTATGTTGTATGTGAGAACAGCCCAGACGTTTTGTGTGGATAAATCGGTTAGGAATTTGAAGAAATGGTTAGGCCAGCACTGTCAGAAATAATAAGTGGATACAAATATATTGTACAAGTATATAAATCAGAATGTTAGACATTGTTTCAAAGTTGTACTCCCTAAAATTATGCTATAAAATAACAGACAAGGGGCATTAACACACTGTGGGAAAAGAAGTTATGCTGGCTGACCTAATGCAACTATAACACCAAAGTTAGAATGGCTGCTAACAACTTTAACATGAAAGGTGAATGAAAGCATACTCCAAATGTATTACTTTACACTAACAAAATGTTTGTTAACTGGATATGTTATGATTTAGCATGGATTTTTGCTTTAAAAATCTTAGGAAAAAACATGCGTCAGAGTCATAATCTGTCCCGGTAAAAGTGAGAGGCATTCTGCATTTTCCATGGAGAAATGCCAGACTTTAACTTCTACTCTGCACCTTATTTAATATCTCAGATAAGTTCAAATGAAACAGTGTAAGAATTAATTCTGTGACTGTCTAGGACAAAACAGTGAAAACTAGTATTTTACTAAATGTGCAAACAGTTTCCATGGTTCTGCATTAGGTTCCATCCTGCAGATGTTTTCCAGTTTTAAAAAAAGCTCTAAAGGCAAGTTCTTCTAACAGTCCTATTATGTGTACATCCCACCTTCTAAGTTATTGTCATGCTATTACATTATATATGTAACAATTGAATACCAAACACACACAACTGAGACAAATAACTGATAGTAGCGATAGACTTAGTAAAAGCCACAATCCATCTGACATTTTAAAAACACAGAAACGTTATTAAATAAAATGGATAAGCTCTTTGCCACTTTCCTCCAATTTACATTTAGAATTCATCAGATCAGTATACATTATATACTGATCTGCAAAGCTGAAATCTTTTGTTAAGGCTAGTCTAAGTGAAGAAGTTGGAAAAGCCAAAGAAATCACCTTTACTAATGCTTGCAAAAATAACTGCACATGACCTTACTAACCATCCATAAGTAAAAACAATAAAACTAAAAAGACAGCTCTAACCTTTGAAAAAAAGGTAAGTAACACAAACAGATTAGAAAAGGAAAGGGCATTGCTTCAGTCTCCTGGTGCACTACAGTGAGTGCAGTCTGGGGCAATGAAGAGTTGGACAAGCTGCCTTGACTGCAGGCTGCAGCTCCTTCCAAGGTAGTGATGAGGCAACTTAAGAAAACATCATGCCAGGGAGGAGGTGCAAACCCAGTGCTCAGTGCAGGAGGGCAGCCTGACTCCTGGTAACACATAACATCCCCCCAGCCCCAGTAATGCTAATGCATTACAGACACGACACACATAAAAGGGAGTGTGTTTGATAAGAGAACAGCAATGAAGAAGCACATTTTGATAAGAGAACAGCAATGAAGAAGCACATTTTGATAAGAGAACAGCAATGAAGAAGCACATTTGTAACCTGCACTCACTGGATTTAATTTACGCAGAATATAGTATAACTTCATACACAGACTGGTGATGATAACTAATCCTGGGACTGTCCCTTAGTCGTAGCTTCCAAATAACAATTATGTTTTCTTTAAGGTGACACACATATGACAAAAATGTAGGTTTCACTTGCTGTATGGTAGAAAAGGGTTGTATACAAGTGTACCCCTTAAAAACCTCAGCTTTGGCAGGCTAAGAACTTGCTATATTCAACTGGACGTATAAGAGAATTTAAGTACCTTTATCTGCTTTTTTTTTTCAAAAAAATACAGTATTTAAATTGATTTTAACTGTGTGGAAGGAATATTAGCTGAACTGGAAGTTTTCACTCTGCTCTTCAGTTAATCTTCGTGGCCTTGCAGCTGCCCGCCCCTCTTGTAAATTTGTGTTTGGATACTCCTTCTGGGCCCATCTCATTTACTCACTCAACTGAGTGCAGTGAGATCATATTCTGATTTCAGGCACTCCTACTGTGTACAAAGAGAGCATCTGGGAAACAGAAAAAAAAAAATTAAGCTTGTTTCCTGCCTTTCCTGTTAAGTGGTATAGACTATTTGTAGGCTTCTGAGCCCCCAAGCCCTTCTGTGTTGGAGGGAAGCCTTCTAGCTTAGTTTTTTCCCCTATAACTAGCCAGTTTTCTAGTTTCAGCACTCAAATCTGTTTCTTTGATCTCAGCACTTGTTCAGAAAAAAAAAAAAAAAAAAAATTTCATCTGCTTTTACTGTACTTGTGTTTCTACCTACTTTTTTTTACTTTTGCATCATCTTAAAAGTACTCAATTGTATTTATTACTGCTTGGTGTAACTCATTCTAAGCCTTCTGGTTTAAACACTTGGGCTTCGGACCAGTTGTTTTGCACTGAGAGGGTTTGTGGTCTGCACTGTAGTGAGCTTACATCCTTCTAGGTTGGGAACTGCTGATTGAGGGCTCAGTGTCTGTTATTCTAAAAGTGTATTAATTCTGGTTTAAGCACTTGGGCTTTCAGGCCAGTTATTTTACATTAAGAGGGTTCATGGTCTGCACTCTTGTGTGAGGAGAGGCTGGACTCTGCCCTTCTGAACTGGGAATTTCTGATTGAAGGCTTATAGTGCATGCATATCTGAACTGCTTCTTACTGAAGTTGGTGCGCCTTGTTTGCTGTGGCATAGACTGGATTCGGGCCTGCTGGATCTAGCTTTGTTTGTGTAACTTGAGCACTAATCCAGGCATTCTCTAAAGTATTCAATTGTATTTATTACTGCTTGGTAGTAACTTGATTAAAGTTTAGCTATCATTCTAAGTCTTTTGGATTAAGCACTTGGGCTTCAGACCAGTTGTTTTACATTAGGAAGGTTTGTGGCATGCACTGTGGTGGCAGGACAGGTAGCTTTCATCCTTCTAAGTTGGGAACTGCTGATTGAGAGCCCAGTGTCTGTTATTCTTAAAGTGTATTAGTTCTGGTTTAAGCACTTGGGCTTCAGGCCAGTTATTTTACATTAAGAAGGTTTGTGGTCTGCACTCTTGTGGGAGAAGAGGCTGGACTCTGCCCTTCTGAGCTGGGAATTTCTGGTTAAAGGTTTATAGTGCCTGAATATTTGAACTGTATCTTACTGAAATTGGTACACCTTGTTTGCTGTAGCATAGACTAGATCCAGGCCTGCTGAATATAGCTTTGTTTATATGCTTGTTGTTTGTTTGCTTGTTACTTCGCTGGAACGCTAATTCCACCTAATAAGCGGCTTCTCAGCGCTTCTGTGGATCACTAGTGATATCTGCATTGCTTACTGTACTTATTTCCTTGTTTCACAAGAAAGAAAGTTACTGTTTGTCGTTTTTGCATTTAAGTTACCTGTAACACATTGCACTTAAGTTACCAGGCACTTGCTCAATAAAGCAATTATATAAGTCAGCACTAAAAATTAAAAGCACTACACCCTCACTACCCACCGGCCCTGGTTTTCAATTATTAAGGAATTCCCAATATTATTCTAGCATGTCCAAAGGTCAGTTGTCAATCTCCTCTCCGGTCCAGCTGGTGAATCTGGGAATTTTGAGGCAATGTTACAACTGCCTCATGTACACAGACAACCCTCTCCTCCTCCCAACAAATTCCAACACATGTGAGAGATGCAACCATATAGCCAAACTGGAGGCTAAGCTCTCTCAACTCAGTACTGGCATAACCAGTCAGGAGGAGAAGGAAACCACACTCACTACAATTCCAGTCTCACATAGACCTACCACGACAGCAAACCAAACACATAATCACACAAAACATACTCGGAGGCTCTAAATAAAGATCTGCTGAAGCAGCAGAGACCTCCAAAGCAGACACCCAAGCAGCCGCTACCCCAAAACAAAACACGTGCAACACATATCTCACAAAGCCAGTGTGCCAAACAGTCACAGCCCTTAAGACTAAACAACACACCTGATACACTTGTAATAGGTGACTCTATCGTCAGGCACACTGACGTCCCGCTCACCAGGCTGAACAAGGAGAGGGTCACGGTGAGCAGCCTGTCGGGCGCTAGGATCCGCCACATAACACAAGCACTCAGGTCACTCCAAGGCAAGTACAAATATGACTTAGTCATTGTCCATGCTGGTGTGAATGACCTGAGACGTACCTCCCTGGACTATATGAAAAGAGACATAAAGGAGGTCTCTGAGCATGTAGCCCAGGCCGGTATGACCCTGACCTTGAGTAGCATCTTACCCTCACCAAGAATGATGCCACAATATGAAGACAAGATGATCAATTTCAACAATTGGCTTAAGTACTGGTGTCATTCAAAGGGGATCCAATGCCTGTCAGCTTGGGATGATATGCTCGACAAGCCACGATGCTTCACTAGGGACGGCTTGCACCTGTCACCCCTGGGCTTTCGGATATTGGCAAAGGCTCTTGCTACCCCCATAGTGCCTTTTTTAGGCAAGGCTCAAAAGACAAACCCACCTCCATAGGTAACACAAGGGATAAGAAACTAAGAGTAATGCTACTCAACGCCAGAAGTCTAAACCTCAAGATGCACGAACTCGAAACTCTCCTTAGCATGGAGAACATCGATATCTGTGCAGTAACAGAAACCTGGTTCAGGGCTCCCGAGAGCACCCCAGCACTACCAGGTTATACCTCATACCATGCTTTTCGGCCCCAAAACATGGACCGAACCACAAAAGGAGGGGGAGTATCGATATTCATCAAAGATACCCACACCTTCAGGTTGGTGGCAAAGCACGAAGCATCAGAGACTATCCATGTGCAACTAACAGTGGGTAAAACTGACTTCCAGTTTATAGCCTGCTACAGACCACCCTCCCAAACCCAGGAACCCCACTCGGCCTTCCTGAGAACACTGGAAAATATGAAGGTCTCTCCAAACACCATTATATTGGGCGACTTCAACTACCCAAACATAGACTGGGGGCATTACTCTAGCTCCAACACCCTAGCCCAAAGGTTCCTAGAATTTATAAACTCAAATGCTATGGAACAACTTGTTACCACTCCCACAAGAGGGAAAACATACTGGACCTGATCATCACCAACATGGGGACTCTATGCTCCAGACCAGAAGTGTATCCCTCACTGGTAAGATCAGACCATAAACTAATCTCACTGGATATTCACATCCTGACCCCACCCCTGCCCAGAAAACCACAGTGAAAAACTTCTCTAACGCAAATTTTACACTCCTCAAAACTGAGGTGGAATCCTTCAAAGCCCCCGGGCCTGTGGAAAATACGGCCCAGACCACAGAATCCTTTATAAATGCATTCTATGAACACCTTCAGGAATGCATGGATCATCTTGATCCCAAATAAAACCAAGACCCAATCCTCCAAAGGCAGACGTCCTGTCTGGTGGACCCCAGCCATAAACAAACTATACAATAGAAGGAGGAAGCTACTAAATGATAAAGCAAAATCCCAAAAAGGGAAGGCATCACTGATCAGTATTAGCAAAAATCTACGGGCACACATAAAATTGTCTAAGGCCAGCTTTGAGAGAAAAATTGCACAGGACACTAAGGATAATCACAAGGCTTTCTTTAGTTATGTTAGGAACCTGGGTGGTAATTCCCAGATATGCTCAGAATTAGTCCAAAATGACAAAAATACACGAACCCACAGACATTGCCAACATCCTAGCTGACAGGTTCAGCGCAAACTTCTCCCCCCTCCCCACCAAAAGGGCAAATATCTATCCCAGCAGAGTGCTGCCCCCCTGACATCTCAGATGCTCAGGTAAGAGCCCTCTCCAAAGCAAAAACACAGCATCAATGGGACCAGATGGTGTCCCGGGCTCGTCCTACATGAAATCAAAGAAGAGCTAAACCCAAACATAAAACTACTGTTCAGTCTCAGCCTTACTACAGGATATGTGCCCAAAGAGTGGCGTACAGCAACAGTGGTCCCTCTCCATAAAGGTGGTGCCTCAACGGATCCTGGAAACTATCGCCCCATAAGCCTGACTAGCTTGGTCTGCAAAGCTATGGAAAGGATCATCATGGACCTCATAAATAAAGATATTGGGGACCTACAAACACTGGATCCTACCCAGTTCGGCTTTGTTAAGGGCAGATCCTGCCTCTTAAACCTGGTTGATTTCTTTGAAACAGTCACCAAGGCCATTGACGAGGGGAAGTGGTCCACACAGCCTACCTGGACCTCGCAAAAGCCTTCGATACAATACCCCACTCGGGCATTATAGATAAGCTCACCAGCTTAAATATAAACCCCTATGTCACTAGATGGATTGCAAACTGGCTCAAGGACAGAACCCACATGGTTAGAATTGCTGGAGCCATGTCAGACTCCAAACCAGTTACAAGTGGTGTCCCACAAGGCTCAGTCCTGGGACCTCTCTTGTTCGGTATATATTTCTCGGAGGTACAGGCCAACACAGAAGGACTGTGGCTGACCAAGTTCGCAGATGACTGCAAACTGGGCGCCATAATCAGCCGACACAAGCATCCTCCAAAAGGGCCTCATAGAAACAGACAACTGGTGCCAGAGCCATGGCCTCAAGCTAAATGCCAAAAAGTGTATAGTCATCCCCTTTGGCAAAAACAAAGTGCCCACAAATTACCACATAGGTGGAAATCCATTAAGTACAGAAGAAGTAATTAGGGACCTGGGGACCCAAGTTGATAGTAATCTCTCATTTGACAACCACGTGGCCAAAGTGGTTAGAAAAACATTTTATATAGCCCACCTAATCATGAAGGGATTCACATCTAGATCAGGGGAGGTCATTGTGCCTCTTTACTCATCCCTCATCAGGCCCATAATTGAGTACAATGCCCCTTTTGGGATGTACCTTACCAGACACCTGCAGCAACTGGAAAGACCCCAAAAGTACCTCACCAAGAGGATCAAAGGGCTCAAACAGAAGCCATATGCTGCCCGGTTAAAGAAACTCCAGCTCTACTCAGTGGCATACTGCCTGTTCAGAGGCGATCTGTGCCTGACGTATAAAGCCATGTCCAACCCCGGAATTAATGGACATGCTGCACCTCAGAAAATCCAAATCCCATCGAGCTACGCGCTTGAGAGACTTGAACCTCAGCACTGAAATAAATAGGACATGCTGGAGGGACAGATTCATAACCCAGAGGCTCCCTTCACTGTGGAATAAAATCCCAGTCCAGGTTAGGCAGAGTCCCTCATTGACTCTCTTCAAGAGGAATTTTGATGAGTGGATGGGAGATCGTAGGTTTACCCCGGTTATCACTTCTGTGTCACTGTTAGACAGAGGCACAGTATACTAACCTCGAAAAAGGGCATAGCAAAATAAATTTAAAATGGGTGGCGAAAGCCAAACACATTCTGGCTAGGCTTATAAATGCCCTAGGGCAGATAGCCTAGTATGAACCTATGAACCTATAAACAAATTTATCAGTTACTAGAACAAGCACCAAAACCTTGCAGAGGAAAGCTCTTTAAATTAAAGAGCCAGAGGCACTATACTGGTGATGCGTGATGACATCAGCAGTAACTAAAAATTGTAAATAAAGAAAACAGAGCAAAATCGGGATTTGAAGGGACCACTCAGGAATTCATGGCACCCCATTATTTTGCCCTCAAAACCAGAAAAATCAAAGAAATTTGCTACAGTTGAGAGGTATGACACACAGTATTTTCAGGTGCAGATCTCTGCACCAAGCACAATTTTCCATTAAGAGCACACAGGGAATACATTCAGTCCAGGGTATGGGTTTTCCCTCTCTCTCTCTTTCTTTCCAGGACCACAGGAAGACTTCCTACTGGCATAGCTATAAATTTGAGTCATCAGCTGAGTGTGCCAGGCCAAGTCCTCTGCCACCCTCTCTGTGAAACCAGTGCTCTGTGTCCCTGCTCCAAGTAGATAACACACACACACACACACACACACACACACACACACACACACACACACACACACACACACACACACACACACACACACACACTCACCTGGGAAAAGCTGGCACAGATTTACTAAGTATGCTACTCTGCCCATAGTTTATGGTCGTTACTACTGGCAGGACAATCCAAAGCCAGCTACTCTAAGGATCTTACAAGGGTACCCAATTATACTGAGTGAAATTAATACTAATATAAATGGTTGTGTTTAACCAATGTGCTAAGGCTTCCAGGAGCAGCCAACGTGTCACCAAATAAATATAAGTACACTCACAGTTTAAAACATTCCCTAAAAGACCAGCCACAATGAAAAGTTTAAATATATTTAACAATAAATAATAAACAAACATGAAAATAATAAATATATATTTACAATAAATACCAGAGTTTCAGACACAGGAAATATTAAAATAACAGTTGAATAGATTCACACAGATACATAAATACACTACTTAACTAATCTCACTATATTTCCTGACTGATCTCAAGAATATTCCCTTGATACTTACTAAAGCAAGGCAAGATGTAGGTGATAGATCCTTCTTTGTCAGGTTTCAAAAATAGAGTGCTCTGAGACTTCAATCTCATATAGTATGAAAATGTAATTTTTTGTGCTGGATTACACACTGACATCACAAACATCTGGCCATCTGACTTCTGGTTCCCATACTACCCCGCTTTACTAGAGGCTGCCAGAATTTTGCACCAATGTCTTACCTTACACAACTAGAAACAGAAAAAACTGGCTTGACACCGCTATATGAATAAAATATATTTTATAACGTTCCAAAAACGACACAGTACCAACACAGTAGTAAGCGCTTTCGGGTTCACCAACCCTTCATGAGACAATAAAACACAGACAATCTCTCATTTAAAAAAGAAGCTTTAGCCAATCAAACACTAGTATTTTACCCGCCTATTTTGTAGTGCAGGTTTTAAAGGTATCCTGTCATTTAAACCTGGATGTCTATGTGAAGTGAGTGTAATAATCCATTTAGACTCTAAAGATTCAGTAAGTAACTTGATGTCACCCCCCCTAACACCCAGCCTAGCATTAACAATAGCTTTAAACTTGAAAGTGTGAGTAGGATTCTTCTCCACATGTTTATATAGAGCATTCTGTTCTACTTTATTCCTGATGCATGTAAGGTGTTGTAAAATTCTAACTTTCAACATGTTAGTTGTCATCCCTACATAATAAGACATACATTTTTGACATTCAGCAATGTATACCACATGTGATGTCCTACATGTTGCTTTAGCTTTAAAATTAAACATTCTCCCATCTACAGGATGTTTAAAAGTGGGATCCTTATTAATGCTTGAGCAGGCTTTACAATTGCCACATGGTAGTGTTCCTATCTTGCTTAACCCAATATCGTTACCAAGGAAACTCTTTTCTTTGCATAATAAATCCTTGAGGTTAGTATTACGTCTGTATCCAAACCTAGGTGTATGACCTACAATCTCACTAAGCTTATCCTCTGTTCTTAGTATATTCCAATTTCTTCGAACAATGGTTTGAATATCAGTGATATTACTACTATATGTAAAATACATTCTAAGTCCGTCATGCTTTCTTGATCTGGGCCTAGAGCATTTTTCAGTTGGATTGTTTAATAGCCAAGGCTTGTACTCCTTGGTCCTCATTTGTGCACTATAACTTATTTTTGTCTGTAGCAAGTTGTCATCATACCCTCTATTACTGAAACAAGTCGTTAATTTTTCCACTTCTGCCATATAGCCTTCATCTTCCAGGCATAGTCTGGATGCCCTACATAGCTGTCCTTGTACTATGTTTGGAAAAACATGCCGGGGATGCATGCTATCAAAGGGTAGTAAATGGTTAGTCCAACATTCTTTTCTGTACAAAGTGGATGAATAACCCCCTGGGCCTTGGGTGATCCTAGTATCTAGAAAATCTATACTTTTCCTGGAGTGTGTCATAGTAAATTTGAAGAACGATGTCGTAGTGTGTAGATAGTCTAAAAAACTGTTTAACTCACTCTCATCTCCTCTCCAAAACAGAAAGACATCATCCACAAATCTGGCATAAGCTCCCACATACTTTTTCCAATTAACATTGTTGATGATAGTCCTGACCTCCCAGTAATGTAGAACCAGATTAGCATAGGTATTGGCACAGGGGGTACCCATGGCAACCCCCTGTGCCTGTCTGTAAATCTGCTGTTCACCTACAAAGACATTATTCTCCAAAACTAGGGACAGAAGTGTATATATTAAAGTGACCTTATGTTCATCCTCTCCCATTTTGCTTAGGACATGTCTAATGGCTTGTAGGACATAACTGTTGCCTATAACAGTAAATAGGCTTTGTACATCCAAGGTAATCATGACGCTATTCCCTTCAAAACCTTCCAACTCATATACTTTGACAATCTCCAAAAATTGCTTCGTATCTTTTAAAATATTGTTTATTTTGTCTACATAGGGCCTCAATGTATGCTCTAACCAAATGGATATATTTTCAGTGACCCACCCGAAACTATGGGTCTTAAGGGTGGGTCCTCCAAAGACTTATGAATCTTCGGTAGAGCTTTAAACTCTGGTGTTCTGGGTTTAGCAATCAGTAGGAAGTTCAATAGTCCTTCATCTATTAACATATCAAAATGTAACTTCTTTAAGGCCAAGTGTACACCTTCTATCACCCTATAAACAGCTATAGGGTTGATGGGTATATAGGTCGTATCATCAGATAGCAGTTGCCTAATCTTAGAATAATAAAATGCTCTATCCAGGACAACCACTGCCCCTCCTTTATCAGCTGTTTTAATCACAATATCTCTATTGTTACACAACCCCCTCAAAGCTGTTTGTTGTTGACTGGTAAGATTGTAGTATTTATTATGCTCTCTAGTTCCAAAATATTGTACTAGATCTTTCTCACAGCTTTTCAAAAACATATTTAATGCTGGTGTAAAAGGTGGTGTGAATGTACCAGGCTGTCTTAAGGTATTAACATGGTTATCTATATCATTTCCTGTGACTTCATTGTAGACAGTTTTTAAGGCTAAATTCCTGCAAAACAGTGCTATGTCTATAACAACTTCATTAAAAATGCTTGTCTTTGCAGGAACAAAGGTTAAACCTTTGTTCAAAACACTAATCTCATCATCATTTAGCTCATAAGATGATAAGTTAAACACCATACCATCAAAATTATTAAAAGTCATTCGTGAGTCCTTCTTTTCTTGTTGGGGTCTCTCCCCTCGCTTAATGACCGCTTCCACGGCCCTCGTTTCTTCACTGGTACTGGGAGTTGTTCCAAAAAATGTTGTCGCCCTCTCGTAGTTTTTGGCCTCGCTCCTGACTCTACAAAAGATGTCATGTTAGTGTTGTTTGGGGCCCCATCTCCCTCCGATGGTAAGCGTCCTGTTGAGCGTTCAATATTTGTAGAAAAAACGCGCCTCTCTTCGCCAGATCGAGCCTGTGCACTCTCAACTCTATTCTCGCTCATAGCGAGAGGTTCATCAGCTATGTTGTGTGCAGGGCTGTCTGTATTAAACTCTACTGAGGGAACAAATTCAATTGTGGTAGTTGCCTGCGTCGGCAAGTTAGACTTTGCTTCTGTTGACCGCTCCGGTTCATTTCTAGCTTGTTCATCATGTTCTAGCTCTCCACGTCGACGCTTTGACGTAGTACGTTCTTTACTGGTGGAGGCACTCTGTGAGGACCCATTGTGCCTCGGCCAGACAAATATATTGCCTGTTGAGAAATCCTGATGGTCGCGTTTAAGTTTATTAATCTTTTGTGTTTTTAGTCTCTCATCATTAGTTAACAAATCTTTCTGTAGATTCGTCAATCGACTGATGTGAGCTGTATTTTTAAAATCTCCTTTTAACTTTAAATATAAATTGTCCACATCTTTCTGCAGCTCCTGTATTTCAGGGGCAAAGAAATTATTCAACAAGTCCATGTATTTAAAGCTGGTTTCTATATTCAAAGACTGCCACTGTGCCAACAATTCAGGGTATTTATCTCCCTGTGTCGGCATGCACAATATGTAGGTTTTCTGGGCAACAGGAGTGGACAAGGTATTATTCACATTCCAGTGACAACAGATAAAAGGTTTGAAGATTTGCTACGTGATCTGCAATTTAAGGCTGGTAGGTTACAGAGACTGAGATGGCAATGTTTTCACTTTGAGGCTTGCCAACAATATGGTATTGTACCACGTGGCATGCGCATATTGTGCATGCCGACACAGGGAGATAAATACCCTGAATTGTTGGCACAGTGGCAGTCTTTGAATATAGAAACCAGCTTTAAATACATGGACTTGTTGAATAATTTCTTTGCCCCTGAAATACAGGAGCTGCAGAAAGATGTGGACAATTTATATTTAAAGTTAAAAGGAGATTTTAAAAATACAGCTCACATCAGTCGATTGACGAATCTACAGAAAGATTTGTTAACTAATGATGAGAGACTAAAAACACAAAAGATTAATAAACTTAAACGCGACCATCAGGATTTCTCAACAGGCAATATATTTGTCTGGCCGAGGCACAATGGGTCCTCACAGAGTGCCTCCACCAGTAAAGAACGTACTACGTCAAAGCGTCGACGTGGAGAGCTAGAACGTGATGAACAAGCTAGAAATGAACCGGAGCGGTCAACAGAAGCAAAGTCTAACTTGCCGACGCAGGCAACTACCACAATTGAATTTGTTCCCTCAGTAGAGTTTAATACAGACAGCCCTGCACACAACATAGCTGATGAACCTCTCGCTACGAGCGAGAATAGAGTTGAGAGTGCACAGGCTCGATCTGGTGAAGAGAGGCGCATTTTTTCCACAAATATTGAACGCTCAACAGGACGTTTACCATCGGAGGGAGATGGGGCCCCAAACAACACTAACATGACATCTTTTGTAGAGTCAGGAGCGAGGCCAAAAACTACGAGAGGGCGACAACATTTTTTGGAACAACTCCCGGTACCAGTGAAGAAACGAGGGCCGTGGAAGCGGTCATTAAGCGAGGGGAGAGACCCCAACAAGAAAAGAAGGACTCACGAATGACTTTTAATAATTTTGATGGTATGGTGTTTAACTTATCATCTTATGAGCTAAATGATGATGAGATTAGTGTTTTGAACAAAGGTTTAACCTTTGTTCCTGCGAAGACAAGCATTTTTAATGAAGTTGTTATAGACATAGCACTGTTTTGCAGGAATTTAGCCTTAAAAACTGTCTACAATGAAGTCACAGGAAATTATATAGATAACCATGTTAATACCTTAAGACAGCCTAGTACATTCACACCACCTTTTACACCAGCATTAAATATGTTTTTGAAAAGCTGTGAGAAAGATCTAGTACAATATGTTGGAACTAGAGAGCATAATAAATACTACAATCTTACCAGTCAACAACAAACAGCTTTGAGGGGTGTGTGTAACAATAGAGATATTGTGATTAAAACAGCTGATAAAGGAGGGGCAGTGGTTGTCCTGGATAGAGCATTTTATTATTCTAAGATTAGGCAACTGCTATCTGATGATACGACCTATATACCCATCAACCCTATAGCTGTTTATAGGGTGATAGAAGGTGTACACTTGGCCTTAAAGAAGTTACATTTTGATATGTTAATAGATGAAGAACTATTGAACTTCCTACTGATTGCTAAACCCAGAACACCAGAGTTTAAAGCTCTACCGAAGATTCATAAGTCTTTGGAGGACCCACCCTTAAGACCCATAGTTTCGGGCAGGGGGTGGGTCACTGAAAATATATCCATTTGGTTAGAGCATACATTGAGGCCCTATGTAGACAAAATAAACAATATTTTAAAAGATACGAAGCAATTTTTGGAGATTGTCAAAGTATATGAGTTGGAAGGTTTTGAAGGGAATAGCGTCATGGTCACCTTGGATGTACAAAGCCTATTTACTGTTATAGGCAACAGTTATGGCCTACAAGCCATTAGACATGTCCTAAGCAAAATGGGAGAGGATGAACATAAGGTCACTTTAATATGCACACTTCTGTCCCTAGTTTTGGAGAATAATGTCTTTGTAGGTGAACAGCAGATTTACAGACAGGCACAGGGGGTTGCCATGGGTACCCCCTGTGCCAATACCTATGCTAATCTGGTTCTACATTACTGGGAGGTCAGGACTATCATCAACAATGTTAATTGGAAAAAGTATGTGGGAGCTTATGCCAGATTTGTGGATGATGTCTTTCTGTTTTGGAGAGGAGATGAGAGTGAGTTAAACAGTTTTTTAGACTATCTACACACTACGACATCATTCTTCAAATTTACTATGACACACTCCAGGAAAAGTATAGATTTTCTAGATACTAGGATCACCCAAGGCCCAGGGGGTTATTCATCCACTTTGTACAGAAAAGAATGCTGGACTAACCATTTACTACCCTTTGATAGCATGCATCCCCGGCATGTTTTTCCAAACATAGTACAAGGACAGCTATGTAGGGCATCCAGACTATGCCTGGAAGATGAAGGCTATATGGCAGAAGTGGAAAAATTAACGACTTGTTTCAGTAATAGAGGGTATGATGACAACTTGCTACAGACAAAAATAAGTTATAGTGCACAAATGAGGACCAAGGAGTACAAGCCTTGGCTATTAAACAATCCAACTGAAAAATGCTCTAGGTCCAGATCAAGAAAGCATGACGGACTTAGAATGTATTTTACATATAGTAGTAATATCACTGATATTCAAACCATTGTTCGAAGAAATTGGAATATACTAAGAACAGAGGATAAGCTTAGTGAGATTGTAGGTCATACACCTAGGTTTGGATACAGACGAATACTAACCTCAAGGATTTATTATGCAAAGAAAAGAGTTTCCTTGGTAACGATATTGGGTTAAGCAAGATAGGAACACTACCATGTGGCAATTGTAAAGCCTGCTCAAGCATTAATAAGGATCCCACTTTTAAACATCCTGTAGATGGGAGAATGTTTAATTTTAAAGCTAAAGCAACATGTAGGACATCACATGTGGTATACATTGCTGAATGTCAAAATGTATGTCTTATTATGTAGGGATGACAACTAACATGTTGAAAGTTAGAATTTTACAACACCTTACATGCATCAGGAATAAAGTAGAACAGAATGCTCTATATAAACATGTGGAGAAGAATCCTAATCACACTTTCAAGTTTAAAGCTATTGTTAATGCTAGGCTGGGTGTTAGGGGGGGTGACATCAAGTTACTTACTGAATCTTTAGAGTCTAAATGGATTATTACACTCACTTCACATAGACATCCAGGTTTAAATGACAGGATACCTTTTAAAAACCTGCACTACAAAAATAGGCTGGTAAAATACTAGTGTTTGATTACAAAGCTTCTTTTTTAAATGAGAGATTGTCTGTGTTTTATTGTCTGATGAAGGGTTGGTGAACCCGAAAGCGCTTACTACTGTGTTGGTACTGTGTCGTTTTTGGAACGTTATAAAATATATTTTATTCATATAGCGGTGTCAAGCCAGTTTTTTCTGTTTCTTGCATCATTTGTGGACTGGCTGACTTTGGCTGAGGCACTGAGCATTGGTTGTTTTTTCTTACACAACTAGAGCTTTGCTAAGATCTTTTGCACCTTCTTAATAGAAGTCATAAAGCAATTTCAAACTTTCACCTTTCTGGACTAGCAATTAGTTCACCCCAAGGACAATATGGAAGGTTTCCTAGTACAGACTTTTTATCTCTGCCTGCCTTGAGACCTGTGAGTTACAAACTTTATGACCTACATTAAGTAATTTAATTTCAGGATATTATTCTAAAACGTTAGCTGGGGCTGAGCTTAACCTCTACTCAAAGTATCCTCTGTTACAATATATAAATTTAATCAGTTGCAATAGTACAGTCTAACATACATGTATATTTCTTTGCTGTCCGGCAGGACACACTGTTGGTACATTTTTAACACAAGCAGCTTTACAAATACATTTTTAACATAAACACCTGTACAAATGGGGTTTGATATACAAATGATATAAAATTCTATACAAATCTCCAGCTAGCTATGTTGGCATATGTTACACATCTACTGCCGCATTCTCCTGGCATAGCTGGCAATATTTCACATCTTCACACCCTTGCATAAAACAAATGATATAACCA
>NC_056726.1:1109823278-1110063242 GCF_019279795.1 Protopterus annectens
CTTGTTTTTTTTGGGAGAGGAGAATGGACTTTTTTGCCTCCTTCAGCGCGGTGAAGAAGAAAGGAGATTGGAAATGTCCACAACACGAGAACAGAGAAACCAAGAAATGGAGTATCTCACAGTGATTGGTGAAAGTATTGTGCTTAATTTATCTGAGCATGTTTTATCTAGTGATGAGCTTTAGGTATTAAACAAGGGGCTAACTTTTGTCCCGAGTCATGAAAGTATTTTTAGTGAAATAATTTTAGACTTTATGATGTTTGGTAGAAATGTAATGTTAAAAGATTTATTTGGGGGTAACACTCAGGTGCAACACCACTCTTTGCGACAACCTAGTACTTTTTTACCAGTGTTCAATCACAGCATGCAAATGTTCATCAGGGTTTGTGAGCAAGAAATCGTGTTGTATCTACAAAATGGACATGGTAGGAAGTTTCATAACTTGACTGTTACACAAAGACATGCCCTAAGGGATTTACAACAAAATACTCAGATAGTAATTAAATCAGCAGATGGAGTGGGGGGGGGGGGGGCAGTGGTGGTGATGAGTAAGAGTTTTTATCATGACAAGTTGGCAGAATTGCTTTCAGACACCTCCACCTTCATTCATATTTCCCCTGTGAGTGTTAATAATTTTATACAAGAGGTTAGAGATCGACTGAATCGTATGGAAGCTATAGGTTTGTTAGATAAGGAGCTCTTCAAATTTTTGTGGATAGAGCATCCCATAACTCCTGCATTTCAAGCCTTACCAAAGGTGCACAAAAATTTGTACACCCCCCCCCCCCCCCCGAGACCTATTATCTCAGGGAGGGTTGGATTACTGAAAACATTTCCATTTGGTTAGAGCGTATGTTGAGACCTTGCCTGAAATCTTTGAAAGAGGTATTAAGCGATACAGGATATTTTCTGACATCAGTTGGGAGAAAGTATATGAGTAGGTGAGGAAGGGCATTATATTATGGTGACACTAAATGTGAAAATTCTTTGTGCCCACAAATTACCACATAGGCGGAAACCCATTAAGTACAGAGAAAGTTATTAGGGACCTGGGGACACAAGTTGATAGTAATCTCTTCTTTGAAAACCACATTGCCAAAGTGGTTAGAAAGACCTTCTACATAGCCCACCTCATCACGAAGGGTTTCACATCTAGATCAAGAGAGGTAATCGTGCCCCTTTATTCATCCCTCATCAGGCCCATCATAGAATACAATGCCCCTTTTGGAATGTACCTTACCCGACACCTGCAGCAATTAGAAAGACTCCAAAAATATCTCACCAAGAGGATCAAGGGTCTCAAACAGATGCCATATGCTGCTCGGTTAAAAAAACTCCAGCTCTACTCAGTTGCATACCACCTACTTCGAGGCGATCTATGCCTGACATACAAAGCTATGTCAAATCCATAATTAATGGACATGCTCCACCTCAGTAAATCTAAATCCCTTAGAGCCACACGCTCGAGGGACTTGAACCTCAGCACAGAAATAAATAGAACTTGCTGGAGGGACAGGTTCATATCCCAGAGGCTCCCTTCGCTCTGGAATAGAATTCCAGTTCATGTGAGGCAGAGCACCTCACTGAATCTCTTCAAGAAGAATCTCAATAGGTGGATGGGGGATCGTAGGTTTGTCCCAGGGATTACTCCCGTGTCACTATTAGACAGAGGCACAGTAAACTAAACCTTAAAAAGGGCACAGTATACTCAAATCAAGGGGTGGCGTAAGCCATACAGAATCGAGCTAGGATTATAATTGCCCCAGGGCAGATAGCCTAGTATGAACCTATGAACCTATGAACTAGTGAGGTCATGGGCGAGACTGTCTCAGGCCTCCATTTTGTACTGCGAGCCCTGGTACTGGCCCTGCAGTAGTCTCCTGTCATGGTGCTTTACCAGGAGTCCTACCATGAATTTAGACTCCTGGATGCCCCAGCGCTGTTCTCTAAAGTGAGTGCCTTCTCCCACACTAGCCATTCTGCCTGCAGGGGGATGCTACAACCAGTTATGAGCCATATTCCTGCCTCTTTGGTTTAAGTAGGGCTGGATTCCCGCACTTTTCTGTAATTGGCCAGTTTCGAAAAGGCTATGCTATGGGCACACATGCTTACTTCAGGTTGGCACTTCTTAAAGAGGTGTACCTGTGGGCATATTGTATTGGCTTCCCTACACATTGCTTACAATTAGTTGGGCTGTGCGGCAGTTAGCATTGCTTATTGGTTATCTAGCATTATATTTGACTTTTGTCAATGATGTCTTACTCATTACAGGCTATATATGTGTCTGGTATCTGTCATTCATGTGTACATACATTGTATGGGTTCCTGGGGACCTCCGAATCTTATTACAGTGACACCTCAACTCTATGTTTACTGCAGTACACCAATTCACATATTAATATTCTGTGGCAGGTTATAGAACATTACACTGAACGTATATTCAGTTCACATATTTGATTTGTTTCCCTGTTGTGAAGATGAGTTTGCTGATACCTCCTTTATATGTATTGCTATCATGGCGTAGTGGTTTACTACTATGACTGAGATGTACAGGGTCCTACATTCTAGTCTTGCAGAGGCTGGTTATTTTGTTGCTGGCCAGAACATGAGCTGTTGGGTACAGAGTGATTAAGGCACTTTAAAGGAGATGTGAGCGGGTGTGCATGGGTTTGCGCAGAGCTAAGCAATGCTAAGCTCCGGTTACAGTTTCTTACACTCAGTTAGCCTCTACATTGCTTCACCAGTGTGATACTCGCATACCACCGGCCAAACAGGCTTACACCCGCTTGCTCCCGCACTTGTCAATGCACTGCATTTGGTGTTTGCATCTGACACTCGCACCCCTGGGTGGGAATGAGGACTATGATATTACCTTGAGATGCCTATTACATCAGATTACATGCCTACAGTATTGGGAATGGCTGCCCATTGGGCATAAGCAAGCCATTTGACTGTATGGAATCTAAGGCATGTCCATAGTTTGATTCATACTATTGGTGTGTTCCTCTTACACTCTGCACCTGTCTGGCTAATACATGGGAACTGACACCATTAAATACAGACAAGTACTTGGGTTTTGGAGCCCACATCCTTCAACTGAGTCATGCTACTGCATACCTATTATTCTATCATCTTTCTAAGGTTGTAAGTGGAATATGTGCTTTCTGTCCCTATCAGACCTCTCAAACAGTTGGGGACAAATATCACCTAAATCAGGGACATATTTTGACAACATCAGGGGCAATCAGGGACACAATTAAAATATTAGCGCTATTAACTTGACACATTGACCGCTCAGAGCATATGAATTAATACACATTTTCTGAGGTAAATGAAGTTTATAACTGTTCATTTTTGTCATTAGTCATTACATGTAATTCACTACCTTTCCTACAAAGGTCAGTGGTTTTAGGAGAGATTAAGAGGGACAGAGATAGAATTTGAGTCAATCTTAGGGACATCCCTCGAAATCAGGGACAGTTGAGAAGTATGGTCCCTATTTGTTCCCCCAACGGTTTATGTCCTGTCCAGTGGAGTTGCTCTTAGGAGTTGAAAGGTATGGGCATAAGCTATGCCCATTTTGGAATATTAGTTACATCCCCGGGGTGGTCCTAAAATGACTGCACCAGCCAACACCTGCATGCCTAGGCCCATAATTGCATACTCATAGTTCCCCCACCTGCCCCTTCTCTACAGCAGTCATCCTTACTGCGAGTGCAGGTGGGGTATAAACACACCACTACACACTGCCCACTCACCGTGTGTCAGCACAAGTGTCGTACGTTGTGTCGACCCATGGGTTATCATGCTAGCACAACCTACTGGTCCGTGTACGCCTACGGCCTGGTTTGATGAATCATTACAGGGACTGACTCCGATTATCATTCATTTTTGGGGTGTCCCACAAGAGACATTGATGTCTTTGTTTCTCGATTAGACTTGGCAGGTCTCCCCCACTGGTAGTATCCTGCCTGTGGGCTGGGAAGCAGTGGTGTGTTTATTTTTATTGTGTGTCTGTATGTTTCACTGGTCCAGCTGGTAGGGGGGGGGGTTGATGCTACGTGTTGCATGTTTGTTGATTGGACCGCTCACCCCCATATGCACGGCCTGTAAACATATGTAATTCTTAACAGCTGTATCATGTCATAGCTACATACATGTTTATATTTACAGTTATATATATATATATATATACATACATATTACTACATACGGATATATCTGTATATGTATGCATACCTGTATATATTTATATATTGCTGTGCATATATATCTAACAACATATGGGTCTATGGGTGTCTGCATATGTATATGTCTATATAGGTTCATAGGTTGGTACTAGACTATCGGCCATAGGGCCTATACAAGCCTAGCCATAACAATTACCTGGATATTTCTTCCCACAGTATTTACTTCTCTGGACCCCTGTCTAGCAGGGCGACTGACGTGATCCCCGGGGTGAATTTCCTATCTTCCATCCAATCATCAAGGTTCCTTTTGAAGAGGGCCAATGAGGCACTCTGCTTGACATGCATGGGCAGTCTATTCCAGAATATGGGGAGTCTCTGGGTCAGGAACCTATCCCTTCAGCATGTTTTGTTCATTGTGATGACAAGGTTTAGATCCCTGGAGTGTGTGGCTTTGAGGGATTGAGATTTCTTTAAGTGGAGCATGTCCAACAGCTCAGGGTTTGACATGGCCTTGTATGTTAAGCAGAGATTGCCTCTGAGTAGACGATATGCCACAGAGTATAGCTGGAGTTTTTTTAGACGGTCAGCATATGGCATCTGCTTTAGGCCTGTGATTCTTTTAGTGAGGTATTTTGGTGGCCTTTCCAGTTGTTGCAGATGTCTTGTGAGGTACATACCAAATGGGGCAATTATACTCTATAATGGGTCTAATGAGGGATGAGTAAAGTGGGACAATGACTTCCTTTTTTCTGGATGAAAAGCCCTTAGTGATGAGGTGTGCCACATAGAAGGATTTCCTGACTGTTGTGGCGATGTGGTTATTAACAGTGAGACCTCTGTCCACCTGTGTCCCTAAGTCTCTCATCACACTTTCGATGTTCAGTGTACTGCCACCTATGTAGTAATTCATGGGTACATGTTTTTTTTCCAAAGGGGATGACTATACATTTATTGGCATTAAGCTTGAGCCCATGGCTCTGGCACCAGGCATCTGTTTCTGTAAGGCCCTTTTGTAGAATATCCACATAATTTGGGGATTCAATAATGGCTCCCAGTTTGCAGTCATCTGTGAATCTTGTTAGCCAGAGTCCCTTAGTGTTGGCCTGTACTTCAGAGAAGAAGATGCCAAACAAGAGTGGTCCCAGACTGAACCCTGAAATACTCCGCTTGCCACTTGTCTGGAGCTGGATTTGGAGTCGGCTACTTTTACAGTCTGGGTTCTGTCAGTAAGCCAGTTGGCAACCCATCGAGTGACGTAGGGATTTATGCCCAGCTTAGTAAGTTTATCTATGATTCCAGAGTGGGGGATGGTGTCGAAGGCCTTGACGAGGTCCAGATAGGCTGTGTGGACTGCCTTACTCTCGTCCACAGCTCTGGAGACTGATTCAAAGAAGTCAATCAGATTCAGGAGACAAGATCGGCCCTTCACAAACCCAAACTGGGTGGGGTCCAGTGTTTGAAGGTTGCCAATGTCTTTGTTTATAATTTCCATGATAATGCGTTCCATGCCCTTGCAGATCAGGCTTGTCAGACTGATGGGACGGTAGTTCCCGGGATCCAAGGTGGATTCCCCCTTGTGGAGTGGGATAACTGTAACTGTGCGCCACTCAGTGGGCATGAAGCCTGAGGCGAGGCTATGATTAAATATGACACTTAGGTGAGGTGCCAGTTCATTTTGTAGTTCATGTAGTACACGGACTGGGATGTCATCTGGTCCCATGGATGCTGTATTCTTAGCTTTGGAGAGTGCGGTTTCTACCTGTGTGGCCGTGATTACTGGAATTTGGCAATCTTTTGGTATTGAGATGGGCCCTTTAGGGGGTGTGAATTTGGCACTAAATTGATCTGCCAGGATATTGGCAATATCCTTGGGATCAGTATATTTAATGCCATTCTGTTGTAGCTCAGAGCAGATCTGAGCATTGCCATTTAGATTCTTGACATAACTATAGAATGCCTTGTGGTTGTCTTTGGAATCTTTGGCAATTTTATTTTTGTAACTAGCTTTTGATGATTTTATGAGGGATCTCAGCTTCTTACTGAGGCTGGTGAGGGAGATTTTTGCATCCTGGGATTTTCCTCTTTTCTGCAACAGTTTTTTCCTTCTGTTGTATAGTTTGTTTATAGCAGGGGACCACCAGATTGGCTTCCTTTTTTTTTGGAGAAGAGCATCTTTGTTCTATTTGGGATGGCATGATTCATGCTTGAGTGGATGTGTTTGTAAAGTGCCTTAGTGTAGGATTCTGCAGTCGAATGTTCAGATCCCGTCTGCATGGGTGTCGTGAAGTTTGTCACTTCTGACTTCAGTAGCATGAAGTTGGCTTTGGAGAAGTTTTTTAAGGAGGTTTCCTTACTGGCGGGTGGGGGTGGGATGTGGATGTCACAGGTGATTTGCTAATGGTCAGACCTGACCAATGAGGGGGTGACCACTGGTGTGGAGCATCTATCTCCCATGTTGGTAATGACCAGGTCTAGAATATTGGAGCCCTTGGTGGGACAATGGATTAGTTGATCCAGGGCATTGGAATTTATGAATTCCAAGAACTGTTGGGAAAAGAAGTTGGTACCCAAGTAGTTTTCCCAGTTAATGGCAGGATAGTTGAAATCACCTAGTATTAGGGTGTTTGGTTGTATCTTAATATTTTCCAGTATGTTTAGAAAGGTGTAGTGAGAATCTTGGGGCATGGTGGGGGATCTGTAGCAAGCTACAATTTGGATTGCAGTCTTACCTAGTGTTAGTTGCACCTGGAGAATTTCAGATGCATTGTGTTGGGCAACTAGCCTGGAGGTGTGAATATCCTTGGTGAATATGGACACTCCTCCACCTTTAGTGTTTGGTCTTGGTTTTGTAGCCGAAAAGTGTGGTAAGAGTTGTAGTCTGGTATTGCAGGGGTGCTCTCAGGAGCCTTGAACTTGGTCTCAGTTACTGCACAGATATCGATGTTCTCCATTTTTAGGAGTGCCTCGAGGGAGTATATTTTGAGGTTTAGGCTGCTAGCATTGAGTAGTATTACCTTCAGATTTTGTATGCTTGTATCTGTTATGGTGGTGGTTTTATCCTTTGAGCCTTGCTTAAAAAAGGCACTATAGGGGTGGCAAGAGCTTTAGCCAGTAACCATAATCCCAGGGGGTGACAGGTGCAGACCATCTTTGGCAAAGCATCATGGTTTGTCGATCATGTCTTCCCAGGCAGACAGATACTGGATCCCCTTTGAATGACACCAGAAGCTTAGCCAATTGTTGAAGTCAATCATTTTGTCCTTATACTGTGGTATCATTCTGGGCGAAGGCAGGATGCTACTCAGGGCCAGGGTCATACCTGCCTGGGCCACATGATCCAAGAGTTCTTCCATGTCTCTTTTCATGTAGTCCAGAGAGGTACGTCTCAAGTCATTCACTCCAGCATGGACAATGACAGAGTCATATTTGTACTCTTTGTGGAGTGACTTGAGTGCATGTGTTACGTGGTGGATCCTGGCACCCAACAGGCAGCTGACTGTAATTTTCTCCTTGTTCAGCCTGGTGAGTGGAACATCAGTGTGACTGACTATAGAGTCACCTATGACTAATGTGTTGGGTGCATTGTCTTGCCTTAGGGGCTGTTGTTGGGTTGCACACTGGTGTTGTGAGCTATATGTCACTTTGGTTGTGACTGGTGTTTGCATTTCAGCTTCGGAGGCCCTTGTTGCTTGGGCAGTTTAATGTTAAGGGCCTCTGCATATGTGGATTTAGTGTTGCTATGTGTGGGTGTTGATGGTGTGGGTTTTGAAGGGCTATGAGTTGCTTGAGGTGTAGTGCAGGTGTTAACCTTCTCCTCTTGACTGTCTAGCACAATCTTGGCCGGAGAGAGCTTTGCTTCCAGTTTGGCTATTTAAGTGCATCTCTCGCAGGTTGTAGTGTTGGGTGGTAGGAGGAGAGGATTGTCTGTGTACATGAGGCAGTTGCCGCATTGCCCCAGTATGCCAAAATTCACCAGGTGGACAGGAGAAATCACAGGAAGCTGACCCGCGGACATGCCTGTTTAGGTGCATTTTTTGTAAAGTTTAAGAGCTGTTTTCCCTTACTTTCGCAAGGTGCTTTGCAATTATAAGCTGTTTAGTGCCTACGATTAATTTCTCCTTATTGACAAGGAGAGTTGAGTGCTTGTATCAGTTTCAGGCTTCCTAGTGCTTTCCAGTAGGTTCTAGAGCAAGTGCTAGTCACAGGGGTTCAGATTTTAGTGCTACTACTGAGAAACCAGCTAGTTCTAAGGGAAAATTTGAAGAGCACACTTTCTGGCACCTGGAATAGTTTAATTGTAGCCTCGCAGTGCTGCATGATGCAAAAATGTGCAAACACACACGTTTTTAAGCCAGAAAGTTGAAAGGGATAGAAATCAGCCCTAAAGGCTAATAAAATTACAATTTCAGAGCTGGAAACCACTCCTCTAGCGTTAGATAGGCAGTACAATGCTCACTACTCCCACTGGTAAGCAGTAGAACTTCCCTCAACCACAACAAGGTCTGGATAGCTCTGAACACAGAAAATAAAGTCCTGAGAGATGTAAAGCCTGGGATATGGACTGGCTAGGAAAGGTGGGAAACAAGCAAACAAGATAGTATTTTTTTTGTTGAAACAGGCTAAGCAATGTAATAATACAGTAAATAAACACAGAAAAGGCTAACACACTTGAGTGTGTAGTCCTAAACAGTAAATGCAATTAAAACTCTACAAAACTAGCAATTTAAAACTTTTTAAAGAAGCAAGGCAAGTACACAACTGAAAATGATTTAAGAGGCAGTAATACAGCAGAATAAGTAGCTAGTCTACATATACAGAGAAGTCTATATATATACAGAAAAGCAGCTAAAACACACAAACAATTCAGATGCAGTGCAACCTACAGCACTTGAGTTGTAGCAATATTAAGGCAATTACAGTTATAATAAATGTGGGTATGTATATGTATTCTGTTTCTGTATGTATACATTTGTACTACGGAGAGGGAGAGGTATATCTCTATGTCGCTATGGGTAGATATACACACACATACCTCTACATATATACATCTACATCTGGTTATTCCGTTACTTACCATGTAGATTACACTTTGCTGCACTGGGACCCGTAGTGGGTGTGGCTGCTCGTTGGGCGATGTCTCTGCCCAATGAAGCCCTTTGCTTACATCCCTGGGGCTGTCCATATAGACCCACATCAGCCAACACCTGCACACCTAGACCTATAATTGCATACCCATAGTTCCCCCACCTGCCCTTTCTCTACTGCAGTCATCCTTACTGTGGGTGCAGGTGGGGTATAAACACGCCACTACACACTGTCCACTCTCTGCGTGTCAGGACACATGTCGTATGTTGTGTCGACCCATGGGTTATCAGGCTTGCACAACCTACTGGTCCATGTACGTCTATGGCTTGGTTTGATGACTCATGACAGGAACTTACTCCAACGATCAGTAATTTTTGGGGTGTCCCACAAGGGACATTGGTGTCTTTGTTTCAAGATTAGACCTGGTATCCTGCCTGTGGTCTGGGAAGCAATGGTGTGTTTATTTTTATTCTGTGTCTGTATGTTTCACTGGTCTAGCTGGGGAGGGGGGGGGTTGATGGTACGTGTTTCATGTTTCTTGCTTGGGACCCTCACTTCCATTGGCATAGCCTGTGAACATATGTCATCCGTGTGTGCTGTTTCCTATTTTAGCTGTATATCTGTGTATATCTATGCACACACACAGACATATATGTTATATATATATATATATATATATATATATATATATATATATATATATATATATACGGATCTAGGTTACAACATTGACAACTGAGAAGATCGACATCCACTTCTCTGACATGAAAACACCGACACAGAAATAATCGAAACTGCAAATCACGGACATTTAACAGGTAAGGGGTTTAAATTTCGGTAATCATGCCTACCATGTTTTAATAAGTGTGGCAGTGTTATGCATGTGTTACGATCATTGTATTACTTAGTCCTTATGGTAGGCATGATTAGCGAAATTTAAACCCCTTACCTGTTAAATGTCCGTGATTTGCAGTTTTGATTATTTCTGTGTCGGTGTTTTCATGTCGGAGAAGTGGATGTCGATCTTCTCAGTTGTCGATGTTGTAACCTAGATCCATATATAATATAAATATAACTATATATATGTTTTAGTACACATTATT
Organism: Protopterus annectens; assembly: GCF_019279795.1. Taxonomy (NCBI): domain Eukaryota; kingdom Metazoa; phylum Chordata; order Ceratodontiformes; family Protopteridae; genus Protopterus; species Protopterus annectens. Next base: position 1,109,833,657 of record NC_056726.1, read on the forward strand.
CAGTCTGAGGAAGTCCGATTTGGATGAAAGCGCTTACTGTTTATTGTGTTCAGCTATTTTGGATTATTAAACCTACTCTACTTCATTGCCTGGCTGTGCCTATGATTTTTGGAGAGATAAATAAAAGTGGGACAACAGCCCAAAAATAGGGACAATTCTTAAATAATGGTCTTACAAACTTAGAAAGTTGATAGAATAATAGGTTTTACATTAGCACAATTTTTGAAGGGCATGAAGTCTGAAACTCAAATGCCTGTCATTATTTTCTAATTTTAAGCTTTAATGATTTGCCACTAATTTGCCAGAAAAAACATAATTTTATAAAAAACAGATCAGAAATATGAGGCAAAAATCTGGACATTCTGTAAAATTGTACAGTTGAGAGGTATGGCTGATACACAGGGTGCATATCTGACTGAGTACTTACATATATATATATATATATATATATATATATATATATATGTTTGTGATGCTCTTTTGAAAATTGTACTTTCTTCCAGGTTTTTGTAATGTTTGAATCTTTCATGCATGAGGCTTATTACTTTATAGAGAGCTCACCTATTGACATATTGTAAGTCAATGCTGTCACATATTGATGTCATTGCTGTAAAAAGCAACCACCTTTTACAGTTACATTAGCAAGTAACAGTATGCAAGGATATGCCATTTATTTGTGTTTTTAGTCATTTATTTTCCTCTTCCATGTTCAACATTTACACTGGAAGTCCAGCAGTTTCAAGAGTTTTAATTTGGGTCTGTGATTGTATGTTACTAGTAGTACACAGCCATTACTTGGGTAAGTAAAAGGCTGTGAGCATTGCCTGGCATCAGTGTTACTGTAGATATGTGAATAGGTTGAAGGTTTTACCACCTTAGGTCCTGAGCATGTGTATATTCCATTGCTTCTTGGCCAGGGTGAGGGTATATTGGGCATGCCTATGTCTGCCTACACCCACAGTAGCTGGTGGTTCCCCCTCTGAGTCCTCATTTGCATGTGTGACCTTGACATTGGTGGTAGGATGTGTGTCCCTTCTCCTTGGGGTTCCTGCTGAAGTTGCTTTCTTTTTTTTTTTTTTGTTAAACATTTTTATTGATTTTCATGAAATAAAATAATACCAGAAATATGATATATAAATATATATGATATATGTCTTAAAAACATCATAACATGGAACAATAACTATTTACAATGTCCATAACAGATATAATGTCATTATTGTGATTACATTTTATCTAGTAGTTTTTCAAGCTTCAACCAAGTTAAGTTCTTATGTGTTATCTTAGTAGTTCTTTCTGAAATAGTTTGCAATTCCCTATTACATACAATTTTAGCTAATAGTAAAAAATCTATAAATGATAGGATTTTTTTTACACTTCCAATTTGACGTAATGATTTTTCTTGCAATTACAAGCAAGGACCAAAGGAGGTGCACCTGTATTTTGCGGATATGTGTTGGTATTGGTGCATTAGGCAAGGCTCAAAAGTCAAACCCACCTCCGTAAACCGCACAAATAAAAAAAAACAAAAATAAACAAAATGAGGGTTATGCTACTCGACACCAGGAGTTTAAATTTCAAAATGCATGCTCGAAGCACTCCTCAGTATGGAGAACGTTGACATCTGTGCAGTAACTGAAACCTAGTTCAAGACTCCACAGAGCACACCAGCACTACCGGGCTACAACTCATACCACACATTTTGGCCACAGAACATGGACCAAAACACAAAAGGAAGGGGTGTATCCATATTCATCAAGGATACTGGTGCAGCATGATACCTCTGAGATCATGCGTGTGCAACTAACATTGGGCAAATCTGCAATGCAAATTGTGGCCTGCTACAGATCACCCTCCATGACCCAGGACCACCACTCTGCCTTTTTGGAGACACTGGAAAACATGAAGGTCCTACCGAACACTCTGATATTGGGCGATTTCAATTACCCTACCGTTAACTGGGAAAACTACTCAAGTACAAACTCCCAGATCCAGCGCTTCTTGGAATTTATCAACTCAAATGCCCTGGATCAGCTGGTAAACTCCCCCACCAGAGGTGAAAACATATTGGACCTGGTCATTACCAACATGGGCACAGGTGTTCCACACTGGAGGTCAACCTGTCACTGGTTAGATCAGACCATAAACTAATCACTCTGGGTGTCCACACCACACCACCACCCCCAACCAAGGAAACCACAGTGAGAAACTTTTCTATAGCAAACTTCACCTTACTTAAGAGAGAGGTGGTAAGTTTCACAGCCCTCACGATAAAGAATAACAGTGTCCAAGATGCAGGAACCTTTACAAATGCACTCTATGAGCACCTACAAGGATGCATGGATCATGCCATCCCTAGCAAAACCAAGACTCACTACCCTAAGAGAAGGAAACCAGTCTGGTGGACCCCTGCCATAAACAGTCTATACAATAGAAGGAGGAAACTAGTTCAGAAAAAACAAATCCCAAGAAGGAAAGACATCCCTGATCAGTATCAGTAAGAAACTAAGGTCCCTCGTAAAATCATCTAAGGCTAACTTTGAAAGAAAGATAGCCAAGGATTCAAAAGATAACCACAAAGCCTTCTTTAGCTATGTCGAGAATCTAAGTGGCAACTCACAGATATGCTCTGAGCTAGTGCAAAATAGCACAAAATATACTGAACCCACTGATATTGCCAACATCCTGGCCAATAGATTACGTGTAAACTTCACCCCCATCTCTCCCCCAAAAGGGCCCACAACAATACCGAAAAAATGTAGTGTCCCAGAAATCACAGACACACAGATGAAAACAGCCCTTTCAAAAACCAAAAGCACAGAGTCAGTGGGGCCAGATGGTGTCCCAGGCTGTGTTTTGCACGAACTACAGAATGAACTAACCCCCCACCTAAACACACTGCTCAACCTCCGCCTCTTCACAGGCTACATGCCCATAGAATGGCACACAGCAATGGTTATTCCACTCCACAAAGGAGGGGCCACAACTGACCCTGGTAACTATCTCCCCATAAGCCTGACTAGCCTGGTCTGCAAGGCTATGGAGTGCATCATCATGGAACTCATTAACAAAGACATTGGGAACCTCCAAACACTTGACCCGACCCAGTTCGGCTTTGTTAAGGGCAGATCATGCCTACTAAACCTGGTTGACTTCTTTGAGACAGTCACCAAGGCCATAGATGAGGGGAAGGTGGTTCACACAGCCTACCTTGACCTCGCCAAGGCTTTTTACACCATTTCTCACTCAAGAATTATAGAAAAACTAACCAGCCTGAACATAAACCCCTACGTCACAAGATGGGTTGCCAACTAGCTTACAGACAGAACTTACATGGTAAGAATTTTGGGCTCCAGGTCTGACTCTAAACCAGTCACAAGTGGTGTCCCACAAGGCTCGGTCCTGGGACCCCTACTGTTTGGCATATACTTCTCAGAAGTACAGGCAAATGCAGGAGGACTATGGCTAACCAAGTTCGCCGATGACTGCAAACTGCAAGCCATAATTGACTCTCCGGCTGACACTGACATTCTCCAAAAGGGCCTTACTGAGACGGACACCTGGTGTCAAAGTCATGGTCTCAAGCTAAATGCCAAAAAATGCATAGTCATCCCATTTGGGAAAAACAAAACACCCATGAATTACCACATAGGTGGCAGTCCCCTTAATACAGAAGAGGTAATAAGAGATTTGGGGACCCAGGTAGATAGTAATTTCTCCTTTGACAATCATATTGCCAAAGTAGTTAGGAAATCCTTCTATGTAGCCCATCTAATTACTAAAGGGTTCTCATCTAGAAATAAAGAGGTTATAGTGCCCCTCTACTCGTCACGCATCAGACCCATCATAGAGTACAATGCCCCATCTGGGATGTACCTCACAAGACACTTCCAACAGCTGGAAAGACCACAAAAGTACCTCACCAAGAGGTACTGTCCTCAAACATATGTTCTATGCAGCCCGACTGGAAAAACTCCAGCTGTACTCAGTGGCATATCACTTACTCAGAGGTGATCTCTGCCTGACTTACAAAGCCATGTCCAACTCAGAATTGATGGACATGCTCCACCTAAAGAAATCCAAGTCACTGTGAGCCACTTGCTCTAGTGAGCTAAACCTCACCACAACAATAAATAGAACATGCTGGAGGGATAGATTCCTGTCACAGAGGCTCCCCATGCTTTAGAACAAAATTTCTAACTACATTAGGCAGAGCCCCTCACTAACACTCTTCAAGAGAAACCTTGATGAGTGGATGGGTAACAGAAAATACACCTCTGGGATCACTTCATTGGCTCTTCTTGACAGAGGCTCAGTTAATTAATAAATGGGGTGGGAGAAAGTTGACACACTCTGGCTAGGCTTATAAATGCCCTCGGGCAGATAGTCTAGTATCTACCTATGAACCTATGAACAGTAATAATGTGTCAGATACTTCACACTTGTCCGACCACAATGCTTTTATGAAATGTCTGAACTCTATCCAGAATGGAGTTACTATTTTACATTTAAGAAACATGTGTACCCAATCTGCACAAAGTATTTCCTCACATCTCCAGCATTTATTAAGATTATTTTTTTAAATCAAGTCCATCTAATGTGGGGTAATAAAGCTCCTATGGATGTATTTCCAAGTGAAGATTTTCCAAGAAGGGCATGACTTTGTGCTACTAATTGATTTAAGTACTAATTCTTTATCATTGTCTGAAAAAATGGATTTGTTTATTCTCTCTGTGAAATTCCATAAGGAGTCCTCTGGGATTTGCATATTGGTTCTTAAAGATTTATATATACTTGACAATGATAAAATATTATTAGTGTGCAAAGTGTTTATTTCACAAAGAAGAGAAAGTATTTTAGGTAAAGGTGTTGTGCTGGTGATATGACATGTTTTGAATTCATTAACTATGTATTCTCTAAATATTTGTATGTTCAACTAGCTGTTATGCTGGTGGCAGGACAGGTAGCTGTTATGCTGGTGGCAGGACAGGTAGCTTTCATCCTTCTAAGTTGGGAACTGCTGATTGAGAGCCCAGTGTCCAAGTGTATTAGTTCTGGTTTAGGCACTTGGGCTTCAGGCCAGTTATTTTACATTAAGAAGGTTCGTGGTCTGCACTCTTGTGGGAGAAGAGGCTGGACTCTGCCCTTCTGAGCTGGGAATTTCTGGTAAAAGGTTTATAGTGCCTGAATATTTGAACTGTATCTTACTGAAATTGGTTCACCTTGTTTGCTCTAGCATAGACTAGATCCAGGCCTGCTGAATCTAGCTTTGTTTATATGCTTGTTGTTTGTTTGCTTGTTATTTCCCTGGAAGCTAATTCCACCTGCTTCTGTGGATCACTAGTGATATCTGCATTGCTTACTGTACTTATTTCCTTGTTTCAAGAAAGTTACTGTTTGTCGTTTTGCATTTAGTTACTTGTAACACATTGCACTCAAGTTACCTGGCACTTGCTCACTAAAGCAATTATATAAGTCAGCACTAAAAATTAAAAGCACTACACCCTCACTCCCCACTGGCCCTTGTTTTCAATTAAGGAATTCCCAATATTATTCTAGCATGTCCAAAGGTCAGTTGTCAATCTTCTCTCCGGTCCAGCTGGTGAATCTGGGAATCTTGAGGCAATGTTATAACTGCCTCATGTACACAGACAACCCTCTCCTCCTCCCACATAACACAAATACTTGCGAGAGATGCAGCTATTTAGCCAAACTGGAGGCTGAGCTCTCTCAACTCAGGACTGGCAAGACCAGACAGGAGGAGAAACCAGCCTCACATAATGCTACCACTCCACTGAATCAAACACATAAACACACGCTCTGAGTCCTCAAGACACAAGCAACACATAAACCACAAAAGCAGTGTGCAAAGCAGTCACAGCCCTTAAGGCCAAATACAACACCAAACATACTTGTCATAGTTGACTCCATAGTCAGACAGACTGACGTCCCACTCACCAGGCTGAACAAGGAGAGGGTCACAGTAAGCTGCCTATCGGGCACTAGAATCCGCCACATAACACAAGCACGGGTCACTCCACGGCAAGTACAAATATGACACAGTCATTGTCCATGCTGGCTCCCTGGACTACATGAAAAGAGACATAGAGGAGCTCTCTGATTATGTAGCCCAGGAGTATCCTTCCTTCACCAAGAATGATGCCACAATATAGAGACAAGATGATCAGCTTTAACAATTGGCTTAATGTCTGGTGTCATTCAAAGGGATCCAGTGTCTGTCTGCCTGGGATGACATGGATATTGGCTAAGGCTCTTGCCACCCCATAGTGCCTTTTTAGGCAAGGCTCAAATTCTAAACCTACCACCCTAGAAAACAAAAATGGGAAGAAACTGAGGGTAATGCTGCTCAATGCCAGAAGTCTAAATCTCAAAATGGGCCCTTCTCAGTATGGAGAACATCGATGTCTGTGCTGTAATTGAAACCTGGTTCAAGGTTTACCTCATATCATAAAGGAGGGTGTATCCATATTCATAAAGGATACCCACACCTCCAGGTTGGTGGCAACGCCTGAAGCGCCGGAAACCATCCAGGTGCAACTAACCATAGGCAAAACTGCTCTACAAATTGTAGCATGCTACAGGCCACCCTCTTAATCTCAGGAACCCCACACAGCCTTCCTGAAGACACTGGAGGGTATAAATGTATCTCCAAACACCATCATATTGGGTGACTTCAACTAATAGACTGGGAACATTACTCAAGGTTCCTGGAGTTCATAAATTCAAATGCCATGGAACAGCTAGTCACTGTTAGGAGAAAATATACTAGATCTCATTGTCACAAACATGGGGACAAAATGCTCCACACGGTATATCCCTCATTGGTGAGATCTGATCATAAACTAATCTCACTGGAAATCCAAAAAGACCATAGTGAAGAACTTCTCTAAAGCAAACTTCACACTACTCAAGACTGGTGTGGTATCCTTCAAGGCCCCTGAGCCAGTGGAAACCACAAAAATGCCTTCTATGAACACCTCCAGGACTGCATGGATCAGGCAATCCCAAATAAAACCAAGACTCTTTCCACAAACCTGATGGAGCGAGTCTGGTCGACCCCAGCCATTAACAAACTTTACAATAAGAGGAGAAAGCTATTACATGATAGAACAAAATCCATAAAGAAGTCACCCCTGATCATTATTAGTAAAAAATCGAGCACTCATAAAATCAACTAAGGCCAATTTTGAGAGAAAAATTGCCATGGATTCAAAGGACAATCATAAGGCCTTTTTCAGCTATGTTAGGAACCTGGGTGAAAACTCCCAGATATGCTCAGAATTAGTCCAAAATGATACAAAAATCACTGAACCCACAGACATTGCCAACATACTGGCAGACAGGTTCAGTGCAAACCTAAAGGAGATAACTATCCCAGCCGAGTGTAGCCTCCCGGACATCTCAAATCGCAGGTAAAGCGGGTGCTCTCTCTAAAGCTAAAAACACAGCATCAATGGGACCGGATGGTGTCCCGGCTGTGTGCTCTAAATGAGGAATTAAACCCACATAAGGCAGCTGTTTAATCTCAGCCTTACCACAGGATTGTTGTCCCACTCCACAAAGGCGGCGCCCTCGGACCCTGGTAATTACCGCCCCCATAACAACAAGTCTAGTCTGCAAAGCTATGGAGAGGATCATAATGGAGCTCATAAACAAAGATATAGGGACTTGCAGACATTGGACCCGACCCAGTTTTTGTCAAGGGAAGATCATGCCTTTTGAACTTGGTAACAGTCACCAAGGCCATTGATGAGGAAAGGCAGTCCATACAGCCTACCTTGACCTTGCAAATGTAAACCCATATGTCACAAGATGGGTTGCAAGACAGAACCCACAGGGTTAGAGTTGCTGGCGCTGTGTCAGACTCCAAGCTGGTCACAAGTGGTGTCCCACACTATTGTTTGGCATCTACTTCTCAGAAGTACAGGCCAACATGGGAGGACTTTGGCTGACAAAGTTTGCAGGCGACTGCAAACTCCATAGTGGAAAGTGCATCGGACACGGATATCCTTCAGAAGGGACTCACGGAAACAGATAGCTGGTGCCAGAGCCATGGCCTGAAGTTAAAATGTATAGTCATAAAACAAGGTAACCCCAAGCTACCATATAGGTGGCAATCCACTAAGCACAGAAGGGGTTATCAGGGACCTGGGGACCCAGGTTGACAGTGGCCTTTCTTTTGACACTCACATTGCTAAAGTGGTTAGAAAGACCTTCTACATTGTGATCATGAAGGGATTCACATCCAGATCTAGTGAGGTCATTGTTCCCCTGTACTCTTCACTTATCAGACCAATGATAATGCCCCATTGGATGTATCTCACCCGACATCTGCAGCAATTGGAGAGACCCCAAAAGTTCCTCACCAAAAGGATAAAGGGACTCCAAAATCTGTCATATGCTGCCAGATTGAAGAAACTCCAGCTCTATTCAGTGCATACCGTCTGCTCAGAGGTGACATGTGCCTGACATACAAGGCCATGTATGGACATGCTCCACCTCAAAAATCCAAATCCAACAAAACCACTAGAGCAAGCGACTTAAACCTTCGGATATAAATAGGACAGGCTGGAGGGATAGATTTATCACTCAGAGACTCCCTATGCTGTGGAATAAAATCGCGGTCCATGTGAGGCAGAGCACCTCGCTGACTCTATTCAAGAGAAATCTAGACCTGTGGATGGGAGATGAATCATCTCTGTGTCACTGCTGGACAGAGGCACAACAAACTAATGGGCACAGTATTTTTTCATATAAGGTGGCGTAAGCCTGAAATTTGGGCTAGGCTTATAAATGCCTTAGGGCAGATAGCCTAGTATAAACCTATGAACCTAAACCTATGAACCTATGTATACCTGGCCATAAGAGAACATGGTTTGTGGATATTATTACTGCAGAGAAACTATTGCCAAAAAGCTAAGCCATTTTCTTCCATTGCTTTTATTTTAGATATGTTGAAAGAGTCCAGACATGTCTTCATGTATAGGTTCATAGGTAGGTTCATAGGTAAGTACTAGGCCAGGGGCATTTATAAGCCTAGTCACAGAGTGATGGCTTTCGCCTCCCCATTAGATTAGTAACCTGGGCCTCTGTCTAACAGGGCTCCTGAAGTGATCCCAGGGTAGAACTTACGATTACCCATCCACTCATCAAGATTTCTCTTGAAGAGGGTCAGAGAGGAGCTCTGTCGAATATGGATTGGGATTTTATTCCAGAGTGAGGGGAGTTGCTGGGATAGGAATCTATCTCTCCAGTATGTCCTGTTTATTGTTGTGCATAGGTTCAAGTCGCTAGAATGAGTGGTTCTGAGGGATCTCGTTTTTTTTTAAGTGAAGCATGTCCATTAGTTCAGGGTTTGACATGGCCCTATAGGTCAGGCATACGTCACCTCTGAGCAGACGTTAAGCGACTGAGAAGAGCTGGAGCTTTTTTAGTCGTGCTTCATAGGGTAATTGTTTAAGGCCCTTAATCCTCTTAATGAGGTACTTCTGTGGTCTTTCTAGTTGTTGCAGGTGTCTAGTGAGGTACATCCCAAATGGGGCATTGTACTCTATTATGGGCCTAATGAGTGAGGAGTAAAGGGGCACAATCACCTCCTTGGATCTGGATGAGAAACCCTTTGTGATCAGGTGTGCCACATAGAAGGATTTCCTGACCGTTTTGGCTATGTGGTTCTCAAAGGAGAGCATGCTATCTACTTGGGTACCCAGGTCCCTAATTACTTCTTCTGTACTTAGTGGATTCCCATCTATGTGGTAGCTTGTCGGTACTTTGTTTTTCCCAAATGGGATTACTATGCATTTTTTGGCATTTAGCTTGAGGCCATGACTTTGACTCCAGGTGTTTGTCCCTGAGAGACCCTTTTGCAGGATGTCTGTGTCAGCCAGTGAGTCAATTATTGCACCCAATTTACAGTCATCTGTGAACTTGGTTAGCCACAGTCCCTCCGCATTTGCCTGTACTTCGGAGAAATATATACCAAACAGGAGGGGTACCAGGACTGACCCCTGTGGGACTCCACTTGTGACTGGTTTAGAGTCAGACATGGCGCCTGCCACTCTTACCGTGTGGGTTCTGTCTGAGAGCCAATTGGCAACCCATCTCATGAAATGGGGGTTGATATTTAAGCTGGTGAGTTTGTCTATGATTCCTGAGTGTGGGATGGTGTTGAATGCCTTAGCGAGGTCCAGATATGCTGTGTGGACCACCTTCCCTTTATCTATGGCCTTGGTGACTGTTTCAAAGAAGTCGACCAAGTTCAGGAAGCAAGATCTGCCTTTAACAAAGCCGAACTGGGTGGGGTCCAGTGTCTGGAGGTTCTCAATGTCCCTGTTAATGAGCTCCATGACAGTGCATTCCATGGCTTTGCAGACCAAGCTAGTCAAGCTTATAGGGCAATAGTTCCCAGGGTCAGTTGTGGCACCTACCTTTGTGGAGTGGTACGACTGTTGCTGTACGCCATTCTTTGGGTACATAGCCTGTAGAGAGGCTGAGTTTGAATAGTGTTTTGGGATGGGGGGTTAGTTCATTTTGAAACTCGTGTAAGACACAACCTGGGATACCATCTGGTCCCACTGATGCTGTGTTTTTGACCTTTGCAAGGGCTGTCTTTACTTGTGTGTCTGAGATATCTGGAGCTTCACATTCTTCTGGAATGGGTGCTAGCCCCTTTGGTGGAGAGGGGGGGTGAAGTTTGCACTGAACTTGTCAGCCAGGATGTTGGCAATGTCAGTTGGTTCAGTGTATTTATGGCCATTATGCACAAGCTCGGAGCATATCTGAGAGTTTGCCCCTAGACTCTTGACATAGCTAAAGAAGGCCTTGTTGTTATCCTTGGAGTCATTGGCTATTTTTCTTTCGAAGTTGGCCTTGGATGATTTAATGAAGGAGTGCAGTTTTTTACTGATGTTAATCAGAGATGCCTTCTTATTTTGGGATTTTGTTCTATCTTGCAGGAGTTTCCTCCTTCTGTTGTAAAGTTTATTTATGGCCAGAGTCCACCAGACTGGCTTCCTCTTTTTTGAGGAGTTGTTCTTGGTTTTACTTGGGATGGCTCGGTCCATGCATTCTTGAAGGTGTTCATAGAATGCGCTTGTAAAGGATTCTGCCGATGGGTCATCATTTTCCATTTGATTGGGAGCTTTGAAACTTCCCACCTCGGTCTTGAGGAGTGTGAAGTTGGCTTTAGAGAAGTTTTTTACCTTGATTTCCTTGACTGGGGGGGGGGGTCAAGATGTGGATGTCCAGTCTGATTAGTTTGTGATCTGATCTTATCAATGACGAGTTTACCTCAGGTGTGGAACATAGGCTCCCCATGTTGGTGATCACCAGGTCCAGTATGCTGTCACCTCTTGTGGGAGTGGTGACCAGCTGTTCCAGGGCGTTTGAGTTTATAAACTCAAGGAAGCATTTGGCTAGGGCATTTGAGCTTGAGTAGTTTTCCCAGTCAATGTTTGGATAGTTGAAGTCACCTAGTAGCATGGTGTTGGGTAGAATCTTCAAGCTTTCTAATGTTCTCAGGAATGCTGCGTGAGGGTCCTGAGACAAGGTGGGAGATCTGTAGCAAGCTATAAACTGAACAGTCAATTTACCCACTGTCAATTGCACTTGAATGGTCTCAGATTCTGCGTGCTGTGCTACTAGCCTGGAGGTGTGGGTGTTCTTGATGAATATGGACTCACCCCCTGCTTTTGTGTTCTGGTCGTGGTTTTGGGACCTAAAGGTATGGTCGGAGTTATAGCCTGGTAGTGCTGGGGTGCTCTCTGGATCCTTGAACCAGGTTTCTGTCACTCCACATATGTCGACTTCTTCCATACTAAGGAGAGCCTCGAGTGTGTGCATTTTGAGGTTTAGACTTCTGGCATTGAGCAGCATTACCCTCAGTTTTTGTTTATTATTGTTGTTTATGGAGGCAGGTTTGTCTTTTGAGCCTTGCCTAAAAAAAGCAGTATTGGGGCAGCAAGAGTCTTGGCCAGTATTTGAAAGCCCAGGGGCAACAGGTGCAAGCCGTCTCTGGCGAAGCAACGTGGCTTGTCAAGCATGTTGTCCCAGGCCGACAAGTACTGGATCCCCATTGAATGACACCAGTAGTTTAACCAATTGTTGAAACTGATCATTTTTTCTTCGCATGCTGGCATCATTGTGGGTGAGGGCAGGATGCTACTCAGAGTCAGAGTCATACCAGCCTGGGCTACATAGTCAGAGAGCTCCTCAATGTCTCTTTTCATGTAGTCCAGGGAGGTACGTCTCAGGTCATTTACGCCAACATGTACAATGACAGAGTCATATCTGTACTTGTTGTGGAGTTACCTGAGTGCATGTGTTATGTGGCAGATTCTGACACCCAACAGGCAGCTTACGGTAACATTCTCCTTATTCAGTCTAGTGAGTGGGAAGTCTGTGTGCCTGGTGATATAATCACCGATTACTAGTGTGTTAGGTGTGTTATTTAGCCTTAGGGGCTGTTTTTGCTTGGCACACTAACGTTGTGACGTATGTGTTACCTGGTTTCTGTTGTGGGGTGGGGGTTGCTTGGATGTGTGCTTAGGAGGTCTCTGTTGTTTAGGCAGGCTCTTATTTAGAGCCTCCGAGTATGTTTTTGTGTGTTTCTGAGAGTTGTTTGCTGGTGCAGCTATGGCTTGTCTATGTGAGTCTGGTAATGTGGTGCTAGTGTTGCCCTTCTCCTTGTGACTGGATGATCCAGTCGTGGGTTGAGAGAGCTTAGCCTCCAGCTTGGCTGTGTAGCTGCATCTCTCACATATGTTTGTGTAGGCTGGGAGGAGGAGGGGGGTGTCTGTGTACATGAGGCAATTGTAACATTGCCACAGAATGCCCAGATTCACCAGCTGGACCGGAGAGTACACCTGAAGCTGTCCCTTGAACATGTCTGAATAGATGGTCGGGACTGTATTGCTGATTAGATGAGTAAAGAGCCTTATACTTCCTGAGTATAGGGCTGAAGTGCCAGCTGTAAGCTAGTGCTAGTTTTAATGAGTTTTAGTAAGTGCCGGTCTTAAATTGCCTTATTTCTAGTGCTGGGTTGAAGTGTATCAAGTTTCAAGGGAAAAACTCCGAAAGAATTCAAAACCAGTTCAACAAATAAATCCACAAAAATGAGTGTAGAGGAGGCAGACCACTTCTTAAAACCACGAAGCACGTTTTTTATTTAATAAATAATAAAATATATAAGCGTTTTCATCTCAATATTCCAAAATTACAGAGACTTCATCAGATACAAATTTTAAAACAGCCCAGTTTGTTTTAAACCATGTAAGGATGACATCATATCCTGAAACAGACTTAAAAAATTTAAAGCAATAGTATGTCCTAAAACAAAGTCAGATAGCAGCAGTATTCAAGTTAAAAATATATTATATATCATTGAAATTTTAAAAAAGGTAAACAATATAATAAAACTAATCCTTTGAATGTAATATAATTAAATATAGCATTCTATTACCCCAGTAAATGTGCTAATAAAAGATAAACAAATAAAATTGTAAAACAGTAAAAATAATGAAAGGTAAATGAATAGCTTCCACAAGGAATTGAACCCAGAACCTTTCACATATGAAGCAAGTGTAATAACCACTACACAATTACCTTCACATACCCTATTACTACAAGTTCAATGTCTTATAAGGGCTTTTAATTTTAAAAAGCTACTAACAGACAGGTTGTCATTCAGTCCTGGCCAGTACATGGAATTCAGTCTTAACTGCTATGCAAGTTCCAATTTTTCTAATATGTAGGGCCATGCCCCCCCCCATGAATATTAGGTACCACACAATCCAATATAATGAACTTAAATTCATGTTGTGGAAGCCCAGTAATGTGCTTCGCTAAGGCATTACATTCCCAGCCATCTCGTATATGTCTAAGATGTTCACTAATTCTGGTTTTAAATTTTCTTTCAGTCTTGCCCACGTAAAAACATGGGCAGGAAACACAAATAGCACAATAAATGACCCTCTCTGTAGAACATGTAAATTTGCCTTTAACCCAGATATTTGTTCCGTTAATCTCCACACCTTTGTCTGTTTCAATAATGTTGTTACAAAATTTACACCTACAACATCTGTGCATAAACCCTTTATACTGCTCACCTTTCTGTGTCTCAAATATGTTTTTTAAACAATGTCCTTCCTTGTATACACAAATGGGAGCCTCTCCTAAAATGTCCCTCATAACTTTGTCATTCCTAATAAACTTCCAGTTTTTAGTCAAAATATTCTTTATGTAATTTGCTTCCCTATTAAATGTTGTTAAAACTATTCTCGTAAGACTTTGGTGTAGCTGATACACATATTGTAGTTTCACTGTTATTATTATTAATAGTGTTGAATCCTGCAGTTGTTAAATAGACATTTTCTAATGTTTGTACTACATTAGTGTTTTTCATGTTTAAAATAGGGGCAAAATGCTCAGACCTTCTCTTACTGTTCACTTCATTAGCAATTTGGTCTATTAATGAACTTGGGTAACCTCTCTTGAGAAACATTTGTTTCAGCAAATTACACTCCTCAATGTACGTCTCCCATACAGTTGTCATACGGGCAGCACGGACAAACTGCCCCTTTACAACTGCCCCTTTTTGTTTGAATGGGTGACAACTACTAAAATGTAAAAAACTATTGGAGTATGTATTTGTATGGAAAATCTTTGCTAGAAACCTGTTTGCAACATCATCCTTCGTTAAAAGGACGTCTAAGTATGCTATACTCATGTCATTTATTGAATACGTGAATTTTAGAAAACTAGTTGTGCTGTTAATATATTCCAGGAAAGCATTCATTGTATCTCTAGGTCCTTTCCACAATATAAACATGTCGTCCAAATAACGCATGTATATCTTACAAAATTGAAAATATTCAGATGTCTTTAAATATTGTTTTTCCTCTCAAGCATGACAATATTGGCATATAGGCCCCCACAAGCAGAGCCCATTGCCACTCCCTCTTTCTGAAGAAAATATTGTCCTTCAAATAATATGAAGTTGTCCTTTAATATTAAATCTAGCATCTGGTCAAAAAGGTTAACCCTATCCTGTGCTAGATTTTTAGAATGAAGATATTCACAAAACCACTGTAAGCCAATGTCATGTGGTATCACACTTTACAGGTTAACCACATCAATAGTGACCAACAGGTATTCTTTACTATAACTGATGTCATTAATTTTCCTTAGAAAGTTCCATGAATCTATACAGACTCTAGGCTCATCCCATACAAGTTTACTTAATTCCTTGTCCAAATACTTTGCCAAGGGGTAGGTAATAGAGCCTCTGACTTCAACAATAGGTTGCATAGGTGGTTGGTACATATCCTTATGTATTTTTGGAATACCAAAAATGCATGGGATAGTGGGAAAATCTATCGTGAGGTAGTGCAACTCATTAATAGTGATTAAACCATTAATAAACATGTCTTGGATGAAACTTTTAATTCTCCTATAAGCTACATTCTTTTCATTCAAGGAGCTCATAGAGTATGTGTCAGTGTTCAAGATCTCATGCATCTTATTATAATAATCCACTTTATTCATAATTACTACCCCGGGCGGCCACGGTGGTGCAGTGGTTAGCATTGCTGCCTCACAGCAAGAGGTTCTCCGGTTCGATCCTCGGCTGGGGTGCCTTCTGTCTGCATGTCCTCCCTGTGGTCGCGTGGGTTTCCTCCGGGTGCTCCGGTTTCCTTCCACATCCCAAAGACATGCTGCAGGTGGATTGGACACTCTAAATTGGCCCTAGGTGTGCGTGTGAGTGTGCCTTCTGTGGAAGGTTGGGCGCCGGGCTGGCAACTCGACACCGTAAAACTCCACTGCCATTCAATGTGCGGACAAGGTGATCCGCTGTGGCGACCCCTAACCGGGAAAAAGCCGAAAGAAGAATTCATAATTACTACCCCCCCACCTTTGTTTGGTTTCATTATTCTCACTCCATTGTTATGGAGCAGGAATTCAAGCTCAAAATTCTCTTCCAAATTCAAGTTCATATGTATCCTGTTCCCATTCCAGACTTTTTTTGTGTAACTCTCTGAGATCGAGTTCACACACCCTTTCATAACAAATTAAGGTGGGGTGTAGTGGTGGATTATATGTACATGAAATCCTGAAAGGGTCACTAACTGATTCAATTTTATTAAACAGAACATTCAGATTTAATTTCCTGATATAAAGCTTTAAGTCCATTAATGTATGGACTAAATCAAAAGATCTATCAGGAACAAAAGTAAATCCTTTTGCAAACATGTCACACATAGTTTCATTCAAAATCAAGTCTGAAAAATTGTACACTTTGAAATCATTCTCTGAGTTGTTACATAATTTTAATGGTGGCAAGGCATAAAGCCCCCCTCCATTGTTCTCAGATATTAATGTCACTATCTCCCTCTCCAGGAATTCCTGGTCATTCCCTGATTGTTGGACGTACCTCTCCTCGACTGGTAGTAGTTGAAACGAGCCCTCCCCTGAGTTTGTTGGAATGTCTGCTGTTTTTTTATTCATTCCGACCATCTCGGGGGGGGGGGGTTCTTCGTCTAAAAAAATCTTCATCAAATGTATCTAGGTCATTAATTTCATCATTATTAGCCATATCATTGGTATTGTCAGACCCTTCCCGCCCTCTTTTGTTGTGTTGCCATTCTTGGGATGGGGGGGATCTAGGGTATGCTGTATGGTTAGCATACTCTTTCTCATCCCTGACAAGCTTTTTCAATTTTTTATTTTTAATTATTAACATTTGTTCATCTATAGTCTGAAATATACGACAATATTCAAACATGTTAGTAGAAAAAGCTGGGTTTTGGGTAATTGACTTGTCCATTAATGTTACTTCATTATTTAAAGTCTCAATAACAGTACTGTTGTAGTCAATTACAATTTGCATATACTCTAACCCAACTTTGTCAAAAAATTCAATACGTTCTTTGTGAAAATCTGAGCCTGCAACAAGCCCAGTCAGATAACGCCACATACGAAAGGTCTTAGGAACAGTTCTTTGTTGTATACATTCCTTAAAAACATATTGTCCATTTGCAATTTCTTTATCTTAAGTAGACAGTGATCCAGTTCGCTCAACTGGTCATGTAAACTTGTTTTACTATTTTTACTCTTGTTAGTTAAGCAACCATCATTCTTTAACCAGTCTGTTAGCGATGGCATATTAGATACATTCGTATTCACTACTACGTTAGTTCTAAAATTGTCATTTACCTCTAGTTGTCTGCCTTCCATTTGTGTAGACAGAACAGTCATCCCAACTGCTGAAGGTTGCCTTTCTGCTCTCTCAGTAGACTTGTTTAACACTGCTGCTGTATTATGTTGAATAGAAGTACCAGATAAGTTACAAGCTTCGCTCAAACCCCCTGCTGCTCTAAACGATCCATCCTTTCCATAAATTGCTGGATTAAAATAGTTAAATCCAGTGTTGCATTGTTCGATGTTTCCACTCGACTGCTGCTGTGAACCAGCAAGTGAAGTGCTGCTCTGTTCTGCCTCCATACTCAACCAAAACCATGAAAGAATTCAAAACCAATTCAATGAATAAATCCACAAAAATGAGTGTAGAGGAGGCAGACCACTTCTTAAAACCACCAAGCACGTTTTTTATTTAATAAACAATAAAATATATAAGCGCTTTCATCTCAGTATTCCAAAATTACAGAGACTTCATCAGATACAATTTTTAAAACAGCCCAGTTTGTTTTAAACCCTGTAAGGATGACATCATATCCTGAAACAGACTTAAAAAGTTTAAAGCAACAGTATGTCCTAAAACAAAGTCAGATAGCAGCAGTATTCAAGTTCAAAAATATATTATATATCATGGATATTTCAAGGGAAAAACTGAAGTGCAGACTTCCTGTAGCCTGGAATAGTTTAACTGCAGCTAAACAGCGTTGTGCGGTGTGCAAACCTGAGCAAAACTGCGCTAAGTGGTTTTTATACCAGGGAGATCAAAAGGATAGAAATTAGCCCAAAATGGCCAATGAGCTACAAGTTGCTGGGCTGGGACCACTCCTATAGGGACAGATAGGCTTCTTAGAGTTCCCTCTCTCACAGTGAACAAGGGAGCCACCTAATTATCCAAGTATGATATGGGCAACACAGGAACCTTTACCACAGTCCTAGATTCAGCAAAGCCTGAAAACTGGACTAGACTAGTTCAGAAAGGCGGGAAAACAAGGAGTTTTTTTTTCAGAAACAACCGAAATGCAGAGCTTAAATTACTTTAAATACACAGAGGAGGCTAGCGCACTTGAGTGTGTAGCCTGCGACTGTGTTACAAGTAACTTAAATGCAAAAACAACAAACAGTAACAGTTTTCAAGTGCAACAAAGAAATAAGTACAGTAAGCAATGCAGATATCACTAGGGATCTACAGAAGCACTGAAAAGCCACGTTTTAGGCGGAATTAGCGTTTCAGGGAAACAACAAGCAAAAACAATACTTAATCTAGTCCAAAGTCTCTCTTTTGTCTCTTGGCCGCTTGTAGGAATCTGCAGGGCACCACGAGGAGCTTGCTGAGCTGTATACAAGCGCAAAACTGCACTAAGCGGTTTTTATACCAGGGAGATCAAAAGGATAGAAATTAGCCCAAAATGGCCAATGAGCTACAAGTTGCTGGGCTGGGACCACTCCTACAGGGACAGATAGGCTTCTTAGAGTTCCCTCTCTCACAGTGAACAAGGAAGCCACCGAATTATCCAAGTATGATATGGGCAACACAGGAACCTTTACCACAGTCCTGGATTCAGCAAAGCCTGAAAACTGGATTAGACTAGTTCAGAAAGGCGGGAAAACAAGGAGTTTTTTTTGTGTTTTTTTTTTTTTTAGAAACAACAGAAATGCAGAGCTTAAATTATTTTAAATACACAGAGGAGGCTAGCACACTTGAGTGTGTAGCCTGCAACTGTGTTACAGGTAACTTAAATGCAAAAATGACAAACAGTAACTTTTTTCAAGTGCAACAAAGAAATAAGTACAGTAAGCAATGCAGATATCACTAGGGATGCACAGAAGCACTGAAAAGCCGCGGTTTAGGTGGAATTAGCGTTTCAGGGAAATAAGCAAAAACAATACTTAATCAAGTCCAAAGTCTCTCGGCTGCTTGTAGGACTCTGCAGGGCACCACGAGGAGCTTGCTGAGCTGTATACAAGCGCAAAACCGCACTAAGCGTTTTTTATACCAGGGAGATCAAAAGGATAGAAATTAGCCCAAAATGGCCAATGAGCTACAAGTTGCTGGGCTGGGACCACTCCTACAGGGACAGATAGGATGCTCAGAGTTCCTTCTCTCACAGTGAACAAGGAAGCCACCGAATTATCCAAGTATGATATGGGCAACACAGGAACCTTTACCACAGTCCTGGATTCAGCAAAGCCTGAAAACTGGACTAGACTAGTTCAGGAAGGTGGGAAAACAAGGAGTTTTTTTGTGGTTTTTTTTACATAAACAACAGAAATGCAGAGCTTAAATTACTTTGAATACACAGAGGAGGCTAGCGCACTTGAGTGTGTAGCCTGACAAACAGTAACTTTTTTCAAGTGCAGCAAAGAAATAAGTACAGTAAGCAATGCAGATATCACTAGGGATGCACAGAAGCACTGAAAAGCCACGTTTTAGGCAGAATTAGCATTTATGGGAAACAACAAGCAAAAACAATACTTAATCAAGTCCAAAGTCTCTCTTTTGTTTCTCGGCTGCTTGTAGGACTCTGCAGGGCACCACAAGGAACTTGCTGAGCTGTATATCTAAACGTTGCTCCTGCCCAGGGAAACACACACACTAACAGTTGGCAAGTGCAGGATTCGAACCCCTACCTAACTACATTATGATACTATAGCAGTACACATTTACACGACGCACTATACACATTACTGCTTAGGGAAATGGGAAATATTAAAAATATTAAGCTTTTTGTCATTTGTTTTTTGTTTATTATCTTTTTAAAATTATCTAATATATAGTTAGTGAAAAGAGAATTTTTTTATTCTTATTGGTATTGTAGAAATGGTTTTTGATAAAAAGGAAGATTTCTTTATTTTCTGAGAACATATTATTGTCAATATTTGTGGCTATGTCAGATAATAAGACACTTACATGGAGATTTTTCCAATTAGAACTATATTTGGAGTTTAATCATTGGCTCATCACATTAAGTATGGTCAATTCCACATAAAGTTCTAAATTTGGAAATGCTATTCCCCCATCTTTCCAGCTTCTGTAGTGTCAAGCATGGCTGATTTTTTCGCTTTTTGAGGAAACCATAGGAAATTTATTAATAGAATTTAGTTGCTTCATTAACTTTTTGGATGGGGAGGCAATTAAAGTTTGGAAGTAGAAGAAAATTTTGGGTAATATGATAATTTTTATTAATGACACTCTTTCTTCTATTGTGAAATATATTTTATTGCAACTATTTTAAAATTCCTTAAATGCGGATAATAGGTATTTGTAATTCTTTTTTTTTAAAGTATTGTTCCAGTTTGACTTTATGTATATTTCTAAGTACTTAATGGTGTAATTTGCCTAGTTAAAATTGTTGTGTTTTCTTAGTAAAGTGTTTAATTTTTTATTTATTAATAATGTTTCTGTTTTGGTGTAATTAAAGATTAGGCCTGAAACCTCTTCATAAATTTGCAGGGATTTTGTTATATGATCTATAGAGGAATTTATATTTCCAATTGTTAGCATGACATCGTCCGCAAAAAGTTGTATTTTAGAAATGTAGCTTGGACTAACAGAAAATCCCCTTATACTAGAATTTGCTCTTATGAAGTTAGCTAGAGGTTCTACTGATAGGGAAAATAATAAGGGGGAGAGTGGGCAGCCTTGTTTAGTGCCTTTTAGGATGTTGACTGGACCTGATAAAAAAAGCACCAATTTTGATGTATGATATTGAGTTAACATATAATATGTTAATTATATTGATAAAGTCAGGGGAAAAGTTATATACTTCTAATACTTTAAATAAATAGGACCAATTTATAGATTCAAAAGCCTTGTTTAAGTCTAGGCTAATAATTGATAGTTCTTTTGTTTCCTGTTAGCATGATCTACTAAGGAAAGGAGCCTGATAACACTGTCTTGTACTCTTCTATTTAGGATGAAGCCTGTTTGATCATCACCTATTATGTTAGGCATCAGTTGATTTATTCTGTTAGCTAATATTGATGTAAAAATGTTATAGTCCACATTTAATAGTGAAATGGGATGATACAAAGTTACTATTTGGGGTCTTTGTCCTGTTTTAGGAAAGGGGAAATCATAGCATATTTCCAGGAAGGGAATGAGATTGTCTTTTTTTTTTAATTCCTCAATAGCTTGTAAAACTATCTTTAGTGTATCGTCTGTGAGTACTTTATAAATTTCTCCTATTAATCCATCTAATCCTGGGGCTTTATTGTTCTTAATGCTTTAAATCCTCTCTTTTGGTTCACTTAATGAAGCTTTTTTGTCATGTTAATATTGTGAAGGATGGCACAGATGAATTTAGGGATACATAACTCATTTGTCTAATGCCCAGGGTGTAAAGTTGCCCGAGTGCATCATATATATGTGTTTGTAATGTTCTTTTGGAAAATAAAAAACGGCTATGGAAGGTAACCAGGTAAGATGAACGTAACTGGAACAGCAAGCAATGAAAATCCAAAACAGCTCAAACTTGAGTATCTCCGTGCACACAGTTTCCACAATTGCCATCAAAGTTTAAAATTAGAAAAACTCTTCTTTATTGCACAAAATCCACAACAGATACGATAAAGAAACAACCCTAGTTGTTAAGCGCTTTCATCTGCTAAGCGCAGACTTCCTCAGAACTAGTGTATACATCTACTGCTTGCATTTAAATAACATTCTTGGTGCCAAAACTGTGATTGTCTTTTAAAGAAACATACTATAACACAACACATTGCCATTAACAAATATAACTATGAAAACATTGTGAAAAACTATTTATAACTGTGTACACTAAACAGAACCTAATAGTATACCATAACAAACCTTTTTGTGCTGAATGCCCTACCTATTATAAACATATGATATATTTTATTTGATATAATATAAATAAATAATTATAAGTAAAATATAATATATTTGATACTAAAAATTGATATATTTATCAATGGTCATGTCTGATTGGGAAAATGAGTTTATTATCAACAGTGAATACTATCCCTATATAACCTTTTATGTTAGATTCCTTGACGACATTTTTATTTTATGGAATGGTTCAAAAGACAAAATCAGTAAGTTTATTGATTACATCAATGAAACTACACAATATCTTAAGTTTACGTATGAAATTAGTAATCAGGGTATTGCTTATTTAGATACATATATTAGTTTAACTACGGAAGGTTTTACATCCAGAGTACATTGCAAAAGTACATTTTCCAATGATTATTTATATTATAATAGCGAACATCCACCACACATATTTAAAAACATTGTCAAAGGACAATGTATTCGAGGAGCTAGGATGTCGTCTAGTAAGGAATTATTGGAAGAAGAGATGAAGTTAATCCATGAATTGTTTGTCAATAGAGGTTATCCAAATAGAATGATTAAGGACACTATAGGATATGTCACAACCCAATGGGGATATAAATACCAATCCTTATTGGGCAATACTATGGATGTCAATGAAATTTGCAACACCCACCAGGGACACATGGGTAGAGTATGTGTAATCACTTACACACCATATAGCAATAGAATTAAGGAAATTCTTGATAGATATTGGGATTTAATTACTATAGTAGAATCCAACAAAACTATTTTAGGACATTTTCCAAGAATAGTTTATAAAACGGGCCCCAATATTAAAAGAATGTTGGAAAGAGTTAAACATAGGAAGTTTGGTTACCAACATGAGAAAATCTCCACCAGGAAATGTGGAAGATGTAATCAATGTAGATACATCTGCACGAATATGGAGGTTCAATTGGGTGATGTCAACAACACCGTAATTAGGAGTAGAGGTGGAAATTGTAGTACCAAACAGATAGTGTATTTGGCCCTATGTAAGTTTTGTTCAGCCTATTATATAGGCAAAACAGAAAGGCAGTTGAAAAAACATATCTATGAACACTATTATAGAATACAGAAGAAAGATTGTAAGAATGCCTTATATCGACATACTAATGAACATGGGGAAAATCACATTTTCTTGTTTTTTATTATAGATCAGGAGCAGGATATTTTATATGGTGGTGATTGGAAAACAAGATTAGCCTGAAAGGAAAGCAAATGGCAGATGCTAACTGATTCTACCAGGAGTCCAGGTATTAATGAATACATTAGTATTAAACCTTTTTTAACATTGGACTCTTAATTCATGATTCATTTCCTTTAGCTTATGGTTTTAAAATATTTATTATTTTAACATATCAATATCCAGTATTAAATATATCAATTTTTAGTATCAAATATATTATATTTTACTTATAATTATTTATTTATATTATATCAAATAAAATATATCATATGTTTATAATAGGTAGGGCATTCAGCACAAAAAGGTTTTTTATGGTATACTATTAGGTTCTGTTTAGTGTACACAGTTATAAATAGTTTTTCACAATGTTTTCATAGTTATATTTGTTAATGGCAATGTGTTGTGTTATAGTATGTTTCTTTAAAAGACAATCACAGTTTTGGTGCCAAGAATGTTATTTAAATGCAAGCAATGGATGTATACACTAGTTCTGAGGAAGTCTGCGCGTAGCAGATGAAAGCGCTTAACAACTAGGGTTGTTTATCGTATCTGTTGTGGATTTTGGGCAATAAAGAAGAGTTTTTCTAATTTTAAACTTTGACGGCAATTGTGGAAACTGTGTGCACGGAGATACTCAAGTTTGAGCTGTTTTGGATTTTCATTGCTTGCTGTTCCAGTTAAGTTCATCTTACCTGGTTACCTTCCATAGCCGGTTTTTGGTTTCTTCTTTTGGAAATTGCACTGCTTTCATATGGAATTTTGTAATGTGTGAATCTTTGATGCACAAGGCCTATTAGTTGATACAGAACACATCTATTAACATAAGTCAGTGCTGTCACATATTGATGTCATCGCTGAAAAATCACCCACATTAGCAAGTAACAGTATGCAAGGATATGTCATTTGTGTTTTTATCCATTTGTTTTCCTCTTCTTTGTTCAACACTTATTTATTTATTTATTACAGTTTACAGCAAAAAGGAAACTGCCAAAAAGTCCAGTAAACACTCCGTATGCAGGTTAGCGATATAAACAAAATAAAATAAAAAGTGACCAAAACATCTGAAGAAGCTTTTTAAGCGAAAGCGCTTATATCTTGTCTGGACACCCTTGAATTAAATTTGGATTTGTTTTATTTGGTTTCCTGCTTCACTCCATTTTGGTCACTTTTTATTTTATTTTATTTATTACAGTTTGATGACTGGGTTAATCCATTGGGCCTGGAAGAGCTTGTTTTCAGTGGAGGCCCAGGGAGAAAAGCTCCACAGGATATAGACAATTTTACACTAGTTATACAAAAGTAAATAAAGTAGTAGAACAGTGATAAAAACAGAGATAATATACAATTTGTTAAAAAAAGACACACCATTTCTAATTCTAGGTAATGATTTACAAAAGTGAGATGTATGTAGTCTAAACATATTAAAAGTACAGGGATTTCAGATGAAAAAAACATGTAAGTAAAACATTTATATACAGATAAAAAACAGACTTTTTTTTGGAATTTAGAAAAATGAGTAGAGGGTAGAGAGAAGGTGAGGTGGGAGAGGTAAAGGGTGGTATATAGTGGAGAAAGGGAGTGGGTTGGGGAGAGTTTATGAGGTATAAGGTAGGAGAGGAAGTAGAGGCAAAGGGTAAGAGAGCACAGTGATGGAAGGTTGAGGTATATAGTGCAAGGGAGATGGTGTTAAAGAGTTTATGTGGTAGGGGTACAGGAACATTCCAACATTGAATGTAGGTGAGATTGGAGAAGAGTTTTGAAGTTTGAGTGGCTCTGCATATTTCAAAGGGTGGTAGGGAGAAAATTCCAGAGTTTAATTAGGGAGCAGGATAATACTAGGTGGCCAGGGGGTTGACGAGACTTATATATGTTTAGAATATTGTGACACTTACCTTGATAGTCCAGCAATTCGAAGAGTTTTAATTGAGGTCTGACTTTGTGTGATGTTAGAAGTACACAGCCATTGCATGGGTAATTAAATGTTGTGAGCATTACCTGTCATCAATATGATTGCATGTATGTCCATAGGATGAAGGTTTTGCCCCCTTAGGTGGTGAGAGTGTGTGTGCTATCCATTGCCTCTTGGCCATGATGAGGAAATATTGTGCATACCTACATCTACAAATATCCACAGCAGCTGGTGGATCCCCCTCTGACTCTTCACCTGGGTGTGGCTATAGACACCTTGTCAGTGGTGGTGGAATGTGTGCCCCTTCCCCTTGATGTCCTTGTTGAAGCTGTTTTCTCAGAATAATATTGTGAAGGATGACACAGACAATGAAAATTTCAGCACAAGTACAGGGATTGTACTGCAGGGCTCCACCTAATGTACATAGGCACCGAAACCATGACAACAGCAGCTCAAACACATGTGCTATGATATTTCTTGTTTGAGCATGTGCCTCATTATAGGTTCATAGGTTCATAGGTTCATAGGTTCATACTAGGCTATCTGCCCGGGCATTTTTACAAAGCCTAGCCCAGTTTTTTGTTTTAACGCCACCTTTATATGGGGACTATATGTATATTTTATTGTGCTGCTGTTGAGCAGTGACACTGAGGAGTGAGGTAATCCCCTGGGCGATCTCCCATCCATTGGTCAAGATTTATCTTGAACAAGGCCAGCAGGTGCTCTGCCTCACATATACGGATTTTATTCCACAGCATGCATAGGGAGTCTGATAGGAGATCTGCGGGGCCCTCCCTGTCTCCTATGTGGTTTAGTGAGGTAAGTTAAGTTCTCCTCCCTTGTGACTCTGACAGATCTAGATTGGTGAAGCATATTCATCAAATCTTCTGGGTTTGACATGGTTTTGTATGGTCTGGCCTTGTTCACCAAGAGTGAGTGCTGCTGACTGAAGAATAGAGCTGGAGTTAGAGCAGTTCTTCTTTCAGTCGAGCAGCATTTGACTTTTTTCCTTTTGGTGAGGAACTTTTTGGCTCTCCAGCTGCTGCAAGTGCAGCTGCTGCAAGTGTCGGGTCAGGGCATTGTACTTAATCTTTGGTCTGATGATGATGAGTGATGAGGGAGCTTCTGATGGATGATGATCTGAGATGGAATCCTTCTGTGATATGGGGTGGGCAATGTCCTAGGTTAACTACACTTTAGCTACATGGGTGTCGAATGACAGACTACTATCCTATCTCCCCCCCAGGTCCCTGATAACTTCTTCATTCAGTGGATTGCCTGCCACCTACCTGGTAGCTAGGGCAGCTTTTGAGGGTAGGTTTGACTTTGCATTTTGGCATTTTACTTTATTAGGCTGGCCATGGCTCCATCACCAGTTATCTGTGAGACCCTTCTGATGTGTGTCAGTGATATGTGTCTACTATTGCACCCAGTTTGCAGTCATCTGCAAACTTGTCATGTCAATTTGCTCTCATTTGCCCTGTTGTTGTAACTTGAAAAGCCAAACAGAAACAAGGGTGGGAGACTGACTGAGCCCTACACCAGTGGCTGACCGAGAGTTTGGAGTCTGACAGCAGCATGGTGCCCTGTGGGGTTCCAATGGCCATGTGATTTACAACCCATCTTGTGATGTATGGGTTAACATTTAAGCGAGTTTTTGAATGATACCATGATACCCTTATGGGGTATGTAATCGGAATAGGCTCGAGGTAGGCTGTATGGACTCTGTATGGACTGCCTTTCCCTTTCTGGTGGCTTTAAAAGTTGAAAAGCATGAACAGCTTAAGAGAAAATCCTGGCGCTGACCAAGTCAAAAAAAAGGAAATCAAGAAGTCTGGCAAAGCATTATGATATTTGTATTGATCCTCTCCATGGCTTTGTCTGGCTGCAGATAAGAGCATTTATTTTAAGGTGGGCAGGGTTTTCCAGAGCAATGGTGGAGGCACACACCTTTGTAGTTGTGTGATCACGGATCAGTATATCCAGAGGTGACCAAGTGGGTATCAGAGGTAAAACTATGATTAAACAGCTGTCTAGCTGTGGGTTTAATTCAGGGAGCAGAGCAGGACCCAGGAGCACTCCCATTTGCTTTGGAGGATCCCATGGATTTGCTGTGTTGAGACTTGTTGAGAGGATGCTTGGGGGGCATTCTCTAGTGTGTGTGTGTGTGTGTGTGTGTGTGTGTGTGTGTGTGTGTGTGTGTGTGTGTGTGCATTTCTGATGGGCATCATCAGCAAGTGGCTCAAGTGCAAAAGACCCTGTGAGATATCCTCCCTAGAAAACCTCTGATACAGTTGAGAGTTGTGTCAGATATGGGAATTGTGGTAAATACCTGGGTTGCCAGCACAAATATTCAGGATGATTACCTTAGCATTACACATGACCTGGCAGTTAATGGAGTAGAAACCCTTTCTGTTCAAGTACACCCTTCCCTGTTCCCTGGATAGCACTTTGATCTTCATGCATGTGCAGTCTATGGCACCCAAGACTTCCAGGTAGTGTGCTACAGGTAGAAATCCTGCATAGTTATAACTCCGTCCTCAGACGTACGGGGAAAATACATGTAGTCACTGGCATGTTGCAGCATAGCATTCAGGAATTGATGTAAGATATTGGATGCTGATGTCTGTGACACCCCCAGCATATCCTCTGTTGGCTGGAAAGTTCCTGTAGCTAATATTCTAAGTGCTACACATACCTTAGTCATCACATGTATTGGTTCCCCTTAGTTTGCCCTTGCTTTCAGATGAGAGGTTGCAGAATTCTTGT
This sequence comes from Protopterus annectens, assembly GCF_019279795.1. Classification (NCBI taxonomy): domain Eukaryota; kingdom Metazoa; phylum Chordata; order Ceratodontiformes; family Protopteridae; genus Protopterus; species Protopterus annectens. The sequence goes on from NC_056726.1 coordinate 1,109,861,575, forward strand.
AGTGTGTCGCTATCCACCCTGTAGCACTCTACAATTTCCACCTCATGCATGCCACGATAAGTTAAATGGGGTCTAAACACCCTTCAACTACTTGGCCAAGGTCTATTAGCAGTAGCAGCATAGACTTGGGCCTGTTGCACATACACATATATAAGAGCAACAGCAGCCCCTAACATTGTTTCTATGTAGAGTAGTTTCCATGGCTGTATTCCAGTAGGTTTTAGAATGTGCAGGCAAAACCTGCACTGAATCTACATGGTTGTTTTATAGCTTGTCGAATAGCTCCTCCATCTTGGTAGGTTGATTAGCATACAATTCATCTGCTTATGCAGTAATTAGCATGCCATGATGTTTACTGTGTTTCCATACCTCCACATGGCATGTAGAGGTGCTTACTGAATACAAAACAGCACACTCTGTATGAATTATTGAACCTAGCCCACACAACACATAACTTAGTTATGATAATAAGGGGGATTGTATGCTTTATTGAATCCATCCCACACAATGCATAACTTAGTTATGATAATAAGGGGGAACAATTTTGAATGATACATGGTCCTATTCTCCTTGGTCCTTAGTCTGCTGACTCTCAGAGAATATTAGCTTCTCCCACAAGCTCCTCAGATCCAAATGTAGTAGCCAATACAGGTTGCACAAATGCATCTCCCCAACACACTCACATATGACTCAAAACCTACTCTCCTTTTGTCATAAACATCCCCCCTTAACAATATACCTTGTCTAATACAGAGACACCAGAAAATAATGCCATGGTGAATTTGAACTAACTTGCTGCTCCAGAATCTGTCCAGCAGACTGGTATATTTCTTCACATCTGCTGTCTTTACATGGACATCCATATGAGAGCTTCATGCTTCCCATAACCATGTTCTCTGCCTGGATTTTGGCAGTGATCTGTTTGATATTTTACTGAATTACAAACAATTCATGTAACGCCCAAGAAGTACAATAATGCAGGCCTTGTCTGTACTTGATGATTTACAGAATCTGCCATGCCATTAATTTTCCAACCTTGGAAACCTCAAGCCTTCCTTTATGGTTAGGGTTATTAACTCATTTCTAGAGATTTAAGGTAGCCAGCATTCCCATATAAATTTTAACTTCATGTTTTGAAAACATTAACCTTAAAAACTCAAACACTGAAATCTTAACCTTAACCCTAAAAATCCTTTATTCTAACCTTAAACTTACATTCTGACTGTAAACCCTAACACTAAATATGCATCCAATCCCTCAAAAACTAACTTTAAACCTTAACAGTAATCCTAAACTTAAAACTCAAATTACTAGCAGTAACTACAAAGGTTGTCTGTAGATGACATAGCTCATGGTTATGCTACTTTAACTGGTTAATTCCCACTACAGTACATGTAGCCATGGGTTAGTGATCCTATGACACTGCAGATGGTCATGCCATCATTTCTGATAACGTGGCATTAGAATATGTAGTCATAGACCTATCACTGAATGAAACATGGGTGATCTCATCATTCTGCATGCATCTCTGGCCAGGCAGTCCATCTCTATCTTCTCTCAAAATATCAGATGCTGTATCCTCATCATGCTAGATTATTTCTGCCATGTAATATATGCATGAGGTACTCCATATTAAATCTGACATATGCCTTTTTCCACTACCTGACGGATATAAAACTGCATGCTTGGTGCACTGACAGAATGTCCATATTGCATTGTTTGGAATTTTCCAGTTGTTGTACTCACTGAATCTGTCCTTCTTGTATGGATACTTTGATACACCTACATCTCATTCAGATGAGTTTTCTATCTGTCTAAGTTGTCCAAACCAAGTGTGACCTGTGAAATATTAACAAACTCATTTTGCAAGCTATGTAATTAAGATTTCTTAATGCAACTGATTGCTGATGTGAAGAAATGCAGTTTTAGAAAAGTACATAATCCATACTGCCATGTTAAGAAATGCACTTTAAGAGAATGCACATTATCTGCACTGTTCAGTAAATATACTGAGACCACATCTTCTTCTTCTTCTTTCAGCCTTTTCCCGATTAGGGGTCGCCACAGTGGATCACCATCCGCTCATGATTGGCAGTGGAGTTTTATGGTATTGAGTTGCCAGCCCGGCACCCAACCTTCCACAGAAGGCACACACACGCACGCACGCACTCATGCCTAGGGTCAATTTAGTGTGTCCAATCCACCTACATCATGTCTTTGGGATGTGGGAGGAAACCGGAGCACCCGGAGGAAACCTACACAACCACAGGGAGGACATGCAGACTCTGCACAGAAGGCACCCCAGCCGAGGATCGAACCGAAGAACCTCTTGCTGTGAGGTGGCAACGCTAACCGCTGCACCACCGTGGCCGCCCATACTGAGACCACATATATATTATAAATGCTGACATCAAAGATTGATAGAACCAATGCTATCCTAACAACCATTTTTATCCTTTGATGGTTCCAGTGTCTATACATGTGAAATGTGAAGGCCTGGTCATATCTTTGCAGAGCTTATTGATGACTATTATTTATTTATTTATTTCCAGTTTGATTACCGGGGAAGTCCACTGGGTCAAAATGACCCATTTTCAGTGGAGGCCCGGGGAGAAAAGCTCCAAGTTACATAACACATTTACAATGCAAGTGGTACAAAGGTATAACAGATACATTATACAACAGTAAGAATTAACACATTTGGAGTCAAGGTATTTAACAGAGTTCAGGGTTTGCAGATACTATAACCAACAAATATGTCATTACTGAGACTTAGCCTGATAGTCTTTGTACCTCTGGGCTGATGGCCTCCAACTTAAATACATAGATTTTGCCATGCAAATATTTTGGGTTTAAGAAAAATATGAGTGAAACAAATTCCATACACACAAAACTGTGTATTTCAGAGAGGGACCATTTGGGAAATGGCAGCATTTACCTGGCTTGACCTATGCCATAGATCCATCCATCCATGTAAACATAATAAAAAAAGAAAATAAACCACCTTGTATTCTTAGCATACGAGATCACTTCTTCTCTCTCCAAGACCATACAATAGTTATAGGCTGTGGCATATTACAAATGTAACAAGAATAAGCCCTTCCAACACTAGCACATATCTCAAAAAGAAATACAGCAATCATTCAAACTCTCTGGAATAACAGCTGCAGTTTCATCACCTTCTCAGTCAAAGGACACCAATGCAAAATAATTCAGAAAGATAAATGGCTGCCTGTCAAACAAAGACCAGGCTGACTCTTAGGTATGAACCTGTTAAATCTGCTATAGAACACCATCTTTTCACTATTAGCAGATAAAATAATCAGAGCTCTTTCTCCCTACATCCATGATCGCACAGCACCTTAGTTGCATGGCCCTTAAATTAAACTCCATTGTGAAAATCACTTCTTCTCAATGGTAGGAACAAGACTGCTGGATATTATCCCTCTTCAACTTTTAAGGGCACATCCTCATACCCAACATTCCATGCACAATTAAAAGCTCATCTTCAAAACCAGGCAAAGTCTCATTGCTTTATCAACTACACCGCAATTCCTCTGGCTTAAAGCTTTCACCTCTGCATCTCTCATGTTGCACCACCGACTGCCAACCCCAATCTACCTTAGTCACATCTCACATTTAGAGGACTGTACTTTCACCATTACACATCCTGGTTTTGCAAAAGTTTGTATAGACTGCTGTATAGTATAAAAGTTCATCTCTTATATTTTGTATAGGTAGGTACAAGGCTATTAGCCCTAGGGTCTATATAAGCCTATCCAAAAAGGTACCCTGACTTTCGCCACCTGAGAAAATTATTTTCCTGTGCCACTGACGAGCAGAGCCACAGAAGTGATCCCTGGGGTGAATTTCCTATTTCCCATCCCATCATCAAGATTTTTCTTGAAGAGTGCTAATGAGGAGCTTTGTTTGATATAGATAGGTAGCTTATTCCAGAGTATGGGATGTCTCTGGGACAGGAATCTATCCCTCCAGCATGTTCTGTTTATTGTGGTGACAAGGTTTAGGTCCCTAGACCATGTAGCGCGGAGGGACTGGGATTTCTTTAACTCATTCCCTCCAGTACAAGTCTTTTGAATGTGTACCTAGTGGGTGTGGCCTGAGCCTTTACAAATGAAGTTATCACCTTACAATTCTATTAAATACTCATTGACAAAGGTCAAATATCAGTACAATTGTGTTTGCCATCATGTATGCTTTAAGATAAAAAATTCTGATACCTTGTATGTAGCATGATTTTGGAATTATTAACACAAGTATGAACAAGTAATATTTGACGCCTAGAGGAGCAGTAGGAGGTAACTGCAGAAACGTCTGGAGACGTCACTGGGATGTAATGAGCATTTCCATCTGCTCTGCATTTGACATAGCTTTGTATGTGAGGCAGAGATCATCTCTGAGTATGTGATATGAGATGGAGTAAAGCTGGAGGTTTTTGAGATGGTCTGCGTAGGGCATCTGTTTGAGGCTGGTAATCCTCTTTTTGAGGTATTTCTGTGGCCTTTCCAGTTGTTGTGGATGTCTCGTGAGGTACATATCAAAAGGGGCATTGTACTCTATAATGGGTCTGATGAGTGATGAGTAGAGGGGCACAACAACCTCTTTTGTTCTAGATGTGAACCCTTTTGTGATTAGGTGGTCCACATAGAAGTATTTTCTAACCACTTTGGCAATGTGATTATCAAAGGAGAGATTACTATCCACTTGGGTCTCCAGATCCCTTATTTCATCTTCCGTATTTAGAGGACTACCACCTATGTGGTAGTTTGTGGGTACTTTTTTTTTTCCAAAGGGGATGACTATGCATTTTTGGCATTTAGCATGAGGCCATGATTTTGACACCAGGTATCTGTCTCAGTGAGACCCTTCCGGAGGATGTCTGTGTCAACTGGAGAGTCAATTATGGCCTTTGTTTGCAGTCATCTGCGAACTTGGTCGGCCACAGTCCTCCTGTGCTTGCCTGTACTTCTGAGAAGTATATACCGAACAGGAGGCATCCCAGGACTGAGCCCTGGGGGGATGCCACTTGTAAATGGTTTAGAGTTGGACCTAGCACCCACAACTCTTACCCTGTGGGTTCTATCTGTGAGCCAGTTGGCAACTCATCTTGTGATGTAGGGGTTAATGTTCAGACTGGTGAGCTTGTCTATAATACCAGAATGGGGAATGGTGTCGAAGGCCTTGGCGAGGTCTATGTAGGCAGTGTGGACCACCTTTCCCTTGTCTATAACCTTGGTAACTGTTTCAATTAAGTCATCTAGATTTAGGATATATGATCTGCCCTTAACAAAGCTGAATTGGGTAGGGTCCAGTGTTTGGAGGTTCTTAATGTCTCTGTTAATGAGTTCCATGATGATGTTCTCCATAGCCTTGCAAACCAGGCTAGTCAGGCTTATAGAGCAATAGTTTCCAGGGTTCGTTGTGTCTCCACCTTTGTGGAGTGGGATAACTGTTGCTGTGCACCACTCCATGGGTACATAGCCTGTGGTTGTGAACATCATTTACCATGTTACTATCATACTAATGTAGTAATTGTCATGGATACTGTATGGTTATGAACATCATTGTTTGTGATACTGTGTCAGTGATGCAGTAATGATCATGGGTATTGCAGGGTTACATCATTTAGCATATTACTGTGGCACTGATCCAGTGATAATCATGGGCACTATAGAATTATAAACAGCATTCAGCATGTTACTCTGACATTGATGCAGTGATAACCATGAGCATTATTATGTATGTTCCTGATCCTCCAGATGCATAATATGTTGCAGCACAAAACACAATTGTTTACTTACTGCACCGAGTGTATGTTTGGGCCAAACACCCATTATAAAAATTACAAAATTTGGTGGCCTATCCTGCTGGCTAATATAAATGGAAAGATCCAGGTGCTACAGAACATGTGCTGTAGCTTGTCAGTGGCATCAATGTTACATAACTACCAGAAAAACAATGTTTTTTTGGTGCTGTACAACAGCCTTGTTTGACAGTAATATTCCACTATGTTACAACTAACACTGCTTCCCAGAAGCTGTAATTAATTTCCACACATGGTGACAGTCATACTCAGTGACATAGTCTGCTCACAGACGGACCTTATATGATTGCACATGTACATAGGCTCTGCATGTTTCTGCTTCAAGGCACAGCTGTGGCACCTTATTTTCTTATAGGTTCATACGTTCATAGTTGAATACTAGGCTAACTGCCACAAAAGGCCATTTTAAGCCTAGCCTGTAATCCATGGCCAGATTCAAACCCTGTATCTTGTGTATATGAAGTATTAACCTTAACCATTATGCTAAACCACACCTATCATTTTATTTATGTGTGGGGTTGCTGCTGTCACAAATCTATTATGTTTCTCTATTGAGTTTTCATTCCATGGCACTGACTATGACATTATACATTTGTCTACCATAGTGATTCAATAGCTGCCTGATGACCACATTGTAGAAATGAAGTTGAGAGTCCCATACCACACTACCACTTTGTGGTTAATTTTATCTAAGAAACTGGATGGAAGCACTTACCCTAATGAAACAAAACTGGATGTACCCATCACCATCAAATCTTTTGGGGGATAGGTGAACTGCTTTCAACTGTTCAACTAGTTCATCTCCATTCTGCTACTGCAGTAGTTAGGCACTACTGTAGAACATGGAGTGCTAATAGTATTACCATAGCTACACCATTACTCCTGCCATGTCCAGGATCTGTGGAAACGTGATTATTGGACAGTGGAAATATCAGTTTATTGTCTTTCCATGCAGCAGCAAACAGAGATCACTCTGAATCATAGCAAAACATATACCCAAACTTGAAAAAACCCTTACTATACATACTTACAATATATTAACAAAACAATCCCAAACATTTCTAGTTCTACTGCAACAAAATTATATATCCTGACTAAACTACCCAACTAATCCCTTCCACTAAATACATTAATTACACTGACAGCAACATTACCAGCCAATTCCATGCACATTTTATTAATGCAGTATCTTGCCTCTTAAACAACTCTGTCACCTGCAACACCCCACCGCCTTGAGAGTCAGCAAATAATCCAAATACATTTCATTTTGAACCCATCCTCACATCTAAACTCAGGAAATGCTTCTTCAAACCCAAACCAACTATACTTGCCACAGAGAATCTTCCAGTGCTTTATGCTTACAGCATACTCCTTAGCATACCCAGTCACTATCCAAATAAACCACTCCATCACAGAAAGCTACATTCCTACAACTTAGAAAAAGTATTTTTCCTACCCCTGCACAAAGGTAGTTTCTCTACTGACACTTCCAGTTACAAGCCAATAACCATTTAAGCCCTACACAACATGGTTTTTAGCTACACCATAGCACTACAACAGCTGTTCTCGGCTATGCTGCCACCATCAACAGTAACCAAAATGCTGAGAAGTCAGTAACAGCACTCTTCTTTGATTTGTCTCACTAAAAATTCTCCTCCCTAGAATGGTAACACTCATCTATCACCTGGTTCAGAGGGTACCTCAGAGATAGGCTTCAACCTAAAAAATGCGAAAATTACATCTCTCCATTTCTCTCACTACACATAGGGTTACCTCAAGGATCTCTTCTTACCTCATAGAATTTGATGTTTTCATATATGATGTGCATACTGCAAATAATCATGTATCGTTACTCAGTATGCTGATGATTTCACAGTCATCTGTCCTGCCAAAAATGTACAACAACTTCAAACCCAAACACAGGAATCCTTCACCTCCATTGAAACATGGCTCAGTAACTCTCAGCTACTATTAAACCCTAAGAAGACTAAACTTATTCTATTCACACCTAAACAATACTCTAATGACAAACCTCGTTTACTATTACTTCTACTGATCAAACCAAAATTAAATTTGTAACTCATACCAAGCTCCATCATAGATGTTCCCATGAAATTTGACTACCACATAAAACAACTATTATTAAAACACACAGAAAACTGATCACACTATATCAAGTTAAACCCCGACTAATGATTGACCAGGTTAGACAAACCATTGCCTCTACTCTGCTGTAACCCAATGTTTTAATGGCAACTCCTGAAACCTTTCTTTATAGGTCATATTTTACACCCCATGCATTTTTGTGAAGAATTATTTTCCCTATTCAAGTTTTTATTTTTGGGGGGGGTGACTTCTTCAAAAGCTACAAAGCACAGCATTACATTTAAGAATGAGTTAGGTCAATGAGGTATAAAGTGATGCAATGATCTCCATGGAGAGATTAGAAACTCCCTTTAGAATTGCGATGCCCGTGCACTGGCCCATCAATCAAGGAGCCTCAATCCTAACACCAGTGAGGGGCATCCATATACAGGAAAAGGATAATAAATACACACACACACAGTGAAGTACAATTTCCCTTAACAGCACACAGAGATCACAGTCAGTCTGGAGCTGGTCTCTCCCTTTCTCTCCAGGTCCCCAATCAGACTCCTCACTGGCACAGCTATAAGAACCAGATCTCAGCCTAGCTGGGCAAGCTAAAACCACCAGCACCCTCTCTGTCCAACCAGTGCTTTGTGTCCCTTCCCATGTAGCTGACACACACACACACACACACACACACACACACACACACACACACACACACACACACACACACACACACACACACATTTTGAGATAAGAGGTTATACAACCACACAGACACTCCTGGGGAAGGCTGGCACAGGTTCTCCAGCTGTGCCCCTTTTACCCAGGCTATATGATAGAAATCACTGCCACCACCCAGCAAATATTTATCAGCTACCCAAGGGCCCTTAAAAGGGTGTCCAATTATTACTGTGCACTATTAATATCCAAATAGGTAGTATAGCCCAGGGTTAAAGCTATTGTAGTGGCTTTGTACAATTTTACCAAAGACATGCAAGTATTCTAAAGAGCTTAAATTATCTCTACACAAAACAGCGACAGTGGAATGGGTTAAAAATATTTAATAATAAATAATAAAAACACAAGACAATACTTTTTATAAATTAGTATTTTTTACTGCACAATGCTAGTCAAAAGTTCAGAGATCACAGAGAAATACTTAAAATAACACAGTAGTAAAGTTCTGACATCACAGAAAAACACTTAGTCTAATCTTTCTAGTTCCTAGCTATTTCTATGAGAAAATACAGTTCTAAAATAACTTACATATAGAAACAGGCAGAGTGCTGGTGATGCTGGATGGTCAAGACAAAAATGCTTTATGCTCTCTGATTCTGTCTGTTTAAATTGATATTCCAGTCCTGATTCACAATACATCACTCTTCACACTTTTCTGGGGTTCCCAGGCTAACAGGCTACATTCTTTTGTAAGCTCACACCTGCTCAGGAAGCAAAGCCATAAAGAACACCTATGCATGCAAATTCTGGCCATTAACTCTGGCCTTAAAACAATAGCAAGAATTCCTTCATCTAGAATTTTTGGCACCATGGTAAGCTCAAAGGGTCACAACATGCTTTACTTGGTCAGTAGAGTGCACTGTTGTTACATTTTTGCAGTTCCGCATGTAACAGTATTTTTCCTATTTAACTCAACAAGCCTGTGACTTACATTAATATTTACAAATTCTACCTGGCTAGGCTGGCAGCCTTCACCTATCTTCACTAGCCTTCACCTATCATCACACACCCCCCCCCCTTGGAAAACTTAAGCTAGTTTTTCAAGTGACCCTTGAGAAACACTGCTTGAGAGGGTTAGGTCTATCTGAGTATACCTTACCCCATTCCCTATCTTGAGAGCCCATCTGCATTGGCATTGCTAATCCCACTGTGGTGCTGCACTGACATATCATATGCTTGCAAGCCCAGGCTCCATCTTAGCAATTTGGCATTTTGCCGGCAGGCTCTGTTTAATCATGTTAGGGTATTGTAATCTGTCACTACAGTGAATTTTCTTCCATACAGATAAGGCTGACATTTCTGCAGTGCCCACACTATGGCTAGACATTCCTTTTCTACAGCTGCATAGCATTCCTCCCTGGGTTGGACCCTACGACTAAGACAAACCACTGGGTGCTCTTCTCCCTCTGAAGAAATCTGGCTAAGTAGAGCCCCCACCCCATGGTTTGAAGCATCCACCTGCACAACAAATTATTTGCTGTAATCTGGACTGGCTAACACAGGGGATCCTCCCAAAGCTTCTTTAAGCTTATGGAATGCCTACTCACATGCTGTGGTCCACACTACTTTATCTGACCTTTTCTTCTTTGTCAGGTCTGTGAGGGGAGCAGCTATGGTACTATAACTGGGATTGAACCTTCTGTAGTACCCTGTTGTCCCTAAAAATGCCCTCACCTGCTTTTTGGTAACATATGCAGACCATGCCTGAATAGCTTCTACTTTGGCAGGCTCTGGCCTGATCTTACCACTCCCCACTCTATGTCCCAGGTAGGAGACGTCTGCCATACCCACCTGGCATTTGCCTGGCTTAATAGACAGCCCTGCCCTCTGTAGTCTGCCCAGCACCTCCATGACATGCTGAAGGTGCTCTTGCCAGGAATGGCTGTAGATGGCAATATCATCTAGGTAAGCAAGGGTAAACCCTCCTGCTCCTACTAGGATATGATCTTCCAGCCTCTGGAAAGTTATTGGGGCATTCTTCACCCCAAAGGACATCTTTGTGAACTCATACAAGCCAAAAGGAGTCACAAAGGATGACCTCTATAGCACTGGGAGTCATGGGCATCTGCCAATAACCCTTGGCAAGATCAATGGTTATAAGATACTTAGCTCCACCCAGCTGCTATAGGGTCTCATCTGTCCTAAGCATGGGGTAAGTATCTGACTCTGTGTGACTATTTCATTTCCTGTAGTCAACAGAACCTGGTGCTGCCATTTTTCTTTGGCTCCTGAACCATGGGGGAGGCCCAGGGAACTGTTGGACTCTTGAATCACCCCTAGTTCCAACATCTCCTGCATCTCCCCCCTCAAAGTCTGTTTGACTCTCTCAGGTACCCTATAAGGGGCTTGCCTAATAGGCCTTCGGGGTCCTGTATCCACCTGGTGCTGCACCAGGTGGGTGTACCCTATTTCCCAGTGAACATGTCCCCAAACTCCTGCAACACTGCTCAGATTTCTCAAACCTGTGTAGGAGATAGCTGCTGGGACATTGCTACCCCTTCCACTGAGGTGTCAGACCGAGCCCCACTGAGGAGATCAGTCACCAGATCTCCCTCGGACTCCTCCTGCAAGCCACTGCAAATGCTCAGCACAAGGGCACCCCTACCATGGTAAGGTATTATCATGTTAACATGGTACAATTTGTGCCCCGGCCTCCTGCCTAGCAGTCTCACCATGTAGTTAACATCACTTACCTTTCTTACCACCTTCTAGGTTTCCCTCCCAAGCTGCTTGCAGCTTGTTGTGTCTGACAGGAAAGAGAACCACTACCTGATGCCCTACAGCATACTCTCTATTGTGAGCATTCCTGTCATACCACACCTTTTTCTGTTGCTGGGCTTCTGCCAGGTTCTCCTGGGCCAAGCCCATGAGTTCCCTGAGCCTTGTCCTGAGGTTTAGGACATATGCCACAACAGATTCCTTGTGAGATTCACATTCACCTTCCCAGTCATCTCAAATTAAATCTAGAGGTCTCCTCACCCTATGCCCATACAGCAATTTAAAAGGTGAAAAACCTGTGGATTCCTGGGGAACCTCTCTGTAAGCAAACAACAGAATGGGCAAATATTTGTCCCACTCCCTCTTAAACTGGACTGCAAATGCCCGTAGCATGGACTTGATTGCAGAGTTTAACCTCTTAACAAGATCATTAGTCTGGGGATGGTAGGGGGTGGTCTTCAAGAGCTTCACCCCACAGGACTTCCACAGACAAGCCAGTAGGTCTGACATGAAATTGGCACCTCTGTCAGTCAGTATTACTTTTGGGAAACCTACCCTGCTGAAAATCTCTAACAAAGCATTTGCCACCTTTTCTGCCTCAATGGAGGACAGAACCACTGCCCCAGGGTATTGTGTAGCATAATCCACTATATATACTTTTTTCCCTGTGGAACTTGGGGTACTCAGAGGTCCCACAATATCCATAGCTACCCTCTGAAATGGCTCCTTAATCAGAGGCAAAGGCATCAAAGTAGCTCTCACCTTGTCTCCTGCCTTGCCTACCTTCTGGCACTGCTCACACATCCTGCAGTACCCTGTTACATCTCTGGAAATTCCCGTCCAATAGAAGTTCTGCATAATAGGTCTATTGGTACGTTTTATGCCCATATGACCTGCAAAGGGAATATCATGGGCTATGGCTAAAAGTGCCAGACGGTAGGCAATGCTTAACATCAGTGTAACTGCTGTACCCTCTCACCTTCTAGGCCTCCTACAGGGGTCCACTCTCTATACTGTAACCCTTTGTCCCAGTATACAGATTCCCCCCTTCTCTTGAGAATCAGGTGCCTCCTTAGCTACCTGCCTCAGGCCTTGGAATTTAGGGTCTGAGAGTTGAGCCTGTCTCAACTCTCTCTTTGTAAACCTTCCCAGCTCCCCTTCCACAGGAAGTCTGGCATCCTCTGAAAGTGGTGCCTCACTGTCAGCCTGGGTACTACTACTCACCTCTATCTATACAGTCACTCTGTCCAAGGTAACATCAGTACCCACAAGCAGCTGTGGCTCACCTTCAGTCTCACTGCTACAGAGTAGCTCCCTTCCTGAAGTAACCATCTCACCAGTCCTGACTGCAAGTATGTAGTCTGTCTGGGTCTCCCCAGGCTACCAGACCCACATGCTTGTCTCCTAGCCTGACTGCGTGTAACTGCATAAGCACATGGTACTGCCTCATCCAAATCCTTCCCTATCAGGAGATCTGCAGGATGGTATTTCGTTACCCCTGTTGTCTCAAGACAACCTACTATTGGCATTATGTCTTTCCCACTTACTCGCTCCCTCACCTTTTGTTCCCCACCTTGCCTCCGTGGACATCTGTATGCCACATGAGCCACTGGTTACATTCAAAACATCAATTGGATGGTACAGTGATGCAGTGGTAGCATTGTCACTTCACAGCAAGTGGTTCTCCGGTTCGATTCTCAGCTGGGGTGCCTTCTCTGTGGACTCTGCATGTCCTCCCTGCATTTGTGTGGGTTTTCTCCGGGTGCTCTGGTTTCCTCCCACATTACAAAGACATGCATCTGGAGCCTTTCTCCCCGGGCCTCCACCAAAAATTGGCTTTGTTCCAAGTCAGACTTTCCCGGTTAACAAATGATAAATAAAATAAAATAAAAATTTAACCCTAGCTCCTGGATGTGTACCTGGACTAGTGGCTTCCTGTGTTACTGGCTGATTCTGTTGGGGCAGTCTGTGCTGCCCACCATGGGTTTCTTTAGACCCATGAGCAGTATTGGGGGTCCTTTTCCTGTGCAGGCTGCCCTGCTTGCTAGGTATATGTCTCCCTTCTTCCCGAACTCATCTGAAGTAGCACATTGTCTATCAGCTAAGCAGATCCTTGTCCTCAGACAAAGTGCTAAGGGCTTATTCCCTCAACAAATGGTCTGCCAGCCCTTCAAAAGTGGTGACCTGTCATCCACTCACCCACTAATGAAAATAAGTGCTCAGTTCAGCAACATATTTGCACATACTTTCATCTACCTTGCATCTATGCTCACAAAACTTTTTCCTATGCGTTTCAGGTGTTAGCTTAACACATTCTAACAAGCAATGCTTAACATCAGTGTAATTAAAACAGTTAACATCAGACATTTTAGACAACACACTTACAGCTTTACCATGGAGTAAGGTGGTCAGGAACCGTACCCAGAGCATTTGTTCAACATCTTACTGTTTACATACCCTCTCAAACATATGTATGAAACTATCAAAATTATCTCCCTCTTTAAACTGCGGAAAAAATTTACTGAATGTTGTGCTTCTGGGGTTTAGTTACTCCCTTCCCCATTACCTCCATGACTCTGGCAAAGAGTCAGTATCTACTTCTCATGCTATATCTGCCTCTCCTTTTCCTCATCTTCCAGTCATAGCAGCCTGCAGACATCAGCTGCTTCTACTTCCACACGCCTAGCTTCCAACTCAAGTCTCTTTCCCTCCAGATGGATTTTTAAGTCCTCTGCAGAAAGGCTGAGCTGTCCATTATCGGAGTGTGGTACATCTCCACTGCCAGTGTGATCATTGTCCTGGTTGCTGTTTTGTGATGCAGCTGTGACCAAAGCTGCAATCATGTCTGCCTTAGTCAGGTTTCCATGCACCAGTCCCCTAGCCTGGCACATCTCATGCAGCTGGCTCATTGTCAGCTTTCCGTACTCCGCTGATGACATGCTGCCAGCACTCCCTGACTATCTAAGCTAACCAAGAGAAACAAAACAATTGTGATCTGAACTATGAGTATTCACTGTGTGGCTAATATAGAGTACAAAAACACCTACAATGATCACTGTACACAAGCTACAGGAATTACTCTACCCACACACCTACAAGCAAATTAGTATTTGCCAACCAATTAATATGTGGCGTGAATATCCCACCACTGCCCAAACAATTAATATGTGATGCCTGTGCACTGGCCTAGCAATCAAGGAGCCTCAATCCTCGCCACTAACACCAGTGAGTCACAAGAATTACAAGCATTACGTGATTTTTTTAACAGTGGTAGATGAATTGATTGACCAAAATGTATTTATTTTTTATTGTTTTCACTAGATCTATAGCAATGGCATTACTTTTAATAAGTTCTTACAGGACTGTCTTTCAGTCCTTGCACAGACTGGACAAATGCTTCTAGTCAGTTTTGGTTTTCCTCAGTTTAAGTTATTTTTAGCAGGTCTTAGCAGATTCATGTTAATTTGTTATCAGCTTAAGTTATTTTGTCAGTTTAAGCTATTTGTATCAGTTTAAGCTATTTGTTTGTATCAGTTTGTTTAAGTTATTTCTTATTTTGTTTATCATTGTCTTCATTCCATGCCCTATAAAAACTGTCTTAAGTGTTTAGAGATCTTTTATGGTCTTATTTTGATGTATTATGCATTGCTTGGATAAAGTCTGCAACTGCAATTGCTATTGGCTGTTTAGTGTGTGTGTCTTGTGTGTCTTTTGGGCTTTTCCTGGTTAGGGGTCACCACAGTGGAACTCTGGTCCACTAATGATTGGCAGTAGATTTTTACGGACAAGTTGCCAGCCCTGACACACATTCACGCATGTCTCCACGCAGAAGACGCTCTAGGTGAGAATCGAGCCGGACAGCATCTTACTGTGAGGTTTCAACGCTACCTCAGCACCACCATTAGTACCGAGAGCTTTTTTTTTTTTTTTTTTTTTTTAATCTTGTCTCTTGTTTTCAACTTAGCATCCTGTGTGGGGGTGTGCAGTGTGCAGACAGGATGCAATATGTGCTATATTGAAGCAAATTATTTTATCTGACTCTTTGTTTCATACCAGTGCTATTCTTCAAAAAAAATTGAGTTGGCACTTGGCATGCAAAAGTGGGTTTCCCCCAAGTTGCACTATACGTTGCTATTCAATGCTTTGAGCCACTGATCCACTACTGATGTAGACTAGCAACTCCCCTTTGTTTGTGGAACCACATCTCTGTCCTTTCAGCCAATAAGCACCGGACATTGTTGTACAGTGGTATGGGTACCTGGGTAGCTGTTTTTTTTTAAATCAATTCACAGTAGTCTTTAGCCTCCCAGTACATTCTTCTTTCATTTACTAGGTACAAATACACATTTCAGGGCACTTCCACCACAAAACCACCTATTCCTTCAAATAGTTTAAACTATACACCATTTCATTGAATAAAATAACCTACTTAGTCCTTACAAACGATACAGTTTTAGCAGCTCTCCAAAATTTAAATAAAAATGAGGCTATAGGTTCAGACTAGGCTAACTGCCCATATGGGCTATTTTAAGTCTAGCAAATGACTCCATGTGAGAATCAACCCTTGAACATTGTGTCTGTAATGGTAATATCACAACCACTATGCCAACCTTCCATCTAAGGGCAAATTAGTTAAGGTTAGAATCAAACCCTGCAGCTTGTTTTTATGAGGTGAAGACCTTAACCATTATGCCAAACCTGCCCAGCTTGTCAACTAACTTGCGTTTCTTCTGTCATCAGCCTCATAACACTGACATTAAAAATCCTTACTTAACACAATTAATTCTTTACATGAGAGTCATTTGTGTTAAGTTTTGTTGCAGTGTGTTTCTGTTGATAATTTGTTAGATGACATCATGATGCTGCTAATAAAAATGTCTTCCGTGCAACTCTTCACTCTTTAAACATTCTTGTATTTACTTTTTACTTGAAAGTACTTTAACATTGGTTTTCTACTCACAGTATACATTTGCTGAGAGCAGTAGTGAAGATTTGGTGGCAAGGATTAATTTTCTGCTGTTTCTAAGGGATTTATATTACTGGCCGGAGATCAAGCTGCTTTATTTTGGGTTCTTTTACTTTAGCTCCTCAGCTTAATAGTAGTGGGAGGCACTCTATATGATACTATATTCGATAGAGGCAGGAAAGTTCATTCTTGAATTCTGTATAAATCACAGAGTTAAGCAGTAGTATACCGTAGCTCATCTAAAGATGATCACAGTCTAGACAAATGATTTACTACACTACCTGGTGTTGGTGTTAAAGCAAATTTCCCCTATCTACACCTGCTAGTATACCCCACATCAATACCTAAAGTATGAGCCAAAATGCTTCCCTCAGTAGTTGAGAAAAGAGGTTCTGGTTCACCATAACAGACATGTTTCTGTTTGTGGACAAACTTAGATTGTTCCTTTAGTCAGATAGCATGCCAGAAATCAGCTGCAAACTTCATAAGTGCTATTCCTACTTGTAGCCCACATTAGTAAGCATCTGTAACCATGGATCTGTACCTTCCAGATGTCTGCAGTAAGCTTGGAGGAAATGGGCAAACTGACACCATGTAGCAATTGCTGCATGTACTGGGACCACCTATTACTTAAACAAACTTTGGGATTGGGAGGGTGGCTTAATGGTTAAGGTGAATGGTTAAGGTGTTTGCCTTACAAACACAAGGTGCAGGGTTTGAGTCTCACAAGGGATAATTGGCTAGGCTTAAAATTGCTTGCAAGGGCAGTTAGCTTAGTACTAACCTATGAAACTGACACGGTTTGTGAGAAATGCAGTTTTTATGTTACTAGAGGCAAAGTACTTATACAAACTCAACAGAAGCAAGAAGGCTGTCAATACCACACAACAGCACACTAAACTGATTACACACAGCACAGACTAAACACATAAACCTATATATGCTGTGTTTCTTAAACATAACCTAACTTAACCACAAAAGTTTCCTAAATGTAACTTAAAAATCAAGTGGCCCTAGAAACATCACAAACACTCATCACAGACAGCACAGCACCCACCATGAAGCATACATCTGTGAGCAACATTGTTTCAGATCAAATCCTGTAAGGCAAACCTCCAGTCAGTCCACTATCCTAGTTGTAGGAGACTGTATAGTGAGTTGCACTGATGTGTCATTCACTATTTTGTGAAAGAGAGGGTCACTCTCAGTTGCCGGTCAGGTGCCAGGATTCACTATATCACACATGCACTCAAAGAGTGCACATGGATGTGATTGACTTGAGATGTACATCATTGGACAATATGAAAAGAGATGTAATGGAGCTTTTTGTATATGGATCCAAGACAGGTATGAGCCTAGCCTTGAATAGCATTCTACCGTCACTAAGAATGATTCCACAATATACACAAAAGATTATTGACTTCAACACCTGGCTTAGCTACTGATGCCACTCAAAGGGGGCACAATAAATATCTGTTAGGGAAGAGATAGTAGACAGTCCTAACTTCCAACATAGCAAAACAGACTCAAAATAACATAATGGTATTGCTGCTCAATGCTAGGACCCTAAAAAAAACAAACAAAAAACCACTCTGGACAAGCGCACCTTACGCATTGATATATGAATTGTCATGGCGACCTGGCTCAATACCAATGATAGAATTCCAACTGAGCAAGGTCTCAGAGCCTAGCACATGATTAGGCCTACCACATTAGATGAAGGCACTAAAGGCAGTGATATCTCATATTCTCAATAAAATCCTTACAGACTTGTTAGACAAGAAAATGACCTGGAACTACTCTGTGTTCAACTGACTAGCAATAAAATGCCCTTATATCATAGCTAACTATGGTACCCCCTCTATGGCCCCCTCAGAGCATACCTATTGCTTAAATACTATGGCGTCCCTATAGATTAAGCCAAATACCATTCTCTTAGAAAACTTCCGCTACTCATTCTTTAACTGGGGGATGTAGACATCCACAAACATGTATGTTCAGAAATTTCTGGACTTCATCTATAGAAACTGTTTGGACTAGGTAGTTCACATCCCACCCATGTCTTGGGTTTAGTCCTTACCATTATGGGATGGCTTTGCTTCCCTCTAATTGTCACTTCTTCCCTGGTCAAATCAAATCACAAATATTGTACATTCACCATAAGATCAAAGCCAGATGCATTTTCCAATTCTTCCCCATTCAGAAAATATGCAGAAGCTACTCTGTCACAAATGAGTGATGATTTGACTCAATTCAAAATCCCCTTTCAACCTGATGGCTCACCTGCTTATGTGGAATCTTTCATCACCAAATTCTCTGCACATGTAATCAAGCACATCTGTCTCCCTCTGAAGTAAGTCCAATGCTAAATTTAAGAATAATCTCCAATGGTGGAACCTAATTTTAAACAGTGTCCAGAAAAGGAAAAACTCATTGCATGCAGAAATAAATTTAACTCTCTACTCTTGCTAATCTTAACAGGAAAATCCAGACCCTGGTCAAATAAACCTCAGCCAGATATGAGGTAAAATAGACACCCAAGTGAAGAATAACCCAAGGGCTTCTCTATCTAAGTTCAAAACCTCAGAAGCAATGCACAGCACTGTTCAGAGCTAATAATAAAATATATTATATACTCAGACCCAGAGGACATAGCCAGTCTTCTAGTGGACAAGTTTAGCTCAAAGTTACCCCCTGTCTTATTTTCCCAGATTATGTACCTGCCTCTAGACCTCCTTCTTAAATTTTCCAAGAACCAGTACTCAAGGCACTTTCCAGGGCCAAGAACACTACTTATATTCTGAATAACATACCTGGCTGCTTTCTGGTTAGCTTGAAACAGGACTTGCCAGATGCCCTACAGATGTTATTCAATATTAACCTCCAAAATAGCCTTTATGCTGGATAACTTAAGAACAGCAACAGTCAACCCCTTGCCAAATAGTTGGATGTCAAATGGCCCAGGTTATTATAGACCCATATGCCTGACCAGTCTCACCAGAATGTCGATGGAATTAATCATTATGGAATTAATAAATATGGGTATAGACAATTTACAGACTCTGATCCAATCTAGTTCAGATTCATTAAGTAAAGATCCTACTTGTTTAACTTGGTCAACTTTTTTGAGAAGTTTCCTCAAGAATGGATGAGGGCAAATTAGTATGCACTGCACATCTCGACCTCACTAAGGTGTTCAACACCATCCGAAATTTAGGTAAACCCTTATATTACTCATTAGATAGCAAACTGTATCACAAATCAAACCCATGAAAGTAGAGTGGGTGGCTCTGCCTCTTCAAAAAGACCTGTCAATGGCAGTAGACCCTAAAGTTGAGTCCTTGGTCCACTCCTATTTGGCATTTACTTCTTGGAGATGAAAGCAAATGTTAAGCGTTTATGGCTAGCTAAGTTTGCAGATGACTATAAACGTGACACCATGATTAACTCCCCAGAAGACACCAGACTCCTCCAAGAGAGGCTTCTCCAATCAAGTAGCTAGTGCCAAATCCACAAACTAAGCCTAAATGCCAAAAATGTATGATAGTATCCTTCTGGAAGCATGACAACTCATGAAACTATTGCATTGACAATGCACCCTGATAGCTGATCCCATAGCAAGGGATCCAGAAACCAGTATTGACAACAAACTGTCCATTGATCATCACATATCGACTATTGCAAGGGAGTCCATTTTCATTGCACAAGATATACCTAAGGCTATAGTGACCAGGCTTAGAGATGCAATCATTCTACTGTAGTTGAACCCCATTTGACTAATCATGGAATATAATGCCTCTTTCAGTATGCACGTGTCCAAACACTTGGCACAACTGCAATGAATATACCATTTTCTCATTAAGAAAATCAAGGACATGAATAATAAAAACTATGCATACCACCTCAAAGCTTTGTCCCTTTTCTCAGTATCATACTGGCTACTTAGCGATGACCTCTGCTTTGAGTATAGAGCCTCAACAGACCCTATCCTGTCAGAGTTTTTACCTTATTCTGTCAGACTTATTACACTCTAAAAAGTCCAGTGGCATCATAAACACTTGACTTAGAGATAGCAATCTCTTTTGCAACATAAACAGAACATGTTGAATGGACAGGTATGTCTCTCATAGAATACCACTCCTCTGGAAGTATCTTCCACATGTCATAAATCAAAGTATTTCTCTTATTCTAGTCAAATAAAATTTTGATGACAGGATGAAGCCATAAATCCTTTCGAGCATAGCACCCATATCCCACATGGAAAGATTAACAAGTAATTGCCCCAGCATATCCTTGTTCTACCTGCCATTGGTTATTCATATACAAAATATAATGGCTAAAAACTACCCTGGAATGGAAGGTTAGGCACGTAAGGCTAGGCTTCTTAGGCTTCCCTCAGACCCACCAAATGAACCTATGACATGTTAGTTGGCTCTTTGGGCGAAAATGACATTGGATGGAAAACTCTGATGTGTCAGACCTTTTCATGCATGTGAAAAAAGGCAGATAAGACTCTGGTTCTGAGTAGAATCCTTCCTTCACAAAAAATACCAAGAATGATGCATAAGTACAAAAAAAATACTACTACTACTAATAATAATAATAGTAATACTAATACTACTACTACTAATAATAATAATAGTAATACTAATACTACTACTACTACTAATAATAATAATAATAATAGTAATACTACTACTACTAATAATAATAATAATAATAATAATAATAACAGTAATACTACTACTACTACTACTACTAATACTACTACTAATAATAATAATAATAAATAGTAATACTAATACTACTACTACTACTACTAATGATAATAATAATAATAGTAATAATTAGCTTTTCTGGCTGAATAGCTGGCAGCATTCTATGGGATCTAGTTTGTGTCAGCAGGGGAGAAGAACATTGATAAGCTAAATTGCTTTGTAAAGGATGACCTGCACACCTCAGCCTAAAGTTTCCTCATAATGCATCTGCTGCCCATAGTGCTTTTTAGGCAGAGTCCATTGAATGAGTAGTTCAATGTAGAAAATTCATCAAACCCCAGTTTGGACCACATTAAAGTAATCATTTTCCACAAAAGAAGCCTCAGCAAAGAAGTGTCTGATCTTGAGGCTCTCCTGCATCTGGTATATATGGGTATTTGTATAAATAATGAGAGGATTTAACTGTAATGAAAACACTCCCTCTAACTTATCATGATTTCAGACCCGATGGTACCTGCAGTGGCATCTCTACATTTGTCAAAAATCATATCACCTCCAGACAGGGTCCCACAGACCCAGCAACTTAACACAGAGAGCTCCAGATCACTATAAATAAGACAAACTACTCGCGTAAATACTGCTACAGGTCACCCTACATGTCATCACACAATCATGCTAGATTCCGGAAAACATTGTAATGACTACCTGTTAACAGGAACTTCATTAATTTGGGAGACTTTAACTATCCTACAGTTAACTGGATTATGTATGCCTCCAATATAGGGCATGCCCAGTGGTTACTGGACATAATAACATTTTCCTGGAACAAATAGTTGGTAGGGAATTTAATATCAAGACACATAATAATGTTTGCTATGATACCACATGCTCTCATAATTAACAGACTAATATTACATTGGTAGAGGGAGAGAACCCACACTTTGAGGGTGGCAAGTGGGTCCACAGAGAGTATGAAGGTAGCTGGTACAGTCCCACTGGGAACTATACTAGGATCCCTTCTATTCAGCATATACTTCTCTCATTTTCAAATAAAAAAACAGGATCTTTAATTAACCAAGTTTGTACAATATATGACTGTAAACTGGGTGTCATTCTTACATCCTCTTCTGATATGCAGAAGCTGCAACTTCAAGATACACATGTTATAGCTGCCACAAAGAAAATGGACTAAACCTAAATGCTAAAACATTAAATATTATTGCATATGACAAACAGTCCTTCACACAATTCAAAATGAAGCTGTCATGAGTCACCTTGGAACATGGATAGATAATATCCTCTCCTTTGATCATCATATTGCCGCAGTGGTAGGAATGTTTTTTTCTGTCTGGCAGATCTAATTACAAAGAGTATTTCCTATAGATCCAAAGAAGTCCTTACATCTCTATATTCTGCACTGATCTGACCCATCATAAAATACAATGCTCCATTTTGGGTGCATGTTACTAGATGTGTTACAATGTTCAAGCGGCCACTAGATGTGTTACAATGTTGCAGCGGCCACAGAGGTTCCTAACAAAAATGATAACATGCCTGACATGTATGAGCTACCAGGAGAGGCTGAAGTCTCTTTCTCTTTTTCTTTATTCAAAGTCCTGTAGACTCTGTAGGGATGATCTATACCTGTGTTTTGGGCCTTTTGGGACATGCAAACCAAGATCTCTTGCATCTCTGTGAAACAGTCCAGTGGACACTAGGAACAGAGATGTGAACTTGCTTCAGCAAATAGATAAATCACAGTGGAGAGACAGATTATTCACAGGAAAAGCTACCCATTTTCTGAAACATGCTTCAAAACCAGATCAAGCAATTTATCACATTATCTTCATTTAACAAGGTGTTAGACAATTGGATAGGCATTCAGAAATTCATCCCTGGCATGACTCTCCTTTATATAGTGAAGTAAGATCTGCTAGCAGTGATTAAATGGCCACATGGCCCAGCTGTCTTATATTTTCAATGACTCTATGAACACACTAACCATAGAACATAATATTCTAGACCTGGTCCTTTTGAATATAACCTCTGTATGTACTATTCCCCTGGTCTCTCTTTCCTCTTTTATGTCAGAGCATAAACGTGACATTTGCCTTCAAAATCACAGTGCTTGAAAACAACTTTGCTGAATTTAAAGACTTCAGATAGACATACCTCATACAATTATATGACAAAAATCTCAAAAGTCACCTATGACAGCACCAGCTCAGATGCAGACGTAGCAATCAGTTTCGCAGAGGAGGTTTACACCAATATGGACATATGCATAGAATTAGTTAATGCAAAATACAAATGGAAACCAACCTGGTAGTCCACCAGCATAAACACACATTACAACAAGAGAAAAAAAATGTTATAGAGAAGATCTAAAACTTCTCATAAGGATAGTATAAAAAATAAATAAAAACAATACATGAAACAGTACATGAAAGTCTACAACAACTGAATTTTGAAATGAAAATTAGTGATGATTTATTACAGTTTCTATGGGTTGAAACAGCTGTCACTCCCATCTTTAAAGCTTTACCTAAGATTCATAAGAGCATAGTGGACCCACCTCTTCGACCCATTGTTTCGGGCAGAGGTTGGGTCACTGAAAACATCTCGATTTGGTTAGAGTATACTTTACGTCCATATGTCGATAAGGTGACCAGTATACTAAAAGATACAGGTGACTTTTTAAAAAGAATAGGAGAGGTTAATAGCAAGGAACCTCAGGGGGATTTATTGATGGTGACAATGGATGTCCAAAGCCTATTCACTGTTATCAATAACGAGTATGGTATACATGCAATAGGTGAGGTTATGAGGAACATGGGGGAAGATGAGAGCAAAATAGCTTTGATCAGAATGTTGTTGGCCTTAGTCTTGGAAAACAACGCTTTCATAGGAGCAAAGCAGACATATAGGCAAGCACAGGGGGTGGCCATGGGCACCCCTTGTGCCAACACCTATGCCAATCTGGTCCTTTGGTATTGGGAGAACATCACTATATTTGGGAACCAGGAATGGATGCAGTATATATTTATATACACTCATTTTGTAGATGATGTGTTTATTCTTTGGAAGGGGGGGACATGGAGCATTGGAGAAGTTTGTGGCCTATTTACACTCCACTACCTCCTTCTTTAAATTCACTTTTGAACATTCAGATAAATAGATAGCCTTTCTGGATACATGTATCACAAGAAATGACACAGGTTTTTCTTCCAATTTACAGAGGAAGGAGTGCTGGAAAAACACCTTGCTATGCTTTGATAGCATGCACCCCCGTTACATGTTTCCAAATATTATACAGGGACAAATAGGCAGGACTTCCAGGTTATGTTTGGATGATACTCAATATGAGAAAGAAATGAAAGATTTAAAACAGAATTTTTGTAACAGGGGCTATAAAGAAGAGTTAGTAAATAAGGTTGTTGACAACAATAAATGGAAAAGGGCCAGCAAGTTTAAACCATGGCTCGCTCATAGGACAGAAGAAGGACAGGTATCCACGTCCAATGAACATAAAATGGGAGATCCTAGGTTGTTCCTCACTTACAGCAATAATATAGAAGATATAAGGGGAATAATTAACAGGAACTGGAATATCCTAAGAAGTGACAACAAGTTAAGGAACATTGTGGGGATTAAACCCAACTTTGGCTATAGGAGGAATAAAAACCTAAAGGATTTGTTATGTGGGGAAAAAACTTTAACTACTGCACAATCATTCAAAGGTTCAGCAGGTAGTGTTCCCTGTGGCTTCTGTAAAGCATGCTCCATCATTAACAAGGGAACTACCTTCACACATCCCAACAGTGGCAAGGTTTTTAATTTCAAAGCTAGGGCAATTTGCAGGACAAGTAATTTGGTCTATACAGCAGAATGTTTACAATGTCCTGGATATTATGTAGGAAAGACCAACAATATGTTTAAGGTGAGAATACTCCAACACTTATCTTCCATAAGGAACAAGGACATACACAATGCCCTTTACAGAGGCACATTGAGAAAAATCCTACACATACATTTACATTTAGAGCTATAGTTAATGTTAGATTAAACAACAGAGAGAGAGATGTCAAATTGTTAACAGAATCCTTAGAATCTAAATGGATCCTGGAATTGATGGCACATAGGGATCCTGGATTAAATGATGCTGTACCTTTAAAGCCTGCTCTGCAAAAAAGGCGCAATTTTTACTGAAAACTCATTGGCTGCCTGTTTATTTAAATAGTTGGAATGTTTATTTTCACTTTGTCTGATGAAGGGTTATCACCCGAAAGCGCTCATCTCTGGAAATATTTGTCTGTTTTAATGAAGAAGGAAGAAACCTCAGCAGTGTCTTACCATTCTTGTTTTTTGGTATTTTGCAGACTTGTCCACTGGACACAACTAATTTGCTCCAATTAGCTTGACAACACATTTTATGTTGTCCTCAGTCCTCTCTCTGCAGTTTGAGAGCCCAAATAGGTTCATAGATTAACACTAAGCTAGCTTCCGTTGTGGGCCATTTTAAGCCTGGCCAATTAACTTAGGTGAGAACCAAACCCTGCACCTTGTGTCTGTAAGGCAAATACCTTAACCATTATGAAATTAAAACAAAAACCCAAATGTTTTCAAAACACTCAAGTTGTTTCTTTAAGGATGGCGTCGGAAAAACCCTTCCCTCCTCATTCGAGACCGAGAAGTCAAAGTCTGGAATTCGGAGCCACCGTTGGATATCTCTCCATTTATGTTGTGTCCCCTCACTGGTTTGAGCTCCTTCATTCACTATGCCACCTCCTTCTTTGACAACATCCAGGTCGGGTATGGAATGTAGAGTGAACAATTGAGCCTGCGACTCAGTAAGCGTCACCTGGGTAGACCTCCCAGCTTCAATCTGAGTCTGTGTTAGTAATGCTGTTAGCTTCTTAACAGAAGCAGTAAGTTTGCGTATAACAGATTCCACGCGTAAAAAAATTCAAAGATTGCTTCCACAAACATCAGTAAAAAGACTTGAAAGTAAAACAAAAACCCAAAAAGGGTAAACACTAAGAAAAAATAAAACAAACCAATTACGGACTGTGCCAAGTGCCGTTTAATGAAAAGCTGAACAACAAGCTCCAATACTAAGCGCTTTCACCATCAATACAATGGCTTCTACAGAGTAAAAGGAGCATCAAATCACATGCTTTAAATACTCACTAAGCTTTTGAAGTGACCTATCAAAATTCTTTTCTACTTAAATACATACACAACATAATGAATCAGAAAGACATATAAAATCACACCCTTACAAACATTTGTAAAGCACATGTTCATAAAATTATTAAAATCTCAAAAAATAAATGAATAATAATGAATGCTAATAGTCATAAATAACATTTGTCAAGTGTTTCACAACAATGTGAACTAAAAATGAAAAAACTCATATTGAATACTTATAAACTGACACAAACATCAAACAACCATTGCCCTCTGCTTCAGTATGGGCATGATAGAAATGTGATCATTGAGCCCAGGGAATAATGTAGCATTCAACAAAACTTGCCACTTGCATTCCAAGGACTCAACTATAATGTTATTGTCACCCCATCTTTCACTTGTCAATACACCGTCAATAACAAAAAATATGAACCTCTTAAAATTACCACACACAACAGAGTGTGAATATAAGGCATTGTGAATGTCCTTGTTTTTAATAGCCCTAAGGTGTTCTGCTATCCTTTCTCTTAATCTCCGGGTGGTTTTTCCTACATAATAGCTTGAACATGTTGTGCATGTTGCCAAATAGACAACCATCCTAGAACTGCAACATTTACCCAGGCATGGAATTGTTCTGTTATACCCCCAAACAGTCACGTAAGGTCCATCATTGATATATTTACAGTATCTGCAAGCCCCGCATTTATACATACGTAAGCATATGTATTTTTCTTTTGGTCTTTCTAGTAAATTTTTAATATTCCTACCTCTGGAAAATGTTACTCGTGGTGTCTGTCCTAACTCATTTTTAACATCTGCATCAAATGCTGAATCCCATGCTTTTCTAATAATTACAGTAATCTGAGGTGTCTGATAACTGTATTTCAAAACAAGAGCTCTAGAATCAAAGGCTCTGAAATCAAGGGATTCAGATCTTCCAAGTATACCAACTGTCCCACCTAAATCTTTCAAAATGGGTGAAAATGATGTTTCCCTTCTTCCCATCACCTCATGTCCAACTGATATCAACAATTTTATGTCTTTCTTATTCATTATGTTGTGTATGTATTTAAGTAAAAAATAATTTTGATAGGTCACTTCAAAAGCTTAGTGAGTATTTAAAGCTTGTGATTTGATGCTCCTTTTACTCTGAAGAAGCCATTGTATTGATGGTGAAAGTGCTTAGTATTGGAGCTTGTTGTTCACCTTAACCATTATGCTAGGCAAACAACCTTTTCCATCTACAAAACCTGTAAAAATGCACAGCTCTTGCTGTACAACAAATGGATAGCTACGGTTCTTTCCAACACCAGTCCTGCACATCTCTACCTGCCTTTCACATTATTTGTTCCTCTGCTGGCCCTCATTTCACCACTTTTGTATCACCTCCTTTTTTTTTTTTAGTGCAGGTTTGCTCTGGTTTGTGTGGAGTAGTGGAGAGTGCCTCACTGCTTCACTTAGCCATTCTTAAATGAACTTTAAAGTTTATATGTGTCTATCTCACACGTAAAATGAACACCTCTGCCAAGTGTCGAATCCAGACCCCTTTCAACTATAGCATACTGCATTAATTGACCATGCTACACAGGCTGTAGGTTAAACACAGGTGTTTCCAGCAAAGCATACTGTTTGCTACTTATAGACATTATGCATGTAACTTAAATAATGAACTAATGTGAAAAGTGGTAGTGTACCTTGGACTCTGGTGCAATAATAAATAATGCCGTAGACATACTAATGGATGTAAGTTAGGCCTGTGATAGCAAGTAGGTGGGCCCTTTTATCAGCAACTTGTGGAAAGATACCTGCTAAGGCAGCAATGGCAAAGTACTCGTACAATTGGGAATCTGGTGCAGAAATACAACCATATAAAGTCATGCACATACTCATGGATGTGGAAATCTTTCTCACAGCCTGTATATGTGCACATGTATCCTGCAAATACACATACTTTTACAGTGTCTCAGTAGCTCAGTCTGTTAAATGCCTTGCATCTAGTATATTTTGCCACACACATTCCTGGGTTCGAATCCAGTGTTGTGTCGCACTTCAATTACATTACTGTGAAGGCAACAAGTAATGACTGAGCCATGTAATTTTACTCCCCACAGGTTACTGCTACATAATTAACTGCTCTCCAGTTTTGCAAGAAAAAGGCCTGCAGACAGGCACATAACCATATAGCCTAACTATATGTCTCCTACTACTCTGTTAGTCACGCTGTTGTATAACAGATGTACCTTAAGCACATGTCCTGATTGCACTCTATAGAATACCCTTGCCCTGGCTCTGCCATAATGACAGGCCTCACACAGCTGACGCAGTTACACATACGGCATGCTGTCCACCAAAGTGTTCACACTCCCCCCTATATGTTGTAGGCTGCAGCAGCAGCCACAGCCTGTAGCATACACAGCTCTATGTAAAGGTAGCTACTGCAGACCTACCATTCCTCCCAACCCCCTAGAACAAGGGAAAAAGACACAGTCAAACTTAATGGGGGAGTGGGTGGGGCAGAGGGCCACAGATGGGGACATGTGTAACAGTGTGCCCCTACAAAGATAGCTAGTTGATAGAATAACAGCTATTGCAGTAGCATGCATAGTCTGATGGGTATGCAGTGTGACAAACATGTGTCTCTTGCTTTACTGATCTCAGCCAGCAATGATTGCCAGTGCACTGCCAGATGACCACAATGGTATGGGACACTGACCACGCATATGAGGCAAAACTGTGGAAATACATCATAAATCTCTACAGTGGATAGTGTTTGTGCCTACCCACTGCAATGCTGTAGTCTCCACACCTCAGTAATGTCCATCTCAAAAACTAAGACTGGGGCCAAGGCTTACATGAAGGACTGTGGTGACATGTCATTGGCTAATCATACTGCAATACAGCTGTTTTGGCTTCAATTAGCAATTCTAAGCAACAGGGTGTTGCAGGGGCAATTATCTGCTAATGAGCAGTACCTTGCAAAGGCAACCAGCTGGTTATGGGGAACAGGTCTGTATGAGACCGTGCACACAGAGAGTGTACTATCATAAGATTTCTTGAAGCAAAGTTCAACAAAGGAGTACTGCACTCCATCAGGTATATAATACATTTCTAAATATAACAAGATGCAGATGGGAGGATATTAGTATGGGGAATAGGGATTACAGCAGTAAGCCTGTCTTAGATCTATGGTGATGACATGTCATTGATAGGGATTACAGCAGTAAACCTGTCTTAGATCTATGGTGATGACATGTCACTGATAGGGATTACAGCAGTAAGACTGTCTTAGATCTATGGTGATGACATGTCACTGATAGGGATTACAGCAGTAAGACTGTCTTAGATCTATGTTAATGGCAAGTCATTAATAGGGATTACAGCAGTAACCCTGTCTCAGATCTATGGTGATGACATCATTGAAAGGGATTACAGCAGCGAGACTGTCTTAGATCTATGGTGATGACATGTCATTGATAGGGATTACAGCAGTAAGCCTGCGTTAGACCTGTGGTGATGACATGTCATTGATAGGGATTACAGCAGTAAGCCTGCATTAGACATGTGGTGATGACATGTCATTGATACTCTGCATCCTATGCCTACATGCATAACTCTCAACCATCCCTGATTTCAGTCACATCTCTGCTCTGTCTCTGTCAATCCCACCTACAACAGTCAGTTATTGTAGGACAGCTAGTGGATTAATTTACACATAGTACATACAGAATATAAAGGAGGTTGTACACCCGGTAACGTCACAAAATGTACCGTAATTCACCTCCTCTCATTCTGTCCATGTCTGACATAATTAGATCTAACATTGTAAAACTGACCCTGAATGTCCCAGATGTAATCTGGCTAAGTCCCTGCATCTGTTAACATTTGTCCCTGTTTGTTGGGAAATATGCCTAACATACCATCAACCTCCTACAGCAAGAATGAAGGACATAGACACATTAATGGGGGGGGGGTTAAAGGCCCGCACCCATGGTACATACCTGAAGCAGTGACACTACTACTGGCATATCATTCACAATATAGGTGTACTGGGTGTTATGTTTCTGTCTCACATACACTGATATATTGAATACCTTACAGGTGTAGTCTACTAGTAACGTTATCTAGATATAGCTGATGTGCATGTGGTAATGGGCCTGACTTGTCTGTGTATGTTGTTCATAGGTTCATAGGTTCATAGGTAGGTACTAGGCTATTGGCCCTAGGGCTTATATAAGCCTAGCCAAAAAGCTACCCTGGCTTTCACCACCCAAGAAAATTATTTTCCTGTGCCCCAGTAGAGCAAAGCCACAGAAGTGATCCCCAGGGTGAATTTCCCATTTCCCATCCAATCATCAAGATTTTTCTTGAAGAGTGCAAACGAGGAGCTTTGTTTGACATAGGTAGTTTGTTCCAGAGTATGGGAAGTGCCTGGGACAGGAATCTATCCCTCCAACATGTTCCGTTTATTGTGGTGAAAAGGTTTAGGTCCCTAGAGCATGTAGCTCAGACGGATTGGGATTTCTTTAAGTGGAGCATGGCCAACACCTCTGGATTTGGCATAGCTTTGTATGTTAGGCAGAGATTGCCTCTGAGTAGGCGATATGCGACGGAGTAAAGCTGGTGTTTTTTGAGGCAGTCTGCGAAGGGCATCTGTTTAAGTCCAGTAATCCACTTTGTGAGGTATTTCTGTGGCCTTTCCAGATGTTGTAGATCTCTTGTGAGGTACATTCCAAAAAGGGCATTGTACTCTATAATGAGTGATCAGTAGAGGGGAACAATGACCAATTATTTTCTGTATTAGAAACCTTCTGTGATGAGGTGTACCATGTAGAAGGATTTCCTGACTAATGTGGCAATGTGATTATCAAAGGAAAGACTACTGTCCGCCTGTGTCCCAAGGTCTCTTATCACACTTTCGGTGTTAAGTAGACTACTGCCTATGTGGTAGTTCATGGGTACAGAATTTTTACCAAAAGGGATGACAATGCACTTTTTGGCATTGAGCTTGAGGCCATGACTTTGACACCAGGCATCTGTCTCAGTGAGGCCCTTTTGTAGGATGTCCACATTGTTAGGAATTTTGATTATGGCTCCTAGTTTGCAGTCATCTGCGAACTTTGTTAGCAAAGACCTTCTGTGTTAGCCTGTACTTCAGAGAAGTAGATACCAAACAGGAGAGGACCTAGAATTGAACCCTGTGGTACTCCACTTGTCACTGGTCTGAAGTTGGATTTAGAGTCTGCTACTTTCATAGTGTGGGTTCTGTCAATGAGCCAGTTGGCAACCCATCTTGTGACATAGGGATTTATACCTAGTTTAGTGAGTTTATCTATAATTCCAGAGTGGGGGATGGTGTTGAAAGCCTTGGCGAGATCTAAATAGGCTGTTTGAACCACCTTACCCTCATCTATGTTTTGGTGACTGCTTCAAAGAAGTCTAGCAGGTTTAGGAGACATGATTTGCCTTTTACAAACCCAAACTGGGTGGACTCCAGAGTTTGAAGATTACCAATATCTTTGTTTATAGGTTCCATGACGATACTATAAGTTCCATGATGATACGTTCCATGGCCTTGCAGACCAGGCCCATCAGGCTAATGGGGTGGTAGTTCTCAGGGTCCATGGTGTCTCCCCCTTTGTGGAGTGGGATAACCGTTGATGTGTGCCATTCAGTTGGCACAAAGCCTGAGGTTAGGCTATAACTGAACATGGTACTTAGGTGGGGTGCCAGTTAATTCTGTAGTTCATGTAGAATGCAGACTGGGATGTTGTCAGGTCCCATGGATGCTGTGTTCTTGGCTTTGGAGTGTGTGGTTTTTACCTGTGCAGCCGTGATTACAGGAACGTTGCATTCTTCCGGTACAGAGATGGGTCCTTTAGGTGGTGAGATGGGGGTAAAGTTAGCACTGAACCTATCTGCTAGGATGTGGAAATATTAGTTGGTTCTGTATATTTAGTGCCATTGTGCTGTAACTCAGAGCAGATCTAAGTGTTGCCATTGAGAGTCTTTATATAACTATAGAATGCTTTGTGGTTGTCTTTAGAATCAGTGGTGATTTTGTTTTCATAACTAGCTTTGGAGGATTTTATGAGGGATCTCAGCTTCTTACTGAGGCTAACCTGGGAGTTCCTCCAATCATGGGATTTTACTCTTTTTTT
The DNA here is from genome assembly GCF_019279795.1 of Protopterus annectens. Taxonomy (NCBI): domain Eukaryota; kingdom Metazoa; phylum Chordata; order Ceratodontiformes; family Protopteridae; genus Protopterus; species Protopterus annectens. Next base: position 1,109,894,002 of record NC_056726.1, read on the forward strand.
GCAACAGTTTCTTTCTTCTGTTGTAGAGTTTGTTTATGGCAGGGGACCACCAGATTGTCTTCCTTTTTTTAGAGGATAGCATCTTGATTCTGTTAGGGATAGTATGATCCATACACTCGTGTAAGTGCTTATAAAGTGCATTTGTGCAGGATTCAGCAGTCATACCTCTATTGTCCGTCTGCATTGGTGTCATGAAGTTTGCCACTTCTGTCTTAAGAAGTGTGAAGTTGGCTTTGGAAAAATGTTTTACGGTGGTTTCCCTAATGGGGGGGGTGGGAGGTGGGATGTGGATGTCTAGGGTGATTAGCTTGTGGTCAGATCTGACCAATGAGGAATTGACCTCAGGCATGGAACACTGGTTGCCCATGTTAGTAATGACCAGGTCTAGGATATTGCTGCCCCTAGTGGGTGTGTGGATAAGTTGATCTAATGCATTGGAATTTATGAATTCCACAAAATATTGAGCAAAAGAGTTAGTACAGGAATAGTTTTCCCAGTTAATGGTGGGTAGTTGAAATCGCCCATTATTAGGGTGTTGTGTTGTACACTAATATTTTCCGTGTATCAAAATGAGGAGTGGGAATTCTGGGGCATTGTGGGGGATCTGTAGCAAGCTACAGTTTGGATTGTGGTCTTGGCCAGAGTTAGATGCACTTGGATAATCTTGGATGCATTATGCTGAGCAATTAGCCTGGAAATGTGGATATCCTTAATGAATATGGACATGCCTCCATCTTTAGTGTTTCGGTCCAAGTCAGGTGGCTGAAAGGTGTGGTATGAATTATAGCCTGGTAATGCAGGGGTGCTCTCTATAGTCTTGAACCAGTTCTCTTTCACAGCACAGATGTCGATGTTCTCCATTTTAAGGAGTGCCTTGAGTGAATGCATTTTGAGGTTGAGACTTCTAGCATTGAGTAGGATTACCCTCGGATGTTGCTTGCTTGTATTTGTTATGGTGGTGAATTTGTCATTTGAACCTTACCTAAAAAAGGCACTATTGGGGTGGCAAGACACTTAGCCAGTATCTGGAATCTGAAGGGCAACAGGTGCAGGCTATCTCTGGCAAAGCATCGTGGTCTGTCGATCATGTCATCCCAGGCAGACAGATACTGGATCCCCTTAGAATGACACCAGAAACTTAGCCAATTGTTGAAGTCAATCATTTTGTCCTTGTACTGTGGTATTACTCTGGGTGATGGCAGGATGCTACTCAGGGCTAGAGTCATATCTGCCTGGGCTACAAGATCGGAGAGTTCCTCCATGTCTCTTTTCATGTAGTCCAGGGAGGTATGTCTCAGGTCATTCACATGAACATGGACAATGACAGAGTCATATCTGTACTTGTTGTGGAGTGACCTGAGTCCGTGCATTATGTGGTGGATCCTAGCATGTGATGGGCAGCTGACAGAACTTTCTCCTTATTTAGCCTGGTGAGTGGAACATCAGTGTTCCTGACTATAGAGTCACCTATGACTAGAGTGTTGGGTAGAGTGTTATGCCTCATGGGCTGTGGGTGAGTGGCACACTGAGTTTGTGGGCTATGTTGCATTTGGGTTGTGTTGGGGGTGGAGTTTCCTTGCATTTCTGCTTTGGAGGTCTCTGTTGCTTATGCAGATTTTTATTGACAGCCTCTGCAAATCTAGGTGTGTGTTTTGTGTTTCTATGTGTGTGTTTTGGTGGTGTAGGATTTGAGGGACTATGTGATGAGTGTGGTGTAGTGCAAGTGTTTACCTTCTCCTCTTGACTGTATAGTCCAGTCTTGGGTGAAGAGAGCTTTGCTTCCAGATTGGCTATATAAGTGTATCTCTCACAGGTTGTAGTGTTGGCTGGTAGGAAGAGAGGGTTGTCTGTGCATATGAGGCAATTGCTGCATTGCCCCAAGATGCCCAGATTCATCAGGTGGTCAGAAGAAAACACTGGGAGCTGACCCTTACACGTGTCTGGATAGGTGCTTATTTATTAAGTACTAAAACTGTTTTCCTCTAGACAAGTGAGGAAAGTTGACTGCTGTAGTAATTTGTAGCTTATTTAGTGCTTACAATAAGTTCTGAACAAGTGCTGAGTGCAAAGAAACAGATTTGAGTGCTAAAACTAAATAAAACTGGCTAGTTCTAGGGCAAAGTTTGAAGAGCAGACTCTATGGAGCCAGCAATAGTCTAACCCCAACTAAGCGACAATGCATAAAGTGTATTTTTTTTAGTTTATCTGTTGTGCATGGGAGCAGAGATGTAAAGATGTGGGACCTGTAATGCAGTTCTGGATCCTCATCTGTATAAGTCTGTGTGGATTACCATACATAATAGTGCACATAGTAATGTACTGCTGTTGTTTTGCATCTCACAGTTGACCAGGAAATCGGATTCTGTCTGCCTCACAATCTGATGTCAGTGTCTCATTGGATCCTGCTGTTGATGGTGGCTATAGTGAGGCACAGGTGGGGTTGTCAGTGGATGAATCTGTCCCAGTGGTTGACATCTCTCACCTGCTCCCATTGTCACTGCACACAGTTAGTAAGCCAACACATATCCAGTCCCCAGAGGCGGCAGATAGTGGACAGTTAGAGGGTGGTGACATTGAAAAGGGCAGTGTGACAACTATGGCTGCAGTAAGTGCAGACACTGGTCATAGCCAGAGGACTGGTGAGGTCCCACACAGTCTGATTGACAGTGGTATCCATAGGAGGACTGCTGTTCATCCATCACCTGTTTCAGGTGTGACATAACAAGTTACTTGCCACATGTTTCAGTCATCATGGAGGCACAGGCACATTCTGAATGCAACACCAGACAGATACTTTGGGTTATCTAAGCAGCACCGTCTGAGATCTGTGACTGTCTCTACCACATTGGGGACATGCTGAATCTGTTCTTTGCTGTCATGTATAGAAGGTAGGCTGAGATAGTGTCTGACTTTGACCACATGATGTCTATGCTGAAGACCTGGGTGGAGTTGGGCATTGGACATGTGGACGAAGGTCAGCAGCTCCATCTGGTGGGAGTCCACATGGCCATGCACAGTCACACTCCCATACTGGCAGTACCTACAGCTCTACAGAGGGAAGAGTGCTTTCCACACTACTACATGGAAAGCCATGATCACATGGTCCTGGGATATCCCATGTGGGACATAGCCCCAGTATTTTGCAGTCACCATCAGGTACTGGCACCACATCTGACCTTGGGTATGGTGGTGCCAGTGCTACTCTTGGCAGAAACAATTCACTTTTTCATAGCCAGAGATGGTGTAATGTCTACTCTACCATGTACAGTCCACAGCTGTCCAATATACACTCATGTAAGGCTACCACTGGGCTTGACTGTATGCACACACACTTAAACACCACTGTTGCATGCAGTTCACCAACAGACACACGTGCACCTCTCCTTGCCCCATCCAACCCACACCCCTTCCTGACGCATACATATGGTGTCACCTGTTTGGCACAGCTTAAGCCTCTGGCACCCTCACACCACACCCTGTGCATGGGATGATACCTCTGCCACATCCCTGCCATCCATGACATCGAAGCAGGGAAATATGTGCCTGATGCACATGGTGACTATATTACTTTGCATGTACTTGTGTAGTGCAATATTGTTTTACCATGGCACTTTTTCTGGGCCACTACAAGTATAGTATGCTAGCATTTGTCATGACTACACATCACAGGTTGTGTATCTGTGTTGCATGATGTTAGACTGGTGGTAGAGTTACAGAATGACAGGTCTGTCATGGACCTGTGTATGTGCCCATACCAGGTGTCTGGGGGTTAAACAATGGACACATGGCAGTAATGCAGCAGCACAGGATGGCATGGTGGCACAGCAGACATATGATGTCAGTAAGGTAAAGCAGTATATGTGCATGACTCCCAAGGTGGATAAGTGCATCACAGTGCATCAGGGGCAATGGGGCCAGTTAGCATAATCAGGCATTCATACTTTGTGACAAGGTCTGATACCCTCAATTCTGAATGTACAAATCTAGAAGCTGGTGGACATAAGTTATGTTTATATGGTTGAGGTCAATTTAGAGGCCAATAGCTAGACACATGCCCATAAAATGCATAACAATTGCATGGAGATAACCCATATGAACATGTCCTTAGTGCTGTAAGGTGATATATTTACACACACACACACACACACACACACACACACACACACACACACACACACACACACACACACACACACACACACACACACACACACACACACACACACACACACAAAATGATGTGAGATTAGAACTCCTGCCTATCTACTATTATACACTATATAGCTTGCAGTACTGATTGCATGCACCACTGAGTTTATCTGATATTAGACTGTCAACCAGTGCACTTAAGGTGGATGACATCAGCAGGCCTAGTAAAGGATGCCAATGTAGAGGCCAGCAGCTAGACACAGGGCATTAAAATGCACAAACATTGTAGAGAGATAGGCCAGATGGGCATGTCTGTAGTGCCACAAGGGGATATATTTATGCACACACACACACACACACACACACACACACACACACACACACACACACACACACACACATGTTGAATGATGTGAGATTAAAACTCCTACCTATTTACTATTACAAACTACAGATTACGGTACTTATCGCATGTGCCATGGAGCTTTTCTGGCATTAGATTTTCAGCCAGTGCTCTTAACATTGATGACATCAGCTGACCTTGTAGAGGAGGGGAATGTAGAGGCCGTTAGCCAGTCACAGGGCCATAAAATGCATGCCATTGCACTGGGAACTAACGTCGGTTGGCATGATGCCAGGACACATCTATGGGCTAGGCTTGTAAAGGCTTCAGGGCCATTAGCCTAGTACACACCTATGAACCTATCAACCTATGAGATAGCCCATATGGGCAAGTCTATAGTGATGTAAGTGGATATATTTATACACACACAAGTTGTATGATGTTCATAGGTTCATATGTGTTTACTATGCTAATGACCACAAGGGCCTTGTTAAGCCTAGCCATGCATCCTGAATTTCTGGCAAGTTACAACATCCTTGATAAGTGTAATCATGGGCCTGGGAGATGAGCCATTTATAGGTTACCTGCTTGCATTAAAGACATAGGTGCCAAACCAAAGATGAATTTGAATTTGAGATTAGAACCTATACCTCTCTAGTACTGCATACTACAGCTCATAGTACTTACTGCACATGCCACAGGTTATGTCTGCCTTATATGTGGATGCAGGTAGTACTTGTGGAGTAAGCAAAGTGGCCTTGTGTTAGACAGCATGTGTGGTCTGCAGAGTGATACTGCTTGGTACTGTTATTGTATCTGGTGTCCTAGGAGTGGGTTACCTGGTAATATCAATGATGTGTGTGTACAGTTACCACTCTTGGCCATATGTTGCTGTTTGCAGTGTGATAGGCAGACATGTGGCTAGGGACAATATGGCCTGTCTAAGGCATGTGTTGCACCCAGTGTACATTACACCACCTGCATACCTGTGTCTCTCTACAGGATGACAGTCCACAGGCAGAGGGGTCTCTGGGTGAGTGGATTATGTACTGCTGCAGCCTTGGTCTGCCTCCATTGGACAACTATTGTGATGTGTAAGTGCATTGAACCCTAGTATTCTGCAGTATGTTGGGGCATTTGTAATCCCCACACATATCTTTATAAATGTGTATCCCAGGAATGTCTCATTAACTGTTGTTGTGTGTGTACATTATGTAAATGTGTTATGTGGATATATGTGGATATATAGCTATGTATGTATATATATATATATATATATATATATATATATATATATATATATATATATATATATATATTAATATGTGGGCCACATACTGATAGATACACAAATAAAGCGTGAGGGGGATAGGGAGTGGCAGCTATATATATGTAGCTTTATGTATGTACAGACATGTTTCCACATAGCAGGACTTTGGGTGGAAGAGGTAACAGACTTGGGCCAAAGTTACTTAAGTGTAGGAGCATGCCCAGTGTGACTGCCAGTACTTACAAAGTGACTCCAGGCCAGAGCTAGCTGTACTCCACTCTGGAATTATGTGTACTGCAGGCCATTGGCTACTGCACCTATTACCACAGCACTGCACTTCCCTGATACTGTCCAAGGCATTCCCCATCTGTTTGCTTCACAGAATGTCCAGAATTTTGCCTCATATTTTTCGTCCATTTTATATAACATTGTGGTTTTCTGGCAAATTAGTGGAAATCATTGAAGATTGAAGTTAATAAATAATGACAGACATTTGAGTTTCAGACTCCATACACATCGGGAGATTCATGCTACTGCAAGACCTGTTATTCTATCAACATTTATGTTTGTAAGAGCAATATTTAAAACTTGTCCCTATTTGCGAGCTTTGTTCCACTTTTATTCATGGCTTTGGCCAGATTTCTTGCTCTAAGAGGTTGAGAGGTATGATGTGACTGAGGTACATGATGTAATTCTACACACAGGGTGACAGTCTGCATACCTCTCCCTGTACATGCTTTTGCAGAATGTCCAGCATTTCGCCCCATAATTCTGCTCTGCTCTGTTCCTCATACAGTTGTGGTTTTCTGGTAATATACTGTAAAATGCAATCAGTGAATTATTGTAACTACTGAGACATTTAAGTGATGGCTTTTACATTCTGCAGCTAATCTGACCTGTTGCAACCTGCTGTTATACAAGCCACCTTCTAAGTTACTCAGAGCATGTATAATGTCTGTCTGTAGGTTTGGCCCTTTGTCCCCTCATTCCTTCTGGCTTTGTCCAGCTTTCTTGTTGTAACAGATTGAGGTGTTATGACAGTCTGTGGGAATACCACCATACGACCACCTCAAATGCAAAAGATGTGGCTATTGCCAGATTCAAAACATCAGCACCATCACCCATGGTGATGTCCCTAGCCTAATGAGCCACACAGTGATGTGTCATTCATCATGCAATTAACAGCACAGACACATGCATTGTCTCCCCTGTGTTATGTGAGACATAGAATGTGTGGCCAGGTACTATGCCACCCCCCTGGAATTGTGTGGTCTGCTAATATATCATTGCAAATATAGTGCTACAGCAGTTATATGGGTACATTGATGAGGTGAGGTGGGAGATGACCAGCCCATGCTCTTCTGGCATACACAGTTGTGTGACTGTTCTGTGACCCCACTGTTTGGCATCTCCCTTGAATAATGTAGTGGGGTACCAGCCATGTGGCCTAGTGAATATTATACAGCATATACTATTGGAGAGAGAACCTGCTGTCCCAAGTGGCTGTTAGATCTCTGCAAGTACCCCAGTAGCTCACTATATTCCCTTGCATACATGCAGCAGGACCATACATATGCTACCATATTCTAGTATCCCTTACAAGTGGTGAGTAGCTGTGTGACTTACCTTGTGATTGCAGCAGTTGACAGACCTGTAGTTTGGGGCTGACTCTGTCTGATGCACACAGTCCACAGCCAATACATGGTGCGATACAGGTTGTGTGGGCAGTCTGGCATCATTTTTGCTAACATGTAAGTGAGTCAGAGTAAGGTGTCAGTCCCTGGGGCCCTAAGTTGTCAGTGAATGTGCTATGCATTGTCTCTTGGCCAAGGCCAGGGAATACTGGGCATACCTATGTCTGCCTACAGGGATAACCTCAGGGTTTTCCTCCACAGAGTCCTCCTGTGGGTGTGGCTGTGGAGGCCTAGGCACTGGTGGAGGGCTGTGTATCCCTTCCCTTTGCTGTTCCTGCTGCAGCTGTTTCTGCAGGATCATATTATGTAGCATGGTACATACTGTGAACATATGTGCACATGTGGCTGGAGAGTAGTGCAGGGCTCCACCAGATATACTGAGGCACTGGAACCATGACTGCAGCAGCCCAAACACATGCTCTATGATATTCCTAGTTTGTGCATGTGCCCCAGTATAGCATTCTTCGGTGGTGTGCATTTCTGATGGGTGTCATCATCCACGGTTCCAGTGCATAGCCAGTAAATGTCTGTGTGGGATGTCCCCCCTAGCAAACATCTGGTGCAGCTGTGATGCATGCCAGATATGGGAGTTTTGTTAACTGCCAGGGCTGCCAGCACACACATTAATGATAATGCCCTGGGCATTGCACACAACCTGGTAGCTGATGGAGTGATACCCCTTGCAGTTGACATAGATTCTACCCTCCTCACTGGTTAGTACCTTGATGTGTACATGAGTGAAATCTATGGCACCCAGTACCTCATGATAGTGTGCTACATGGTAGAAGTGTTGTGTAATGCTGTCCCTCTCCTCAGAGGTGAGGGGGAAGATAAATGTGCTCACTGGCATGTGGTAGCATGGCATCCAGGAAATGATGGAGTACCCTGGATACTGATGCCTGTGAGACCCCCATCAAATTCCCAGTTGGTCTTTGGAATGTACCCATAGCTATTATTCTAAGAGCTACACATACTTTAGTTTCCACTGGGATGGATTCCCTTCTGTTGTTCTGGGTCTGAGTTGCGGTTGTCAGAGCTCACTGAGTTCTTGTAGTATGTCCTTGTCCACCCTGTACTGCTCTAAAATCTCCAGCTCATGTAGCCCCTGGAAGGTTACTCTGGGCCTAAACACTCTTCTCCTTCTCTGCCTAGGTCTATTGTCAGCAGCAGCAGCACTGACATCAGCATCTAACACATACAGATGTAGCAGAGCTGCAGCAGCCCCTAGAATGTTTTCAGTTAAAAGTCTGAAGTCTGTACTTCAGTGCTGCAGGGTATGGGGGTTAAATCAGACTGTTGGGTTTCTGCAACCTTTATAATGCTCTATTATTTATAATATAATATATATACCTGCTGTTGGTGCAGCCTTTATAATTGGCTACCTATGATGCAGTCCACCTGCCAAGTACATCACTAAGGACTGTTAATGGTCTTAGTTCGAGTGGAACAGGGGTCATCAGTAATTAAGATCTCATTGCCTTTCTCAGCCTTTTTGTTTTTTTTAATAGCATTCCTCATGCTGCACTACAGTGTGTCATGCAAACATACACCAACACTCAGTGTACATCCCCCCATGATGGGTCATGCTCAGCACTGTGGCTCACCATGCAAACATGCTCAAACCTGTTGAAAACAAAGCTTAGCAGCCACTGTACACGCCCCCTGCTGAGCACAGCGGCTCTTGTTTGCACAGTATGCTGTTGTGCTCCAATGAGCTTAAAAGGATGCAGACACACCCCCTTTTGATGTCAGCAATCTCTTCTGTGGACACCAACATAGTTCTTTGCTTACACAGACAGGATCTATGACAAGGATACTCATTTGTGCTATTCTGTAACCCCAGCTCATTTGCATGGAGTTCCATGCACACAACCTGGAAACTACATGGTTCCAGGCCCTGCCTCATTAGCAACCACAGCAGTCTACCATTATGCATACTCCACATAGGGTCCTATAATGCATCATTGTCAAATAGTACTAATTTATGTTTTTAAAATTTTAATTTTTTTTTTTCTTAACAGCATGTTTGCTCACTGCGGCGCACTGCGCAAATGATTATTAAAAAAAACTATTATTATTTTCCATTAGGTTTTGGACACACAATGGATAGTTTTGCACATATCTGTGTCTGCTATACTATTTCTATCCTTCTTATTACACTTTTACAGCCCTGTTTCCTGTTTAACATTCTGTACACGAAATTTATCCATGTACATTTCAGACACCAACAGGGGATCTGCAAGACTGATTATCTGTTTGGTGGATTGCTCTAACACCTTCATTTGCATGAAATTCACCTGCTTATGAGGTGATTTGCATGTCACAGACACTTCCATGTTGGTCTGCTTATGCACATCCCTCAAATCTGTTTCCTGGATCGCACATGTCTACTTTCATGTAAGCAGTGTGCCACTATGCCTACATGGAAAATAAGTTCATGTAGGCCTTATTAAAGTCCCATCTTGGTCATTAAGAATGTACTAACTGATATTAATTTACTATATATGCTAATTTCACAAATGTCATGTTGACTACTTATATATGACTGTTTATGAGAATATTGAAAAAGAAAAGTATCTACAAAGATATTTAAAAACAAATGTTGTGGCAATTCTTATTTTTGTGTTACTATGCTTCCATCATTTGTACAGATAGACTTCATTAAATGCCAGTTTGAAAGGCTCTTTCATTTAACATCTGATGATCATTTGTTTTATCAAACTGGCAGAAATAAGATAAATGTTTTTTGCAAGGCAGCATCCTAAGAGGCTGAATAAGCCATTATGTTAAAGATAAAAATCTTCATGCAAATATATGAAATAATTGTTTGCTTAGTTCCAGCTCAGGACTGTAGAAATGTTACAGTATTATATGTTCATATGTAGTAGTTAGGCATGCCACCCAGGAAATCATTTAGGACCATATCTCAGTTTCCCATTTGTTCCAGAGTACTGCCTGATTAAATAGCTTTCTCAAAATCTCACAGTAGTCGGATAGAATCAAACCATGTGCTACAGGAAACAGATTCTTTATGGATCAAATATGTCATTTTCTGTAATAACTACCAGACTACTATTATTGCTGACTTGTGGAAACATAAAAGTAAATTCTTTACAAGTATATTTTATATATTAAAAAAAAGATATTACAAAAAAGTTGTTGCAAGTCACTAAATTGTAAGTCACCATGTTACTGGGTTGTATGAGCTGAATTTACAAAATATGAATTATAACTCTTTACTGGTGTAGCTTAATCCATTCAGGATGTGTATGGAATAAATGAATCAAACAAATGTTTCTTGAAACACATGTTCAAATTCTTTATTTTAATTAATTAATTAATTAATTAAGTAATTTATTTATTTAGATCAAATTGAAGAGCCAGAAATGCATGTACGTGAAGATGACAATCAACTTATTTGTGCCAGCAGGAACAGCAGCTATAAATACAGACTATGTATTCTGTATCAAAATGGTCAGCAAGTAAAATACACAGAGAGATGTTATGGTGTATGTGTCTTCAATGTCTCTAATCTGTCAGATCAGAGGAACTTAAGCTGCTTGTGTTTTACGAGTGAAACATCAAGGTGGACCCGCTACAGCGCTGTTATTAGTCAAGAGCAAAAATGTGAGTATCATCTTACCTGGCATTCCTACCTGTTATTAATCAATTCACTTAATTGTCTTACATACTGATGTGATATTTTCTGGCACTGACTATGGTTCTGCTTTCTGTACTTTTCACAAAATTAGATATCAAACTACAGAGAAATGAACACTATAGTTGCCCACTAGTTGATAACACAAAGTACTTGTACATGAAGAGTATGCTGGGGGTTGGCATAATGAATTAGGTGTTTATCTCACAGGCAGAAGATACAGGGTTTGATTCTCAGCTTTGGGCATAATTGGCTATGCTAGTAAATGTCCAATAAAGGCAGCTAGCCTAGTATTTACCTCTGAACCTGAGAAAATAAAAATAAAAAAGTCACAGCAACAGAATGCTCAATAGATTTCATTTATAAACAATTAAAAAAAAAAAATCAAACATGGTTAATCATCCACCTGGACAGATTGTTGACATAAGATTAGAGGGAATATAATTCATTAAACTGTCGCTTCTAACATTTTAATGAATTCCTCATGATGCATATATCCCCAGGTCTTATATCAGATGTACACTGACTCAGAAAATTTCAGTAAGTTACTGGTGGGAGACGGATTGTATCCTTGATTATAGGATCATAGGAATTAACTAGGCTAATGGCCCTAGGATCTTGCAAGCCTAGCCAAGTTCTACCCTTATTTCCATCATCAGCACCTAATGCCCATGTCTAAGAGAGACACAGGTGGAACCAGCGAGGTGAATTTACAGTTACCCATCCAATCATCCAGATTGCATTTAAAGAGGGCCAATGAGGTGCTCTATTTGACACGAAGTGGGAGTCTGTTCCAAAGGTGTGGTAACCTTTGTCAAATCTGTCCCACTAGCAGGTTATAGTAATGTCACATACCAGGTTAAGGTCTTTAGAGTGAGTAACCCGTATACCATTTGACTTGTGGATATGCAGAATTTCCAATAAAACAGGGTCAGAGATCACCTTATGTGCAAGGCAGAGATTGCCTCTGAGTAGTCTGTATGAAACAGAATAGAGTGACAGTGATTTCAGATAATCCACATAGGACAGGTGCTGAAGACCTTGAATTTTCCTTGTGAGGAACCTTTGTGGTTTTTCCATTTGCTGCAGGTGCTTGGAAAGGTACATACCAAAAGGGGCATTGTACTCAGTTTTGGCCTGATGAGGGAGATGTACAGTGAATTTATAACTTCTTATTTTTCTGGAGGCAATGCCCTTATTTATTAGATGAGCAATATAGAATGCCCTTCTTACCACTGTGGAGACATGGTGATCAAAGGTCAGATTGCTATCAACCTGTGTGCCCAGGTCTCTAACCACTGAGTATGTACTTAGGGTGTTGCTACTGATGTGACAGTTAGCAGAAACACCGTTCTTACAGAAAGTAATGATAATATATGTTTTGCATTGCGTTTAAGGCCATGACTTTGGCACCAATCATTTGTTTATGTAAGACCCTCCTGTATGATATTAATATCATTTGGAGATTCTATGACCACTCCCAGTCTGCAGTCATCAGCAAACTTTGTCAGCCACAGACCTTTAGTTTTTGCGTGTACTTTGGAGAAATAGATTCAAAGCAGTAGAGGTCCCAGGACTGATCCCTGAAGAACACCACTCATTACATGTCTGCTATCGGAGGTGGATTCCCCTGTTTTGACTATATGTGTTCTATCACTAAGTCAGTTAGTGACTCATCTAATGATATAAAAGATGATACCTATCTGAGTGAATTTTTCAATTATGCCTGCATGAAGGATAGTGTCAAAAGCCTTGGCTAAGTCTAGGTAGGCTGTATGAACAGATTTCCCCTTGTCCAGGGCCTTGGTGACTGTCTCAAATAAGTCTACCAGGTTTAACAGGCATGATGTCCCTTTGACAAATCCAAACTGAGTAGGGTCAATTGATTTGAGATTAGCTATATCTATGTTGATAAGGTCCATGATGATGCGCTCCATGGCCTTGCAAATAAGGCTAGTCAGGCTAATAGGGCCATCGTTCCCGGGATCAATGGAATCACCACAATTGTGCAAGGGAATAATGGTGGCCTTTTTCCATTCTGCTGGGATGAAGCCGGTACTTAGATTATGATTAAAAAGAGTACCCCAAAGATGTTGCAAATTCTTGTTGGAGCCCATGTAGAACACAGCCTGGGATGTTATCAGGTCCCATAGATGCTGTATTTTTGGCCTTAGAGAGGGTGTTTATGACCTGCTCTTTAGAGATACAAGGTAGGAGACAGGTGGTAGTGATGTTATGGGGTATGTGTGGCAGGGACAGGGGAGTGAAGTTTTCAAAGACTCTATCGGCCAACAAGTTAGCTATGTCCACAGGATCAGTATATGTGGTATCATTAACTTCCAGTTTGCCACAAATCTGGACCTTTCCGGATGTAAAGAATGCCTTATGGTTGTCCTTAGTTGAGGAAGCTAATTTGGATTTGTAGATTTACAAGAAGTCTTATTTCCTTGTTTAAGCTGAGGGGGGGGGGGTTCAGTTTAGGGCTCACTTACTCTTACTCTTAGACAGAAATTTATTTCACTTATTGCAAATCCTGTTAATGGCAGTTGTCTTTCAGGCAGGTTTGCTCTTCCTTGAGGAACTTGTTTAGGTCCTATCAGGTGCAGCCAAGTCAATGCAGTTATGCAGGTGTTTGTATAAAGCATTACTGTAGACGTCAGCATAGCTGCTAGTTCCATCTGAGGGTGGAGATGCAGTGAAGCTATTTATAATCTGCTTTGGAGAATATTCTTTTAATTTAGTTGCTTCTGAGGGGGTCAGGTGTGATAGTTACTTCAAAGGAGACTGATTTGTGGTCATATCTCACCAGGGAAGACCTCACGTTGAGGGTGCTACAGTGGTCCCCACACTGGTAAGCACCGGGTCCAGAATATTGGCACCCCTTCTGGGCGTGTCAACTAGCTGGTCCAGGACATTGGATTTAACAAAGTCAAGGAACCTTTGGACAAGTAAGTTTGAGCATGAGTAATTTACCCAGTCAGTGGATGGGTAGTTAAAGTCACCCAAAGCCATGGTATTTGGATTTATCTTGATAAACATAAGTAGATCCAAATAGGCAGAGTGGGTGTCCTGATTCATGGTGGGTGTCCTGTAACTGGCAATGACTTGAATATGTCTCCTACCAACAGTTAATTGCATCTGAAGTATCTCCGAGGAATCATACCGTTTAACCAATCTGGAGGGGTATTTGTCTTTAATGGATATTGATACACTGCTTCTTTTAGTTTTCATGCCTTCAGTTTGTGGTCTGAACGTGTGGAAGGAGGTGTAACCTGGTATGGCTGGGGTGTTCTCCACATTCTTGAATCAGGTCTCTGTGACTGCACAAATGTATGTGTCTTCCAAGGTGAGGACTGCTTCCAGTGAGTACAGTTTCCTGTAAGACTCTTAGCGTTTAGCAGCATAACCTTGACATTGTTTTTAGATGGAGTTTTTATGTCAGAAATTTTGCCCTTGAGACACTGCCTTTGGGGGTGGCAAGAGCCTTAGCCAGTAGCTGAAATCCCAGGGGTTACAGATGAAGACCATCTCTGGCAAAGCATCGAGGTCTGTCGATCTTGTCATCCCAGGCTAACAGATATTGGATCCCCTTAGAAAGACACCAGAAACTAAGCCAATTATTGAAGTCAATCATTTTCTGTTTGTACTGAGGCATCATCTTAGGTGAAGGTAAAATGCTGCTTAAGGCTAAGGACATACCTGCCTGAGACACATAATCCAAGAGCTCAGTTATATCTCTCTTCATGTAGTCCAGAGAGGTATGTCTCAAATTGTTCACCCCAACATGGACTATAACGGAGTCATAACAGTACTTGTTGTCGAGAGACTTGAGTACATGTGTAATATGGCAGATCCTAGCACCAATAGCTGATCTTTTTCTTGGCTCTCACATGCTTAATTTGCAGAATCCTATAATATGCCTGATAACAGCTGATACAATTGCATGGTAGGTTATATCCAGTTGCTGACAGATTTCCTTTTCTAGTGTGACAGCTGTATTTTCATTCCTTCTTGAGGGGCCTTAAACTAAGAATAACTTTGCTAGATATCATGAATAGCAGACAGTCCCATATCATTACTGTGAGTGCCAACAAGACACTAGTCAACTCACAAGGCATGCTGACTGATAGCACCAAAAGGCCTCTGGCATCTATATTACCAGGAGTTATGACTGTGCACATTAAGGGACCTACAGTTTCTCAGATGTGTGAAGTGGATAGTTACAAAGGCATTGGTTGAGAATGGTACTGATGGAGAGACAGTGGAAAGGATTATGGGTCTATATTATATATTCAAAGCTTCAACATTTTGAATCTCATATGCTCAACAACATATGAGTGAAATTTGAAACATTGAATATATAATAATAAAGTGAAAAAAATTACCTTAATGCTCTAAGCAGGGGGGCAAGCACCCCTGCACCCCCCCATCTCCCTACTTAAATATACCAACTCCGAGACCGAACTTCAGTGCAGAAAAGGGAAATTTTCCCATTCTGCGTGTAGAAAGCTGTTGCCTTTTACCTTTGAACTTTTCAAAATTTGATCATATGGTGTCGACCATATGACATTCGAACTTTGAAACATTTGACAATTTAATAGGGACCCAAGGATTATATATCATTTTATGGGCAAGTCGAAGTTTAGTGTACTTGAGGTAATTGGACAACTCAAGCCAGTTTCATGTTTTGAGAGCACAGCAATGATTACTTTTATATAATAGATTGGATGCCAACCTAGCTACCTTATTATAATGAAGTACTAGTTTTGTGATGAGGGAGATCTGAATATTGACATGAACCAGGAAGGCATAGATTAGAGAAGGTAGAAGGCATGTGTTTGCCAGTGTAACTCTGGAGGAGTTCTATGAATGTGTTTGCCAGTGTAACTCTGGAGGAGTTCTATGCATGTGTTTGCCTTTGTAACTCTGGAGGAGTTCTTGAAGATTTTTTCGATCTATAGAGAATACCATTATTTTAATGTGTTTTGTTTTATACAGTTCTGTATAAGAAGATCAAATTTCAGTTGACCATCAATTGTAAGCATTTTGAATAATAGAGTGTAAATGGGGAAGAGTGTTTCATAGGTTCATAGTTTCATAGGTTGGTACTAGGCTATCGGCCCTAGGGCCTTTACAAGCCTAGCCATAACAATTCCCTGGCTATTTCTTCCCACACTATTTACTTCCCTGGAACCCTGTCTAGCAGGGCGACTGACATGATACCCGGGGTGAATTTCCTTTCTCCCATCCAATCATCAAGGTTCCTTTTGAAGAGGGCCAAAGAGGCACTCTACTTTACATGTATGGGCAGTCTATTCTAGAGTCTGGGGAGTCTCTGGGTCAGGAACCTATCCCTCCAGCATGTTTTGCTTATTGTGATGACAAGGTTTAGATCCCTGGAGCATGTGGCTCTGAGGGATTGAGATTTCTTTAAGTGTAGCATGTCCAACATCTCTGGGTTTGACATGGCCTTGTATGTTAAGCAGAGACTGCTTTGGAATAGATGATATGCGACAGAGTATAGCTGGAGTTTTTTAAGACAGTCAGCATAGGGCATCTGCTTTAGGCCTGTGATTCTTTTAGTGAGGTATTTCTGCGGCCTTTCCAGTTGTTGCAGGTGTCTTGAGAGGTACATACCAAATGGGGCATTGTATTCTATAATGGGTCTAATGAGGGATGAGTACAGTGGGACAATTATATCCTTTTTTCTGGATGAAAAGCCCTTAGTGATGAGGTGTGCCACATCGAAGGATTTCCTGACTGTTGTGGCAATGTGGTTATTGAAGGTGAGACCACTGTCCACCTATGTCTCTCATCACACTTTTGGTGTTTAGTGTCCTGCCACCTATGTGGTAATTTATGGGTACATGTTTTTTCCCAAAATGGGATAACTATACATTTCTTGGCATTGAACTTGAGCCCATGGCTCTGGCACCAAGCATCTGTTTACTGAGCAAATGAAGGTGGTGCCATTAACATATTGGATGAGGGAAGGCTGTTGGGAGGATGTAAATAAGTTGGTAATAAAGATGTTAAAAAGAAGAGGTCCAAAGATAGAGTATTTGGGCACACCAATATTAGCTGGGAGAAAATATGGGTATCTAGAGAGCCATTTTATAGATTTTTGCTGACAAGAAAGGTAGTTAGCAAACCATTTGAGTGTTGTATTAGACAGAGTGCAGACAATTTAAAGAGTAATTTGGAATGACAGACTGTGTCAAAGGCTTTGGAGAGATATAAAAACAGGGAAGAGACAAAGTTTTTATTATCTCTAGAATTCATGCATCTTAGAAGGGAATTAGAGCAGTTGTTGTCCTATGGTATGGACGGAAACTGCACTCAGTAGATTTTGATAAGGTTTTTAATTTGTGTAGAAATCCATATAGCATAGATTATTTTGTCTCATTTTCTATGAAGTAGAGCTCGACTATTATTGGTGTTTAGGAATACTGTAATGAAATAGTACAGCTTTGATTAGCCAAGAGTTTTTAAAGGGGGGTCAGTTCATAAATAGTAATAAATCACTGGATAACTGAGGACTGAGGATATAAAGATCACAGGTTATTTTTAGTTCATGTTTTTAGACAGGTAGCAATGCTTTCTCTGGGTGAAACCAGGGAGATAGTCCATTAGAGCATCAGAAAGTGCACATGCAGATGCATATTTGCAGGGTACAGATACCAGTATCCAGTCAAGGATGCTATCTCTGTACTATTTCATTACAGTGTTTCTAAAATACTAGAAAAGTGCATCCATAAGCAAGTACTTAATCATCTGCTGCAAGAAAACCTACTCACACTAACTCACCATGGCTTCCGCCCTGCACATAGCACAGCTACCGCTCTTATATCCTTTACTAATAACATTGCTCAAGTCAGGGATAATAGCAAAATAGTATCAGCCCTCTGGACCTGTCAAAAGCATTTGACATCGTATCTCATACCATGCTTCACCATAAACTCTTCACCCTAGGCTTCTCAAACTCCACCACCTCCTGGTTCTGTGATTGCCTCACTAATAGACACCAGGCTGTTAGATGGAACTCCTCCTACTCCCCCTTTCTAGCAGTTAGGACAGGGGTCCCACAAGAATCAGTACTGTGCCCTCTCTTCTTCAGTGTATTTACCAATGACCTTTTCTCATCCTGCCTCCAATCCAATCTTATTCAGTATGCTGATGACTTGACCATCATCACCTCTGCTGACAACATAGAAAACCTTCACTCCCTCACACAAAACTCACTCCACTCAGTTGAAAACTGGCTACAATCCAACCAACTCCTGCTAAATGCGAGCAAAACTAAGCTACTACTTTTCCTACCTAAACATCTGGAACATGCAAAAACAGAACTTCTTCGTAACATCCCTTAATGGAACTAAAAATTCTGTTGACACCCGAACAAAACTCCTTGGAGCAATAATTGATGATGAACTTAATTTCAACCATCACATTCATAGCTCAATAAAAAAAACAACAAAAACTAGGTCTGCTTTACCATCACAAAAACTTTCTTCCCTGTGCATCCAGGCCATCCCTTGCCCAATCCCTGCTTCTACCATCCCTACAATATGCTTCAAATATTCTTACCCATCTACAGAGTAACCTAATATCCAGACTAGAAACTGCATACAACAAAGAAGCCAGATTTGCTGCAAATCAGCCTTACAAATCCCATCACTGCCTCTCATTAAAGGCTTTACACTAGCCTGAATTTTCCAACTTACTGCCTCAATCCCAACTCCTTATAGCCAACAATATACTACACAATCCTAAATCCTGCCCATCCCTTGCAAATTCTCTGACACTTTGTACTCCTCAATGCCCACTAAGAAGTACTAATCAACACTTTCTTGAAGTCCATAAGCCAAACAAAACCTTTGGGAAAATACTCTGTTGTCACTCAGTTGCAAAAAATTGGAACACACTGCCTGTAGCCCTCAGACTCCGTAAAGACAAAAATGCCTACAAGAAACAGCTTAAATCTTTTTTCCTAACAAACTGGATATGTTCATGCTCTAAACTAATACCCAAGAAACATTCAGGGATAACCTAACTTAACTGTATCACTTCTAGCTCTCTCTCTTACTACTACCTACACATTTTTTCTGTCATATTCCATACTAGTTAGTTCATGTTACACTCAATTCCCATAATCCGTTATTACTGTTCTTTAATTTATTTATTAACTTCCAAAGTTCACACACCTTTATCTGTATATTTACTTACTTCATGCCTAGTACCTTGGTTTAGCAATGTACCTTAGTCTTACCATATTTCTGCTTAGTTTCTTGCCAAACTACGTGAAAATTTCCATTTATGCATTGTATTGCATTTCTATCCATTCTATATATTCCTTTATTGCATGTTATGTAATTACTTCAGAAGTATGTACACTTAAAATGTGATCTGTGTTTATTATCTTTGTTCTTACTATTTGTTTATCTAAACTTTTTTTGGGAGATTTTCTACTCGGGTCTCTACTGAAAAAGGGCTTCTAAGAACCCAGACAGACTAACCCGGTTAACAAATGTAAAAAAAATAAATAAATAAAATCTGGTTGGGGATGTTAAAAGCTATGAAAATCCAAATAAATGTATCTTGGAAAAAGAGTAGTCTGGGGATGGGGTTTGACAGTCAATATTTGCATCACTCAGAATGATGGTTTAATTACCGATGGTATTATGTGCCCAGGATAGAATGTCTTCCAGTATAAGGACATTGTTGCCTCGGGGTATGTAGATTACAATAATGCATAGGCTATTATTTCTGTTTATGTTTAGGAACATGACAAGTATTTTAGCATTATGGAATACTCGGACTGGCTTGGAGAATTGCGTGATGGTATAGAAGTTAGTGTAAAAGGGGCTTATACCACTGCTTTTTTTTTTGACTCATGTCTTCTCTAAGTTATAGCCAGGGGAAGAATTTTAGTGTCTTTAACATTTCAGTTGAGCTAGGTCACTATGCTGGTTAAGCTGTCTTGCATATATAACTAGGTATGATGTTTAGTTGTTTTGTTGTATATACTGCAAAGATTTGCCATAATGAGATTTAGATTCTTTGAGGGGCTTTTAGTATTTGGAGGGAGGGTTGAATTAAGATGAGTTGGGCTGGGTGTTATCAATGGGGGAATGGGGAAAAGACACTGTAATAATGAGGGGAAGTATAAGTTGCATTGGAAAAGTGGAAAGAGTTGACAAGGACAGCAGAGGGGTCCAGAGTTAGGGTGGATTTCTCCACACTGTGAGATTTTAGAGATGTGTGTTCTATATGTGGGTATAATCTTGGTATTTAGTAGTGTATATTTAATTCTTTTACTGGAGTTTGGAATAGAAGACTGGTGTTTAGGTTATAAAGATGAGATTTCCTGGTAGCTAATGGAGAAGATTTAGAGATAATTATGGCAAGAGGGGTGGTGATCAGGTCTTAGTATTATTGGGCTGAAGGTCTTAGAAAGGTCAGGGAGTACATTGGAGACAATCTTGCTCAATTTATGGTGTCTATAAAGGACTTACATAAACAAAATTCAAAAATCTGCTCACTAAATGGCACAGAAATATGTATTTATTATATTTGATTACTGGGATAGTCTGATGGGGTTAAGACTGATTTTTTGGCCAGGATGTAAGATTTCTTTAATGGATGAGCAGAACTTTTTACAGTTGTGTTTACTATTGTTTTGAAATTTGTTACAGTATATATATTTTTTAATTTCATTGTTTTGCTTTTTAGTACAGTTTTGGAGCATTCTGATGTTTACAAGATATTGTGGTATTTTGTATTTTACCATTCTTTCCACTGTTTTTTCCTAACCTGCATTAGCATTCTAGAATTTTTGAATAGCTGATTTACATTATTTGTTTTTAGTCTGCCCCTTACAAGCAGTGCAAGGCTATTTAGGATCTTCTTCTTCTGTTTTCGGCTTTTCCCAGTTAGGGGTTGCCACAGCGGATCATCTGTACGGTCATGATTGGCAGTGGAGTTTTACAGTGTTGAGTTGCCAGTCCGGCACCCAACCTTCCACAGAAGGCACATACATGCACACACACTCACACCTAGGGCCAATTTAGAGTGTCTAAGGCTATTTAGAACATTTAGAGAAATTGTATTGAATGAATTTACAGCTTCATCTAAGGGGAGGATTTTTAGACTGTTGCAGTTAATACATGATAGGGTAGTAATGAATATTTCTGGGACAAACTATGGAAGGTTGTGTGCTTTATAAACATGCTGATAAAGGGGATGTGTGAGATGTCTGATTGTATAGATTGGGAGATGGTGGCTGAGAAAGTCTGATATTGTACCTGTGGTTGTGAATTTTCTAGGATCTGAAAGTAACATCCAGTCTAATAAGGAATTTGATGGATTGTTATAGTGTGTAGGGTTATTAATTAGTTGTGTGAAAATGTAAGTTCATGCTAGATGAAAGGGAGTTAGAGTTCGTGTCCAATCATTTGATATTGACATCATCTAGTAGTATTTTATTTGTGGAATCATTATGGGTATCCAATGTATGATATTTTCCAGCATAGCTGTACTGTCACTCAGAGGGATGTGAAGGACAGTAAAACTGATTTGTTTATATCTCTTTATTTTTAGAAAAGTAATAAGAAGCACTGCTGAACTGAATCTTGGTATTGGTTTGTTATGATGGAATATGGTAATTTTGGGGAAATATAAAGTAATGCCACACTCTTTCCTCTTTATTTGTTCATTATGGAAAATATTATTACTGTGGGTGTAATATTGGTGTCGTTCATTATATCCTCTTCTGTATAAGCCACAAATCCACGGCTGTACTTCAAGCAAGAGCCTTCTAACCTGCCCCACAGTATGGAAGAACCTCCATCCAACCCTATCTGCCCATCCATCACAGCTACATCCTACAATGTTTGCGAGGGCTCTATCCTCTGCAGTACTGGCTGCAAATCCATGGCTGAATGTCAAGCAAGAGCCTTCTAACCTGCCCCACAGTATAGAAGAACCTCCATCCAACCCAGTCTGCCCTTCCATCACTGCTGCATCCTACAATTTTTGCTCAGGCTCTATCCTCTGCAGTATTAGCCGCAAATCCACGGCTGGACTTCAAGCAAGAGCCTTCCAACCTGCCCCACAGTGTGGATGCCAGACTACAGCTATATGCTATTATTCCTGCTGAAATTGTTGTGTAATCAGTGGCTTACACACTTGCGAATCCCCAAGGTAATCCCTATTCCCTGCTCAGTCTCCAGGTTTATTCCACACTCAGTCTCCAAGGTTAATTTCTTAACTTTTACAAATTAAGGTGTCATCGCCTTTAGACATCACAAGATGGCAGTAGAAGTGTATGCAAAGCCAACACATACTGCATAACCTCCTGTACAGACTAATATATAATATTAACCCAATTACAAATTACTCGTAGTATACCTCACTGCCATTTTCCTGCATTTCTATGTACCACAAACCACACAGTTTGGGAATATAAGCTCCTCACTCTCACTCACTTTCCCCTCCAAAGATTGTCTTACAGGACTGCTACACATAGCCTGCCTGTTATCCTGTGCTTGACTGATTGTTTTTTTCAGCACTGTTATCTCTGCTGCATTTTTGGAATATTACTCATTTTCCATACTCTTGCCACTTTTATGGCCACACACATTGTTGCAATACTCGCATAGCTACTGTCTGTACCTACAGATGCTCACCATAGAAGGTTGTTGATGCATGGTTCCATTTAAAATGTGCCAGACCTCAGTGCTTTACTACTCTGGGGCTATCACCTCTTGTACACTATGTATGTATAGAAAAACAGTGTATAGCAAAGATTTCCTGTCAGTATACTTCACTACATATTGATTTAACTGTTGTTGCTGTTGTTCCTGTTTCTACGAGCTGCTAAATTGTAATACCCTGCATTATGCTAACTTGTAGCTTACTATCTAGTCTAAACCAGTACTATCGTTTGATAAGTGCTTATTTCAATCTCAGTAAATGCTTTCCACTTGAAAATAGTGTTGAACATTGCCCGTGTTTGTAGTGATAGACTTACAGCTGAAATGGCTCTTGCTGTTGTTTGTTAAATACTTGTTTTAAACTGAATAAGTGCCTTTTGCTTGATATAGCATTAGACATTGCTCAGGATTTTAGCGTTAGTGAGCTGTATACTTCCAGCTGAAATGGCCCTTGCCATTGCATGGTAGCCAGAGCAAACAATGTGGTTTATATGCCAGAGCTAATCTGTGTAATTTGTAATGGATGGAATGGTTGCATTTAGCCTAACGACTGTGGTCTTTGCTGAATATTTTTGTTGCTGTGAAACTTCTTGGACTTCTTTTTATAATTTGTCTTTACCTTTGCCTAGCTTCCATGCCTCCTTAGTCTATTTCCTACTCTACTTCTCTTTGAGTCCTCTGTTACCCCATTCCCCTCCTCTCCTCTGGTCCCCTCTACACTGCCTCATTTTTATTTTCTTCTTTTACAGTTGGAAGAACCTCCCTCCAACCCAGTCTGCCCTTCCATCACTGCTGCATCCTACAATTTTTGCTCGGACTCTATCTTCTGCAGTATTAGCCACAAATCCATGGCTGGACTTCAAGCAAGAGCATTCCAACCTGCCCCACAGTGTAGGTGCCAGACTACAACTATATGCTGTTATTCTTACTGAAATAGTTGTGTAATTAGTGGCTTGCACACTTGCAGACCCCTAAGGTCACCCCTATTCCCTGCTCAATCTCCCAGGTTTATTCCCCAGTCAGTCTCCCAATTTATTCCTTAATTTAGGAAATTAAGGTGTCATCGCCTTTAGACACCACTAAATGGAAGTAGAAGTGTATGCAAAGCCAACATGTACTGCATAACCCCTTGTACAGATTAATATATAATATTTACCCAATTACAAATGACTCTTCGTGCACCTCCCTGCCATTTTCACGCATTTCTATGTACCACAGACCACACAGTTTAGGAATATAAGTGCCTCACTCTCATTCACTTCCCCTCCAAAGATTGTCTTGCAGCCCTGTTACACATAGCCTACCTGTTATCCTGTGCTTGACTGATTGTTTTTTCGGCTCTCCTGCCTCTTCCTGCTGGGCTAATCCAGTTCCATTCACCCTTGTTACACTCAAGCTCACTTCGTTCCCCTCCCCTACCCCATTTCCACCCCCACTTCAATTACATTTAAATTTATGCTCATTCCCCACCTACCCACCCTTCCTCAAATCACAACACTCCACCTCCAAACACGTCCCACCAATCATCTCTATCATACACACACCATTCTTCATTATCTCTCCCCACTCTCTACCAAACTTCTCTTCTACCCCACTCCATGCTCCTCCTCCAAACCTACCCCCTACAACCACCCTCCCCAATAACTCTAGTGTACTAGTCTTAGCCTTGTCTCTCGTCTCCATCTACCTTACCTTACCTGCCATACCTCACTCACAACTCACAACTATTACCATAACCTCTTTCATCCCAACTTTACTCAGCCATGTCACTTACACTGAACATTTTTCTTCTTACGCTTACTATCTACCTCTCTCTTCTTCTAAAGCTATTATCATTTCAAACACATTACACACCTGCCACACCCTCCCCTTCCACATCAGTCCACTCACACAACCTCCCCAGCTACTCTGCCATATGCTCCTCTGTCTATAGTACTGACCTAATATTACTAAAGAAACTAATCATCCTCTCCCCAAACCACAACCACCTCCACAACCATAATTTCAAGTACCTAAAAAGAAAACTGTACCTACCAATATCCCTGCTCTCACTGACCTAGTCCTTTGCAGTGACATACATCCTAAGCCTGGCCCTTCTCCTCCCCCTGCCAACTCCCCCAACTGTACAAAAATTAACCTCCAAAGCATTAGAAACAAAATTCCCCAACTGCACACATGGCTAAATCAACATAAACCAGACTTTACTTATATCACTGAAACCTGGCTAAAACCATCCATCAAAGATTCTGTATTTTTACCCCCAAACTACTCCTGCTTAGAAATGATAGACTACACAAAAATGGTGGTGGCATCGCCTTACTATTCCCTAGCTCCTTTACAGTAATCCCATACTCCAAGCCTATTCTCCACTTCTCCACAGCAGAGCTACTGGTAACCTTCCTAAAACTTAACAACAGCAAAACCCTCTGCATAATAGTCCTATACATTCCCCCAGGAAATAATTCTCCCATTCTTGAAGAAATCCTTGCCTGAACAACAAGCAATATAACAAATGAAACCATCATCCTAGGTGATTTCAATATCAACTGGCTAGATATATCCATTAAAAACCCTTCTACTGATATTAAGCTTCACAGCTATTCACAGCTAATCTCTGATATCACTAGACCCAATACAAAGGTAGACAAAGGCTCTATCTTGGATTGGATCTTGGTCTCTGACCCAGAAAAAATTACCACCTCAGGTACTCTCCCAAACAGTAAGCAATCACTCTCCAGCATTCATAATATGAAAGCCCACCTCCATACCAAATTCCCACCAGTACAGGTACAGCAGAGATCTATCCCATTTCTGCCCAAATACCTTCAATGACATTCTGCACAAAACCAGTCGGAGCCCACTTAAATTTCTCCCACTTAACGAAGCCATTGAATTCTTCAGTTCTACATTTTTCAGGATCCTAAATAGTCTTGCCCCACTTCGGTTAAAAAGGATTAAGTCAAAACATGCAATTTAGCTTACAAGGTCTATAAAGCAAGTAATGTCCAGTAGGGACAAAGCTTGGAAAGCCTGGCCAAAAAAAATAAAATACTGTGTAACCTCAATCTATGCATACAACTCCACAACCCGACTAAACGCCTAGTTATCAAAAATAAGAAAGACTACTTCCAGGCCATCCAAGACCAACATAAACTAAACCCAAAGAAATATTTTGGTACAATCAACTCCCTACTTCACCCTGGATCTAACAACAATCTGTGTCCACACCCAGAAAAAACTCCATCTGAAATAGACTCCTCTTTAATAATTATTTCATCAATACCATAAAAAAACTTACTACCACAGTCCCGCATACTAATTCTGACTCACCTAGTACTCGACCTTTGCACCCCCCTACAATTCCTCTACCTTCTTTCACACTAACACCCATTCCCACCACCAGTATCAAAACAAATTTTTCACAAACTCAAGCTCTGTACTAATGCCCCTGATAACTTACCAACTGAATACCTACAACACTCAGCCTCCACTATTGCATATCCCATCAGCATCCTCCTAAACAGATCCATTCAGGAATCTTGCATACCTGATATCTGGAAAAAAGCATTTATACTACCACTTCACAAAGGTGGCAATACCTCTGACATCTCAAATTTCCACCTTATTGCCATTCTCTCCCCAATCTCAAAAGTTCTAGAGAAATTTATCCATACCCAGCTCCACAAGGTGCAGGGTTTGAGTCTCACAAGGGATAATTGGCTAAGCTTAAAATGGCTCGCAAGGGCAGTTAGCTTAGTACTAATCTATCTAATCTATCTATCTATAACCTAAGTCACCTGATACAACACCAAATCCTCTCTCTCACTCAACATGGGTGCAGGCCAGATCATAGTACTAACAAATCCTTCATTTCCTTCCCAGACACAGTTAACAGAGCAGGAGATGCTGGATACTTAGACTCAGCATTATTTCTAGATCTTTCAAAGGCAT
Organism: Protopterus annectens; assembly: GCF_019279795.1. NCBI lineage: Eukaryota > Metazoa > Chordata > Ceratodontiformes > Protopteridae > Protopterus > Protopterus annectens. Next base: position 1,109,920,781 of record NC_056726.1, read on the forward strand.
TTGACACCATATCACACTCCCTCTTGCTTAATAAACTTGCTAATCTCCAGCTTTTTCCACCAATCCTACAATGGTTCACTAACTACCTCAGGAACAGGCAGCAAGCTACAGTGGCTACACACTTCTTCACCTTTCATAACCACAAATACAAGTGTCCCCAAGGGTAAATAGTGGGACCCCTCATTCAGCATATTTGTCAATTTTCATTCCTCTCATCCATAGCACAGTCATCCAATATGCTGATGAATCCACAATCATCTGCTCTGCTAAATCTGCCTCTATTCTACAGCATCTCACCCAAGATGCATTTACCTCCACTGAAACCTGGATGTCCCAGAACCATCTTGCTCTTAACCCCAATAAAACAAAACTTTTAATATCTAGCCCCAGAAAATACAACCCTGTTGACAACTTACTATTCTCCATTCAATCCCAAAATAACACCATTATTGAGGTTGTCCCGAGCACCGAATTACTAGAAGTCATCATTGATGACAAATTAACATTCGACCTTCACATTTACAGCAACATCAAAAAAACCCCATCAAAAACTAGGTGCCCTCTACTGACAAAACTGTTTTCTCAGTCTTGCCACTAAAAAGGCTCTGGTCTCATCCTTCCTACTTTCAACACTTCTATACGGTGCTCCTATTCTCACAAAACTACAATCCTTCTTTTGAACAAAACTAGACTCTTGCTACAACAAAGTTGCCAAATTTGCCACAAATGTTAAATATGCTACCCAACATTGTTCCTCTCTGCATCAACTTAACTGGCTAGAATTCCCATACTACCTCAAATTCTTACAATCAACTACTGCCCACAAGCTCATCTACCACCCATAAACTTGCCCTACACTCTCTTCCATTTTATCCATATATCATCCGAACCGGCCACTTAGAGTTACTATTCACAGAGAAACCCAGGCTCTCAACTGGCCAAATGTTGTATTCCTACTATGTCTCTAAGGCATGGAATAATCTCCTCCCTTCGCTCAGAGCAATCGGCCACCCGACCTTCTATAAAAAATCCCTCAAAGTGCATCTCTCCTCTAAATGGTTATGCTCCTGTTCCCAAACACAAAACCACAACTCCTGACTTCTCCTCCCTGTGCTGTACCTCTATCACTTTATTTCCTCCTTCCTGCCTACTTAATGCTCCCCTCTCACTTTCACTAGTCCTGTTCCATCCTCCACACTTATATCCCATTCTGTATTCACTCTGTACTTAATCTCCTCACACATATGATATACTACTTTCTTGTGTACTTCAATACACCCCATGCACCACCGCTAACATCTCTCTGAAACATGTGCCTGTCTTTATTTCTATATGTCAATTATTGTATTTTTCTTTTTTCTGACACTGTTGCTTCTATTACACAAATTCTTGCAATGGAACTGTACTATATGATTTTGATATGTTAATGATTGTATTCTTTTCTTATACCGTTGCTTCTATTTACCAGTCTCATCCAACGTAACCGTACTGCACAATTTTGTTTTCTATCTACATGACTTTATTCTCTTTGTATGTATCTTTGTGGAACTTTTCTCCCAGGGCCTCCACTGAAAATGGGCTCATTTTAGGCCCAATCTACTCTCCCGCTTAACAAATGCAATAAATAAATAAGTCAGTTATTACAGAGGACAATCAATTTATATCCAGTACATAGCAATTAACAAGGAGACACAAAGTAGAACAGGTTTTCATTTATGTACTGAATTAAAAAATAACAACAAAAAAATAATAAAACCCCTAATAGCTACATTTTGTAATATGCCCACTTCCAAAACCCTAATAGCTAAATTTTATACCTGCTTCCTGATAAATTGTTACTTGCACAGGGAAACATTACACTTTCTGAATCTATAGTAGTCCTCATTCTTCCATTCTGGAAATATCTTCACCTAACTTTATAGCTTTATCATTCCATTATATGTCAAATGAAATACAGATAAAGTACACATTCATATAACCAGTAACTATAATACTGCAATACACTTTGTTATCTCTAACTTCTCTTTACTTAGACTATTTTTATACATTAACCTACAGATCTTTCTACTAATTTGATTTAATTACTTACTTTCTGACATTTTATGACTTGCAAACTACATTTTGCAGTTACACCTCTGTTGTTTCTAATTGTAATACTACTAATAAATAACATCAGTCTTTCACAACTGCTTACATCTCCCAACTCAATATTCAGAACATCATACATATCACAATACAAACCCTTCCCTATATTCAACATTTCTTGGTAGACTGATGACTTATGCTACAACTCACATCTCCATTCTTATTATACTTAATCAACTATTAAATTGTTAAGTACAATATCTTCACTTACTCAAAAATTACCTTGAACAGAAATCTCTTCATTTCTTCCATCTGTCTGCATCTGTGAGGCAATAACCAACTCCACCCAGGATCATTACTACCTTCAACAAAACAATAATAAATATTTTCAGTAAATCATGCACTTCAGAACTATTATCATTCACCTACACAACCATAACAAATGATATTAGTGACACCTGGCCATCTATGACACATACAACGGCAATGTCCATCCAAAGCAACTATTCCCTCAAATAATGCAAACAGCTGCACTCAGCATTCAAAAAGGCCAACATGTAGCAAAGGACTTAATATTACCTGTATTAATATTGGTAGTATTAAAAGTTAATGGGCTAAAACAGAAGTCTGGCTTGGACTGCACAAGCCACAGATACTTGACATTGTTGTTGAGTCTTTCGGCTTTTCCTGGTTAGGGGTCACCACAGTGGAACTCCGGTCCGCTAATGATTGGTAGTTGATTTTTATGTGCCGAGTTACCAGCCCTGATGCACAACCTTCAACGAAGGTACGCCCATTCATGCATGTCTCCACACAAAAGACGCTCTAGCTGAGAATCGAACTGGACAGCGTCTTACTGTGAGGCGACAAGGCTACCGCAGCACCACCCAAGCCACAGATACTTGACATTACTAAACTAAAAACATGCTGTCAGTCAGGTGACAACTTACCTCCTCATTTCCAAAGACTAGCTGCTAATTCTGTTGTTTTCCCTATCCCTATATTAATCAACAGATCTATCAAGGAATGCTCTGTGCCTGATATCTGGAAACAAATTCTATGTTATCCCATTTCATAAAGGCGGTACTGCAACCGACCCCTCTAACTTCAGGCCTATTTCCATCTCACCTCCCCTGTCTAAAATTCTTGAAAAATGTATCCACAAACAACTTCTTAATCATATTCTCCAGGAAAATCTCCTGACCCCCACACAACATAGTTTTTGGCCAAAGCACAGTACTGCTACTGCCCTGACATGCTTCATCAATGCTATCGCAAAATCACGTGATAATAAATTAGTTTCCTGCATGTTTCTAGATCTATCCAAAGCTTTTGATACTGTTTCTCATAGACTATTACTATCCAAACGCTCCTCTAGTAACCTCTCAAGCTCTACTATATCATGGTTTTCCACCTACCTCTCAAATAGATTTCAGGCTGTGAGATGGCAATCTAACTACTCTCCCTTTCTTCCAGTACAAACTGGGGTGCACCAAGACTCCATCCTTGGTCCCCTACTTTTGAGCGTCTTTATTAATGACCTCCACTCATCCTGTCCACTCTCTATCCTTATTCAATACGCTGACGACTCCACAATTATCTCCTGCTCTGACAGCATCACACACCTTCATACCATCACCCAAGAATCCCTCCACTCCGTTGAAAGATGGCTTACTTCCCATCAACTTCTACTAAACCCTAAGAAAACTAAATTCATCCTATTTCTCCCTACCTCCCATCAGCGTAATAAATCTTTCTTCTCTGTCTTCTCCCTGAATAATACTACGATCTCACCTGAACCCCACACCAAACTCTTAGGTGTTATAATTGATGCCCATCTTAAATTCGACCTACACACTCAGCAGTGCATTAAAAAGACCTATCAAAAACTAGGTCTGCTTTATAGGCATAATAAATACCTTACAAATGCCTCCAGACTGTCCCTTGTACAACCCTTTCTACTCCCCACTCTGGTCTATGCTGCCCCTATTCTCACACATCTCCAATCAAATATTCTCACTAAACTAGTGCTTACCTATAACAAAATAGCTTGATTTGCCTCCAACCTACCTTACCGCACCCACCATTGCATTGCACTAAGAAATATGCAGTGGTTGGAATTTCATCACCAAATCCTAACACAACTTCTTATGGCTCATTCAGTTCTACATCAACCTTTTTCCTGTCCCTCTCTCTCTATTGTCATCCAGCCCTATACTCCCAAACACTCCCTTCGCAGCTCACAACAGAACCAATTGCAAGTATATATGCCCAACAAAACTACTGGTAAATTACTTTATAGCTATTCCATTGCAAATGCCTGGAACAAACAACCTACAATGTCAGATGTATCACTGACCCAAATACCTTTAAAATTGCAGTTGAAGACTACTTCCACACATCTTGCTTATGTCTCTGCCAGGACCCAACATAAGCTACCTTCCACTACCACAAAGTGCTGCCCTCTTAGCTACGAACATATTAGTCCTTTAACAGATCCCCACCTGCTCTCTTTTCTTTCTAGATTCTACTCCACATACTTTTCTTCTGCTTCTCTTCTATGCTATACTAGCATCAGCCTTATATCTTGGTATTTTTTCACCTCATATATTCTTTACTAGTGCTATTTCCTTTATACCGCTTTGCATTATTACAGCGTCACTTCCTAAGTGTACTTACAACTGATCATACTTTGTTATTATCAAACATTTATTCCAGGTTTGTCCCTGATGATAAATCTCCATGTTACTACTACTTTTCTCATTTTCTGTTCAATGTGTATCTTATGCAAAAAACTAAACTTATTATGTAAAGTTTAACTTAGTTATTCATTTTTTTTCTTTTCTTGTAACAGATGTCTGTGCTAATTAATGTTTATGCAATGTAATATCGGAGCTTTTCTCCTCGAGGCTCTGCTGAAAAAGGGCTTTGCCCAGTCAGACCAACCCAGTTAACAAATGTCAAATAAATAAATAAATTACAGAAACGTGGCTGAAGATAAACTGCTGAATATCTCTTCAGTCTCACATAGACCTACCACGACAACAAACCAAACACATAAACACACAAAAACATACTTGGAGGCTCTAAATAAAAATCTGCCTAAGCAGCAGAGACCTCCAAAGCAGACACCCAAGCAACCGCTACCCCAAAACAAAACATGTGCAACACATAGCTCACAAAGCCAGTGTGCCGAACAGTCACAGCCCTTAAGGCTAAACAACACACCTGATACACTTGTAATAGGTGACTCTATCGTCAGGCACACTGACGTCCCGCTCACCAGGCTGAACAAGGAAAAGGTCACGGTGAGCTGCCTGTCGGCGCTAGGATCCGCCACATAACACAAGCACTCAGGTCACTCCAAGGCAAGTACAAATATGACTCAGTCATTGTCCATGCTGGTGTGAATGACCTGAGACGTACCTCCCTGGACTACATGAAAAGAGACATAGAGGAGTTCTCTGAGCATGTAGCCCAGGCCGGTATGACCCTGACCTTGAGTAGCATCTTACCCTCACCAAGAATGATGCCACAATATGAAGACAAGATGATCAATTTCAACAATTGGCTTAAGTGTTGGTGTCATTCAAAGGGGATCCAATGCCTGTCAGCCTGTGATGTCATGCTCGACAAGCCACGATGCTTCGCTAGGGATGGCTTGCACCTGTCACCCCTGGGCTTTTGGATATTGGCAAAGGCTCTTGCTACCCCCATAGTGCCTTTTTTAGGCAAGGCTCAAAAGACAAACCCACCTCCATAGGTATCACAAGGGATAAGAAACTAAGAGTAATGCTACTCAACGCCAGAAGTCTAAACCTCAAGATACACGCACTCGAAACTCTCCTTAGCATGGAGAACATCGATATCTGTGCAGTAACAGAAACCTGGTTCAAGGCTCCGGAGAGCACCCCAGCACTACCAGGTTATATCTCATACCATGCTTTTCGGCCCCAAAACTTGGACCGAACCACAAAAGGAGGGGGAATATCAATATTTGTCAAAGATACCCACACCTCCAGGTTTGTGGCACAGCACGAAGCATCAGAGACTATCCATGTTCAACTAACTGTGGGTAAAACTGCCTTCCAGTTTATAGCCTGCTACAGACCACCCTCCCAAACACAGGAACCCCACTTGGCCTTCCTGAGAATACTGGAAAATATGAAGGTCTCTCCAAACACCATTACAGTGGGCGACTTCAACTACCCAAACATAGACTGGGAGCATTACTCTAGCTCCAACACCCTAGCCCAAAGGTTCCTAGAATTTATAAATCAAATGCTATGGAACAACTTGTTACCACTCCCACAAGAGGGGAAAACATACTGGACCTGATCATCACCAACATGGGGACACTATGCTCCAGACCAGAAGTGTATCCCTCACTGGTAAGATCAGACCATAAACAAATCTCACTGGATATTCACATCCCGACCCCACCCCCTGCCCAGAAAACCACAGTGAAAAACTTCTCTAAAGCAAATTTCTCACGCCTCAAAACCGAGGCGAAATCCTTCAAAGCCCCCGGGCCTGTGGAAAATACGGCCCAGACTGCAGAATCCTTTATAAACGCATTCTATGAACACCTTCAGGAATGCATGGATCATGCAATCCCAAATAAAACCAAGACCCAATCCTCCAAAGGCAGACGTCCTGTCTGGTGGACCCCAGCCATAAACAAACTATACAATAGAAGGAGGAAGCTACTACATGATAGAGCAAAATCCCAAAAAGGGAAGGCATCTCTGATCAGTATTAGCAAAAAACTACGGACACTCATAAAATCGTCTAAGGCCAACTTCGAGAGAAAAATTACACAGGACACTAAGGATAATCACAAGGCTTTCTTTAGTTATGTTAGGAACCTGGGTGAGAATTCCCAGATATGCTCAGAATTAGTCCAAAATGACAAAAAATACACCGAGCCCACAGACATTGCTAACATCCTAGCTGACAGGTTCAGTGCAAACTTCTCCCCCCTCTCCCCACCAAAAGGGCAAATATCTATCCCAACAGAGTGCTGCCTCCCTGACATCTCAGATGCTCAGGTAAGAGCCGCCCTCTCCAAAGCAAAAAACACAGCATCAATGGGACCAGATGGTGTCCTGGGCTGCGTCCTACATGAACTCCAAGAAGAGCTAAACCCAAACATAAAACTACTGTTCAATCTTAGCCTTACTACAGGATATGTACCCAAAGAGTGGCGTACAGCAACAGTGATCCCTCTCCACAAAGGTGGTGCCTCAACGGATCCTGGAAACTATCGCCCCATAAGCCTGACTTGCTTGGTCTGCAAAGCTATGGAAAGGATCATCATGGACCTCATAAATAAAGATATTGGGGACCTACAGACACTGGATCCTACCCAGTTTAGCTTTGTTAAGGGCAGATCCTCCCTCTTAAACCTGGTCGATTTCTTTGAAACAGTCACCAAGGCCATTGACGAGGGGAAGGTGGTCCACACAGCCTACCTGGACCTCGCAAAAGCCTTCGATACAATACCCCACTCGGGCATTATAGATAAGCTCACCAGCTTAAATATAAACCCCTATGTCACTAGATGGGTTGCAAACTGGCTCAAGGACAGAACCCACATGGTTAGAATTGCTGGAGCCATGTCAGACTCCAAACCAGTTACAAGTGGCATCCCACAAGGCTCAGTCCTGGGACCTCTCTTGTTTGGTATATATTTCTCGGTGGTACAGGCCAACACGGAAGGACTGTGGCTGACCAAGTTCGCAGATGACTGCAAACTGGGCGCCGTAATCAACTCTCCAGCCGACACAAGCATCCTCCAAAAGTGCCTCATAGAAACAGACAACTGGTGCCAGAGCCATGGCCTCAAGCTAAACGCCAAAAAGTGTATAGTCATCCCCTTTGGCAAAACAAAGTGCCCACAAATTACCACATAGGTGGTAATCCATTAAGTACAGAAGAAGTCATTAGGGACCTGGGGACCCAAGTTGATAGCAATCTCTCATTTGACAACCACGTGGCCCAAGTGGTTAGAAAAACATTTTATATAGCCCACCTAATCATGAAGGGATTCACATCTAGATCAGGGGAGGTCATCGTACCTCTTTACTCATCCCTCATCAGGCCCATAATTGAGTACAATGCCCCTTTTGGGATGTACCTTACCAGACACCTGCAGCAACTGGAAAGACCCCAAAAGTACCTCACCAAGAGGATCAAAGGGCTCAAACAGATGCCATATGCTGCCCGGTTAGAGAAACTCCAGCTCTACTCAGTGGCATACCGCCTGCTCAGAGGCGATCTGTGCCTGACGTATAAAGCCATGTCCAACCCGGAATTAATGGACATGCTGCACCTCAGAAAATCCAAATCCCATCGAGCTACTCGCTCGAGACTTGAACATCAGCACTGAAATAAATAGGACATGCTGGAGGGACAGATTCATAACCCAGAGGCTCCCTTCACTCTGGAATAAAATCCCAGTCCAGGTTAGGCAGAGTCCCACATTGACTCTCTTCAAGAGGAATCTTGATGAGTGGATGGGAGATCGTAGGTTTACCCCGGCTATCACTTCTGTGTCACTGTTAGACAGAGGCACAGTATACTAACCTCAAAAAAAGGCATAGCAAAATTAATTTAAAATGGGTGGCGAATGCCAAACACACTCTGGCTAGCAGGGACGTCGGGAAGCGTACTGACTGTACGCACTTCAGTACAGTTTTTGTAATGGAGGGGTAGCAAACAGGCACTAGGACCCAGGGCATACCTCTCAACCATAATTGCTTTTTTTTGCACTTCCACCCCCCCACCCCGTAATCGGCTGATCAGGACATTAATTTTCTTGTAATTAAAAAAAAATAATTTTTTTTTAAGGGTGTTTCTCTTTAAGAATTCCCTTTGAGCCCTGACGTCTTTAAGGAGGACCAGTGTTTGCTTGTGTCACACTAAAACTGAAAGCGCGAAAGTTTAAAACTGTTGCCTGACCCGTGCAAACGGAAAGTACGAAATGCCTCCTGGTCTTTCCCGACTTTCTTGCAGGTAAGGAGATGCTGCTATATGTTGCTGGGGGATTTTGTTTCTGCCCTGCTTATGCTGGGAATCGGGATCGTGTTTCTCTGGATATATGCTGTTGAAGGATTTTGTTTTATTTCCGCTCTGTGTATGTTGGGAAGTTGTAAGAGATAGCTTAATGATCTTCATGTCCAGACGTCAGGCTGTATGTTATTTGCAGTTAGAAACTAAAGACCTGGGTCATTAAAAAAAGAACACTTCTCTGCATCAGCTGGATTAATGTATATTTTTATTTTACACATGCACTCTATTTTTCTCTTGAAGTGTTTTTCTAATTCATTTTTACTAAGCAAAACATTTTTTTAGGAAAATCTATGGTAACATGCTAGATATGATACTATTATGTTCTTAGAGCACTATATCACAAACCGTGCTTGATTTATTGTACTGAAAATCATTTTAAATACTTACTAAATTTGTAGATATAAACTGAATTTTTTCACCCTATGGTGAATGCTCTGCAGGTGATAATCAACTGTGCACCATTTTACTTTTGAATGTCCTCCGTACTAGCCCTCGGAGATGAGGCTGTTCCAGTGGCGAATTACGATGAGGAGGCAGGATTGGAGGGGAGTAGCTGGCAGCATCATATATGCTGTCTCCTGCATGCCAGGGAAATTTTTGTTTGTTCGTTTGTTATGCCCTTACTGGGCGGAGCTTCTAAAGATATACATTTCTAAGCGGGCGGAAGCTGATCTAGGAACATAAAGCATTTAGATGAACATAAGCGTATAATGCATTTGCAGTAGTTGCAAGGAGAACATTTTATGATGGACATTTAATTATGACCAGCACATACAGAAGGAAATTCTTTCAGACATTGACTTCATAGTTACAAGGGTGGCATCCCCAGCTGAAGAAATCCATTTATATAAAATCACATGCTTCAATTGAAACCCCTGGCCATAGCAACTGCTAAACAGGTTTTTGTGACAACAATTTTCGTGGGAAATCTTACATTTTGGGATAGCACTCAGTCTGGGATGTCTGTCACTTCAGCCACATTATTGTGATGTAACATTGATGAGAATACTTCTAAACACTAATAGAAACATTCAGTGTGGTACAGCCTATTAATGTAAGTGTAACAGGCACAGCTGAATGAGAAAAGACCTTCATTATGATAAACGCCATCTACTTGAACACTCTCAGTGTTTGCATTCTGTGTTCACTAATGCTTTGGCACTGATTTGCCTGTCAGAGAAATATCAAGGCTGTGTCAGCATTTGCGAAGCTGTGGCAGACTTCTAGATGATTAACAGGTCACCCAGCAGACAAGGTCAAGGAAGGACAGTGTTATTCAGCATAACTGCAAACACATATATGGAAATCCCATCATATGCCTAATGTCATTTCAGGACACAGCTCACATACCGTATATTTTGATTTCAGCTAAAAGCTACTTCATGGCTCATGCTTTATGCTTAAAAATTCAAATACATATATGCATTTTGTTAGCTCAGTTAATATGTGTCAAGGTTTTCTGTTTTTTTGGAAAAACTTTTTTTATGTATTTATTAAGTTACAGTTAGGTGAACATTGTTTATTTGCTAAACTGTAATGAAATATAAATATTTCATAAGAATCTTGTTTATTTCACTTGCACTGCAGTACAAAAGAAGAACCATTATGCCAACTGGCCTTTATCAAAGGCACAGTATTCTATTTCATCAGCTATGTGTATTTAACTTCACATTAGTAGCTTTAGTTTAGGCTTCGATATTTATAAGAAGTGCTCTGTGAAGAAACAAATACAAAGATTAATGACAGGCAAAGGATACAGCTTTAATGTGCACTGTCGACTTTCATGAAGTACTGAAGAATCCTCTATATTTCCTTGATCTAGCCATAACTTGTATTTCTTGTTACTTGAGTTCTTATTAATTTAGCAGATTGCTGAGCCTCCCACTCTTTCTTCTGCTGGACTGCTATGTAACTAGTTAATTTCCTACTTCTAACAAGCCTTCTTGGCAGAAATATTTCCTTTTTACTATCTCTTTGTTTGTTGTAGGACATACATTTTCATGCCTGTTGTATCAGTGTAACTTCATATGATATTCAGCTTATATGCAGCACCAGCTTTGCCATTATGTGCCAAATCAGGTACCATGAAGATCTCTGTGCAGTTATAAAGCTACTAATGTGTAAGCTTGTAAATATTATCCCTTTGCAGTTCAAACCATAGTTGTTGTTGTGTCTTTCGGCTTTTCCCCGTTTACTGGTCACCACACAGCGGAACTCCGGTCCGCTAATGGAAGTTCAAACCACAGTAGAAATTAAAAAAAACATCTCATTGCAAATTATGCACAATATTGTTTTTTTTTTTTTTTTTTTTTTTTTTACTGATTCACACTTTGTTGAATGTGTGGGAACAGACTTGGTATAAGATCATGTGACAAGAGGGTTTAAGGAGTATCCCTTTTCCCCAATGGTATTTGAGCTCTTGGTTTATTTATGTAGCAGGGGGTGTGGGGGTTGCGCTCCTACAAAAATAATCTAAATTCAAACAGGCAGCACTTTCATGCAGGTGGCTGCATTCAGTTCTATATATGATCATAACAAATACAAGTCCACTGAGTCTTGAGACTATTTACTCTTTGCCAGTACCTCCTGTCCAAGAATGGCTAGGCCAGTCAAGCTAAGGGTGAAATTGTGAATGCCCATCCAATTATCCAGTTTTTATTTAAAGAAAACATAATGTATTACACTGCTTAATTGGCAGAGGGAGTCCTGGACAGGTCACCTAATCATCAGGTCAGCCAAACTTCTTCTCAGTGAGAGCTCCCTCACTTCATTTCCAGGCCCTCTTCAACTTCTTCTCTATAGTCTTTCAGGAATGTGTCAAATGTTGATTGGAAATGTATGTTGTGGGCCTTTTTGAAGACACAGAATGAGATGATTGTCATCCCATCCTTTTTGGTTTCAAGGATGGATTAAACTGACCCTCTCACCCATTCTTGTTCTTTTCCCAATCCATGTTTTGCTACCAGAGGTATCAAAGGCAAGACAGCTCCTGGAGCCAGAGTGCCTGGCACTGATTGCTCCTCCAACCATGGCACTGAGGTCTTTGGATCTTATTCATTCAACATCAAGCCCTTCCACATTGACTGAGCCTCAAGGTGAAATTGTGAATGCCTTAGTGCCTGTACTTTTAGACTGGTTTTCATTGTCAGAGTCTTTGGCCTTTGAGAGGTCAGTATTGATTTCTGCTTCCAAGCTGACCACTTGTTGATCTCCATGGTTCCTTCTTCAGTGCCACTTATGTCCACCTCAGGGTGATGACTGTGTCTCAGGTAGGACACATAAATCTGAGTACAGATACGAGACAGCACTGAATCACCTTCAGTTTCTGAGTATCATTAGAAAATAGATAATATTGCACTGCTTTCCCATTCTGACATTAAGCATCTAGGCAGTTCAGTGGCTTAAAATTTGTAAACTGTAAAACAATAATAATTTTGGTAATGCAGTTAATTAAGAAAACATTGTTTTTTTTTTGTTTATATGTTTTCTATATGGTTGCGTGACAGAAAAAAAGCCTAGATCTGTGTTGTCTTTGGTTACAAAAAAATGATTACTGGTGAGGTCAGTGAAAGTGTGTGTTTAAAACTAATTTACAAGATTGGGAGACATCACTCTGTCTTTTAAGAAGTTGTTCGTTTATTTATAGAAAATAATTCTAGAAAAAGTTATAAATTGTGTTTTAAGAAAATATTCTAAACGGGCTTGCATACAACTTTTAAAGCTGTAAAACATAGAAGATCATATGCTGAAACAGTTTCCAGTAATTGATTTGTGTCTATATGCCTGGTGCATTTTAAATTAAGCAACAATTTAGAAATGCATAATGTGTTCTAAAGGCTTTACCTATGCAGTAAAAACATTAAAATATTGTCTGGTTTAAGCTGGATCAGAATCCCACACAAAATATCAAGAGGTAATGTAATTAGCAGTCTGAGCATTGAGCCTAGTGGACAGACAAATTTATTCACAGCAGGTCAACTGGCATACATATAGTTCTCTATAGCATGTTTACAACTTAATGAGTTGATCGTTGTTATGTCACTGTTGAAGACATCAGGAATGAGCCTAGTGGACAGACAAATTTATTCACAGCAGGTCAACTGGCATACATATAGTTCTCTATAGCATGTTTACAACTTAATGAGTTGATCATTGTTATGTCACTGTTGAAGACATCAGGAATGAGTATTATTGTTTCAGCCAGCTAGTTTTCTGGAAAATGTCCAGAAAACTGCTAACAAGTGAATTTACATAGTTTAATTTATTCAGTATTTGTTGCTCCATTAAGGACTATGCAATTATGTCTGTTTAGCTTTAACTGAGACAGGAAGGGGAAAGGTATTATTAAAATTGCTGGTGGTCAGCATTAACATCAAGTGAAGAGGCAGAATCAAGGGTGCCTGCAGGCAGGGCAATTATCCTGATTTTTGCCTCATCTTTTCAGTTTGTTTCTCATAAAATTGTTTGTTTCTGGCAAATCATTGAGGGTCAAGTCAGAAAATAATGGCAGACATTTCAGCTTTAGACTTCATATCTTTCAGAAAATGCATACTAATGCAACACACGTTGTTATATCCACTTTCTAAGGAGGACTAGCAGGTTGCTACATACGGGTTCAGAGTATGTCAGCACTTGACTGTTTTTATGTAAGGTGATTAGGTGCATATTTCACATGGTCTCCGTTCTTTGATGGATTTATATGTTCAAAACACAAAGCGAGGCTGTTACTTGAACTCTGATCTGGCACAACACAAGGGGCTTATGTTTTTTTGTGAATGATTTTTATCAGCTGCATTGGATGGAACATATGGTTGAGATTTTAAATATGCTAAATGTAAGTAATGTGATGGGCATCTTAAGTTAACTTTTACAATGATAAGTTATCATCATGCTTTCAAAAGTGGTCTTTTTTATAAAAGGTGGACTGGGAATTATGGTTAGTAGTGGAATCCTGTGGAGAAATGCATCATCTTCCAAAGTGAGACAAGTATGTGAATTTCATTGCTGTAGCATACACTTTAATGTTTTTGACTTGCAAACATGTGAGACAAAATCCAGATGTTTTTGGTGAATGTTGCTTGTTTTGAGGACGATTAAAGAAAACATCAGAATCTAGGCGAAAACTAAATACAACCTCAGTTCTTTTCAGGAGCTGTGAGTGCAACTTTGTAGCATGCTCACTTTTATTAAGTGTAAGAAAGTGAAGTACTCGAGATGTGTACGGTATTTTAACTATACCACAGGATTATTTTAGGTTATGTGGTGGGGATGGTGTTGCTTATGCAGGGGTTTATACTCTGCAGAACCACTGACTCTATTAAAGCGCCAAGTCCCAAATGGGAAAAATGCTTAGTTAATAAGCAATTGTTGTTTAATAAGTTTGTTTGTGTCTTTCGGCTTTTCCCGGGTTAGGGGTCGCCACAGCAGAACTCCGGTCCGCTAATGATCGGCAGTTGATTTTTTTACATACTGGCTTGCCAGGCCTGACGCACAACCTTCAATGAAGGCACGCCCATTCACGCATGTCTCCATGCAGAAGACGCTCTAGCTGAGAATCGAACCGGACAGTGTCTTACTGTGAGGCGACAATGCTACCGCAGCACCACCACCGCGGGTTTTAATTGTTGTTTAATAAGTAATCATCGTAATAATTGTATTTTAGTTTTTTGCACAATTCCAAAGTTTGATGCAGTTTCATATGCTAATAAAAATAAAACACTATTGTTCTGGTTATATTTCATGTTTAATATTTTGTCTGTTCTTCAATTTGCTTTTGAATGTTGGCATCCCACATTTCCATCGGATTGAGTGGGTTGCATAATTATGTACGCAAATTTTCTTTCATGGGCCTTTATCCAGATTTTTGATGTTTCCAGGTTGAAAGGTATGCTGTTGAGTCATTTGCAGATTGTAGTAGTTTTGCTGGTTGAGAGGCTGCATGCATTTTAGTTATAAATATACTACAGGGTAAAGGTTCTAATGTTATTTATTATGATGTTGACAATCGATTGTATTGTTGGGCATAGTTCCTTAAGTCTAAGAAAGAGCAGGGGATATAAAACTCTCTCATATGCTTTGGATAAGTCTAAAAATATGAATGCTACCATTTTACCTTTATTTTTTTTCTGTAACAAACATACTTTATGAAAGTAAGTAATGCTGTTCCTGTGCTATGGCCTGGCCTAAAATTATGATGTGTTGTGAAAAGTAACTTGTTCTTTGCAAGGTGTTTGATCAGATGTATGTGATCATATTTTTAAATGTTTTAGATAGGACAAGATGGCTATAGGTTTGTAGTTTGCCAGTTGATGTGATTTACCATGTTTATGTAAGGGGAAAGCATGGGGTTGTTTTTAGACTACAGGGATAACCTATACTGAAGAAGCACTACATTTTTTTTTTTTTTTTTTTAATTGTCTGAGTTTTCTTTCTCTCTGTAAACTGACATGCTGATAGTGCAGGATGCTAACTGCACTTGTAATATCGATTTATATAACAGTCTTTCTGTCAGCAAACTTACAAATATTTAAGTACTGGAGTATATGTGTGAGTTCATTTGTGTATGTGTGTGCTTCTTGCAAGAAAAAAGATCCGCTAAATGAATATTAGTTAACTTTTTAATTTCAAGGCATTGTAAGTCTATCTTCCCTTTTCATATTCCATCTCTGACTTAGCACCTTCAGGTCAGTTGTAGTCTCATCTCTTGCTCATACCATTATGCCCTAAACATCTATGAGATATCAGCCATTTATAATATTATACAACCACAACTATACCTGCAGCACAATCATTAACATTATCATTGTTTGTAAGTGTAACACTGATTGCATAATGTTTATTTAGATTTGGCTTCCCTATACATGGTCAAAGTGAAATGGCTGGAGCACTGGTAACTTTTAGAAAAAAAAAAGATGCCGCTTTTCCTAAAGGAAATCATTCCCAGTGCAATTTCTAATTGTGTTCCAGCAATGATTCACTTCTTTAGGGAGATTTCTCCTTTCTTCACATTGGTGCACACATAAGAGTTGGTACATATACGGGTGTAAAGGGATGCTTACTCCTCTCCAAAATCAAAAAAACAAATGAGTCTCTTTCCCATTAGCTTTTTTGTGATTTTATTTATTTATTGTTGGAGCCTTGAAGATTTCTGAAGTTTTACTACACTTAAATTTTATCTAGTTGGGACAATCAGGAAAGAAAAGAGCAATTAGCTTGACAGATTCCTATGCAAATGCAAGCCAGCTAGCAATGATTGACCCAGGAAGGAGCAAGAAGCAGTTTCTTGGGGTCAAGGGTTTGCTTCTCTCAGTATCCACTAAAATAGATTGTGCACTCGTGAGGGGGTCATCTGGATTCAGTTGCACTGTGGTAAAGTTAGCCATAATTTAAACATGGTAAGCTACTTTATGTGCTTTTCCAAACTTTAACTGAAATATCCATTTTAGTTTTATTGTTTCATCATATAAATGATTAGCATCCTGGCATGTATTTTTCAAGGATGGGAGAGAGAGCAGCACTGTGAGGGGGATGTAGCTTGAAGAGCGATTGGTAAGGGGGTGTGGGCGGAGATCAATTTGATGTGGGTGTGGTTTGGTGGGGGGGCAGCAGACTGCGAGCTGTGAGTACAAATGTTAAAATCCTGGCTACACCCCTGCTGGCTAGGCTTATAAATGCCCTAGGGCAGATAGCCTAGTATGAACCTATGAACCTATGAACCTATGAACAAGTAAATGCCACATATACAAAGCTATCTGCACCAGCAACAGAAGAAGAAGTGCGGTAGCTACAATAATGAATAAATGCTACAATGTACCAATAAACTCATTCAGATTTGTCAAAGCAAACAGAACAACCCAAACTAGGTCCTTAACGATCAACGTCTTCGAGCAAGAAGTCTGGACAAAGCCATAAATAAAAGTGGGGCAAAGGCCGAAAAATAGGGACAATTTTTAAATATTGTTCTTACAAACTTAGAAAATTGATAGAATAACTAGTTTTGCATTAGCATGAATTTTCTGAAGGGCATGAAGTCTGAATCTAAAATGTCTGTCATTATTTTCCAACTTCAGGCTTTAATAATTTGCCACTAATTTGCCAGAACACCACAATTTTATGAATAACAGACCAGAAATGTGAGGCAAAAATATGGGCATTCTGCAAAAATCTGTACAGTTGAGAGGTATGATCTAGGTCCTGACTGAAATCAGTCAAGAGAACCACAGAAATATAGTTCTAGCTGCCATCTATATTTACCCCAGCATCTTATTCAGTCCTACAAGACAACAAGACACATTACACAACATAATTAGCTTAGTTGTCAATGATTAGGTAATAATCAGGAGGAACCTAAACATGAATTCAAAGGAACAGGACAAAGTATGCCCAGACAGACTACTACCCTTAATAAGTGTAAGCCAGGACTTGAAAGATGAAATATTTGGGTTGCATGGCTAGGCTTATAAAGGCCATAGTGCTTTTTTGCCTACTATACAACTATGAACCTATGAACAAGCAGGGATCCAGAAGATGAACCATTTATATGCTGCCTGTGTCCATTAGAGACATAGGTGCCAAAGCAGGTATGAATTTCCTGTTTCCCATTCAATTATCCAAGTTAGACTAGAAATGAGTTAAGAGGAACTCTGCTACACCTGGATGGGAAGCCTATTCTAGAGAAGGGGTAGTATCTGCGATACATGCCTGTCTCTCCAGCAAGTCTTATTTATATCACATACAAGTTTTAAGTCTTTAGAATGGTTAATTCTGATGCTGTTTATTTTATGGATATGCAGGATGTCCATTATGGTGTGGACCAGTAATGTCTTGTATGCTAGGCATAGATGATCCCACAACAGCCTGCAGAAGACAGAATACAGGAATAGGGCTTTGAGGTGGTCTGCAGCAGACATGTTACTTATGCCCTGCATTATTTTAGTGAAAACACTCTGTGGACGTGCCTATTGTTGGATGTGCCTGATTAGGTATATGCCAAAGGATGCTTTTTACTCAATGATATGTCTGCTGAATGCAGAATGACTTACTTGTCTAGATTCCATGCCTTTATTTATTTGTTGCAGAACACAGAATTATTTCTTCACTACTGTAGACACATGACAGTCAAAGGCTAGATTAATATCTGTGTACACTCAGTCCTTGATTACTGAGTTAACTCTTAGGGGTGTGTTGTTAATATGATAGCTACCTGAGGTAGATGATATCATGAAGGCTACCATTATGCATTTCTTGGCATTTAGTTTTAGTCCATGTTTCTGACATTAGTTATTTGTCTGTATCACCCTACCCAGAGAAAATTAGTGTTGGTGGGGGATTCTATGACTGCTCCAAATTTTCAATCATCTGCAAATTGGGTCACCCAGAGGACCTTGACATTGATCTTGACTTCAGTGAAGTAGATACCAAAAGGAGCAGTCCCAGAACCAATATCTAAGGGATGATGTTGGTGAGTAGCCTCTGTAGAAGCGGACTTCCCAGTTCTAACTTTCTGGGTCCAATCTCTAAGCCAGCTGACTATTCAATGGTTAACATAAGCATTTATACCTAAACTGATGAGTTTGTTAGCAATGCCCATGTTGGGTATTATGTGAAATGCCTTGGGTAGATCAAGGTAGGCAGTGTGAACAATTTTGCCCTCATCCATTGGTTTGGTGGCCTTTTCAAAGAAGTCCACCAGGTTGAGTAGGCATGATATGCCCTTGCTAAAACAAAAATGGGTTAGTCCCAGTGACTGGAGGTTTCCTATGCCATTATTGATCATTTCCATGATAATTCTTTCCATGGCATTTGCATATGAAACTAGTGAGACTTATGGGTCTGTAGTTTCCTGGGTCTATAGATAGCCCAAGTGTGTGCAGAGGTTGAAGGTTGCTGTTCTCCATTCCTGAGGCATGAATCATATTTGGAGGCTATGGTTAAATAGTGATTCTTGCGGCCCTGACAGGTCATGTTTCATGCTATTTAGAGGGCAGACTGGGATACTGTTGGGTATTATAGATATGGTGCTCGTGGCCTTAGAGTGAGAGCATTGAGGACATATTTACTATTGATAGAAGGGGGAATTATATTTGATCATATTTCCTGAGAGGAGGCTGGTGGGAGAAAAGTGTAATGTCAGAGCTAAATTTGTATGCCAGTCGGTTGTTGCATCTTCTTGTGCAGTATAGGTAGCTCCATTAACAAGCTCTGCACACAATTGTGTATTGTCTTTGAGGTTACAGAAATAGCTAAAGAATGCCTTGTAGTTATCCTTGGCCTGTGAGGCTAATAATACCTCAATTTTGCTTTAGTAGACTTCATTAGACCTCTGAGTTGTTTGGTTTGATGAGAACACTTTTGTCCTGCTGGGTGCCATAACTTTCTTCCTTCTGTTAAACAGCCCACTGAAGTTGTGATCCACCCAAGGTGGCTTATTTTATGGATAAGTTCTTTTACTTATTCCTGGTGAGTGCAGTTGCCTCTATACAGCTATTAACATGCTCATATAGAGTTTCTGTTAACAATTCTGCATAGGCAACAGTGTTCTTGGGGTTTAGGGGGTTTAGGGGGCTTGACATTTTCTCTTAATAGGAAGTTAGCCATTCCAAGTTTAGCTAGGGTTCTGGGTTTTATTTTTACTTCAAATTAGATCATTTTGAGATCTGATTAGAGATGACACTACACAAGCAGGTGTGTGGTGCTCTCCCATATTAGTGAGGACCAGATCCAATATGTTTGCACCCCCTGGTCAGCGCATTAACAATCTGTTCCAGAGAAAGATTGTGTTACAATGCTGGATGAGGTGCTGCTTCATGTCACTGCACTCACATTATGTTGTGCTTTGCTGAATTTGAACAGCTGCCTGTGTAAGAGCACAATCTATAGAACTGGGTACTAACTGCACACATCACAGGTGAAGTCTTACTGCACACATCACAGGTGGAGTCTTACTGCACACACCACAGGTGACGTCTTTAGAACTAATAATTAATATACCTGATGAATTGCTCATCTTACAGGTATAGCCCCATTGAGTTTGATTGATCCCTCTCCCATTATTACCAGCTGCCTTGCAGATATGGATAATGGCTGATATGCATATAGTTTGTGGGGTCAGTGGACGCACCACATCTGCGCAATAGAATAATGGTGGCTGCTTTTCAGACAGCTGTGACAAAGCCGTTGGTTACACCTTTATGATTTCTTTGAGGTACCCACCCCTACTATTCCCAGCATCAGTGGTCTACCAAACATTCATAAGCACCACGTCAATCCTCCCCTAACACCCATAGCAACAGGGAGAGGATGGGTTAGGGAGCCCCTGTCTATCTATGTTGAAAATGAATTTAAAAAGCTGTTACATCAAGCCATTACTGTTCTAAGGGACACAGGGAGCTTCTTGAATGATCTTTATATTAAAAGTAGTGAAGTAAAAGATTTTTCAGAGTTGATATTGGTTGCCATGGATGTGACCAGCCTCTTCACCACGATACTTAATGACCAAGGAATTGAAGCGATTACGGAGTTTTCTCCCACTACCAGAATTAATTTAGATCTGATATGTTCCCTGCTTGAATTAGTTCTAGAGAAGAATGTGTTTGTTTATGGTACCAAACAGTGTTGGCAGGTATGGAGGTGGCCATGGGAACCCCCTGTGCCAATAGCTACCCAAACTTAGTTCTGGCCAAGTGGGAATAAGATAAAGTTTTATGGGAAGTCAATCCATGGTTTATGAACCTTATGTGCTATGGTTGTTTTGTGGATAATATTTTTATTTTGTGGAAAGGTAATGAAGAAGAACTAATACTGTTCATAGAATATTTACACTCTACCACTAGTTTTCTAAAATTCTCTGTTAACCACTCTAGTCAACAGATTGATTTCTTGTACGTCAGTTTGCAGCTCTGCAGTAACCAAGAGCTAACTACCATCATGCACAGAAAGAGTACATGGAAGAATCACTATTTACATAGAGATAGTATGCACCCTGGTTTCATCTTTATAAATGTTATAGAGAACCAAATGGTATGCATTTCCATGCTTTGTACTGAAGACAATGATTATGAAAAAGAACAGATCAAATTAAGAGAGCATCTGCAAGCAAGAGGCTACAGCCAAAAAGATCTGGTTACTAGATTTAACCCTGAGGATATAACAAAAAGGAAAAGATGTCCGTATTCTTTCTAAGAATCTGACAGAGACACAAAAGGACTTTTTACGACAGAAACAAGGAAGGGGTTCTTTAAACTGTGTGCTTACATTTAGTACTGATCGCCAACAAATTTGTGATGTAGTTAAAAGATTTTGGCTCATTGTGACTGAGGATGAGAGGATTAGGAATATTGTAGGGAGTACACCAAGATTTGTCTTCAAGAATAAATTGAACTTAAAAACGCTACTGTGTAACAAGGATGGTTTCTACAAAAAAAAAAAAATCACTGCATAGACTAGGCACTTTTAGATGTGGAAAGTGCAAAGCTTGTCCCACAATTGATAGAAATAATTCATTTTGACACCCTACCATGCACAAAACATATATTTTTAATGTAAACGCCACCTGCAACAGCCAGCATTTGGTTTATTTAGCTACCTGTCAAAGCTGCACTGCATTTTATATTGGTAAGACTGATCAGTGCTTTAAAGATAGGATCTTATGCCATTTAAGGGACATAAAGCATAAAGATCCCAAAAATGCACTTGCCAGTCACATTGTGCAAAACCCCACACATGCATTTGTTTTTAAAGCCATCAAATGTATTTTTGAGGGGAACAGAGGTGGTAATATGCTTAATTGGACTGAACTCTATGAGGTAAAGTGGATCCTGAACATAACAGTTGATCACTACCCTGGATTGAATGGATGGTCCCTCTAAAGCCTATTCTAAAGAATAGGCATTTAGCCATTGGATAGTGTTTGGAGGCTCTCTTTGATTCAATGCTTTTATTGGCTGCAGTGCTATTTGTCTTTTTTTGGATCCAAAGCGATTGCTCCATCAAAACCTGTTATATAGAATGGGCGATTAACCATTGGTTAATGCTTGGAGGCTTGCCCGGTTTCAGTAACTCAATTGGTTGCAGTGTAATTGGTTGTATAGAAGGCAATTCCTTGAGTTAGGAGTACTCATTGGATAACTCATTTTAATTCATGGAAGGTGAGCCAAATGAAATAACGATCTGAGGAAGGCTGATGCCAAAAGTGCTTATCATTGTGAAGGCTTCTACTTGTTAAATACATTTCACTTTTTATTTTATTTCTTCATTAAAGTGTTTTTTAGGTGTTTTTAATTTCAAACCCTTGCATTTTGTTTCTACTACGTGGGGGTGTGCCTAGGATTTTTTACTTATCGTTTGTTTTACTTGGGACACCTTTGGCAGTACATAGATCTTTAAGTGCTACTATATCACTAGGTGGGTTTCAAGTTGGCTCACAGACAGAACCCACAGTGTGAAAGTAATGGACTCCATGTCACACTGCCGACCAGTCATGAGTGGAGTCCCACAGGGATCAGTCCTGGGTCCTCTCCTATTTGGCATCTACTTCTCAGATGTCCAGGCCAACACAGAGGGACTCCAACAGACCAAGTTCACAGACGACTGCAAGCTGGGAGCCATTATTAACTCCCCAAGTGATGTAGACATCTTACAGAAGGCCTCACTGAGACTAATGACTGGTGTCAAAACCATGGCCTTAAGCTTAATTCCAAAAAATGCATCATCATCCCCTTTGAGAAAAACTCAGTTCCCACTAATTACCACATCGATGGGAGCCCAATGAACACTGAAGGTGTTATAAGAGATCTGGGGACACAGGTTGACAGCAACCACTTCTTTGACTGCCACATTGCCAATGTGGTCAGAAAGTCGTTCTATGTAGCACACCTCATTACCAAGGGTTTTGCATCCAGGAAGAAAGAGGTCATTATCTCTCTCTACTCTTCCCTCATTAGAACATTCATCGGGTATAATGCCCCATTTGGCATGTACCTCACTAGACACATGCAACAGCTGGAAAGGCCATAAATGTACCTCATGTAGAGGATCCTAGGCCTTAAACATATGTCCTACATGGATAGACTCAAAAAAATCCAGCTATTCTCTGTCTCATATCGCTTACTAAGGGGCGATCTCTGCTTGACTTACAAAACCATGTCTGACCCAGCTCTGTTAGAAATGCTACATCTAAAGAAATCCCAATCCCTTCACACCACATGCTTCAGAAACCTCAACCTCATTACCACAATCAACAAAACATGTTGGAGGGACAGATTCATAACCCAGAGACTGCCCATGCTATGGAATAGACTTCCCATACATGTCAAACAGAGCACCTCACTAGCCCTCTTAAAGAGAAATCTTGATGAGTTTATGGGAGATAGAAAGTTCACCCCTGGGATCACTCCAGTGGCTCTACTTAATAGAGGCACTGGGAACTAATGTTGGGTGGCACGATACCAGGGAACTTCTATGGACTAGGCTTGTAAAGGCTCCAGGGCCATTAGCCTAGTACACACCTATGAACCTATGAAAATAAACATAAACATAAAATAAAATAATGTATTTTTGTTCTACTGGGCTGTGATGAAAGTGGTACAAAAGGATTTGAGCTCTACCCTAGTTAACAAATATAAATACATAAATAGATGAATTAAAAACAATGTGAAGACAGATGTAAAGGAGTACAGACAAAACTCAGAATTCAGCAAAGCAGAAAGATCACTATTCATACATGTTTATGGGAAAAAATGCAATGTAATCCTTATTTGCATGAACAAAGACAGAATTTTTGTATTGATAATAAAAAGTGTACTGTGTAAGCAGAACTGCTATCATCAGGCTATAGCTTATTAACCAACGGAAGCAATAAAGTATTTCAAGAGTTGATGCTGGTAGAACATTCTCATATGCTCTTTGCACATACTTGATCACGTTTAAAAATATGTTTGTACCTCACGTTGCTTAAAAGAAGTGTCAGGAAGAAGAAACAAAACATAATTAAGACTCTGTTTTGTACATTTTCCCTCATTATATCCCAGTCCGATGCTTTGAAAAATCACTCAACTTTATTTCCAACTCAAGTGCTAGAATAACGACAGCTTTCAATGTGCTCAAATAACATTTGTCACAAATTTAAATATCTTCTACATTCATTCTCAGTATAATTTTTTCATGCACATAGTTTTCTCAGGCTTCTAACATAAACAGATTAATTTACCACAGTTACAGCTTGCTTACCAGGAATATTTAGGTTTTGGCAAAAACATTTTTTGTTTTTATAATCTTCCGTAAAAACATTGTCACATATTTTCCCCAAAGTTAGCTAATAGAATTATTTCATTTTTGACTTCTGTTGGCATTATTTACTAACATATTCTCTCTCTTTTTATATTAATTTCCATATTTTAAGGTTTGATGCAATTTCTATATGCAGTAAGTCTGGCAATCAGATTTGAAAAATATAATGCAATAGCAGTAATAGCAATTAACCTAATAAATTTAAAAATACTTTGCCATGTAGCATACAGACTGCTACATTCTAATTACTGAATAATGATGGAGTGACATTGATAGACCATAGGTGTCACCCCATTACCATTTGCACGCACACTACCACGTGTTAATATTCTATAATGAAGGAATGTGGCAGTTATGGGACATAGGTGGCACTCCCATCACCATGTAAACATGTATACCGAAAGTATGCAAGGCATATGGACACAAACGTTTCTTGAGGTACAAGGCATTGTAGTTACATTCCTAATGTATGTGAAGGTCAGATATGTGGATGGATTTTTATACATACAGATATAACATCAGTATGGTAGTGAATTATATCACTGACATGTGCCTTCTTACCTGAGTGTGCCCTACAGACAACTGGTGGTCATTTGTTCCTAATAGATACATGTTCAGATAAAAATTAAAAAAAAGAATAAAAGTCCCAATAATGAACTTTATGGAACACAACTCATCTCGTTACATGACTGAGCTTTAGCACCCCGAGGTTAAGTCTGGAACTCCTCCCATTTAGCCAGTTTGTGTTCAGTCTGACTGGGTAGCCATTGAAACCATACCTCTTATGAGCTGCTATAACAGAGATGTGAGGAACCAAGTCAAAAGCCTTGGCCTAGTCAAAGAAAATAATATGACTTGCGATATCTGCATCAGCTGGTGGGACCACATCAGTATGGCAAGAAATTAAGTTTGTAGTACACGATCCACAGTGTTTAAGTCCATGTTACAGCACATTACTAAACTGCTTATTCCCCAAGGCTTCACACATTTTACACTTTCTCAAATCAAAGCATATCCCTCTAATCCTTATAAGACTGTCGGTCTATAATTTTAAGTACCATCCTTATACCTGTCATATACATAGATAAAATATAAATTTGCTTCCAAAGTTCAGGAACAAAACTACATTAAAAGGTATACAGGAAGAAATATAGTACTGGACAGTACAGGAAATTTGTGATTTTATGCTGAGAATATGCATTTAAACCATCTGATTCTGGAGAATCCAACTCACTTCCCCTCAAATTAAGGGCAATTATTTCAATGGGAAGTACTTGCGTATTATCGCAACCAGATTTTTCACAGCAATACTGGCTGGTTGACGATCAGGAATTAAGTTTGTTAATGTTTTACAAATATTAAACACTGATTTTTTTTTAACAGTTGAGGTTGTTTTTAATACTGTTATCACTACAATATAAAAACATACTGTGGTTGTTTATTTATGCACTTGACTGCCAGCATGTCGTTTAGTGCAAGTCCGCCTGCTGAACGTTCCTTTTTTCATGGCAGCAAATGTGATATCTGCTAACCTAAAAAGCGGAGTGTAAACAATTCAGTACTTCAAATCCTTCACAAAATGCATGCTAACACAAATGTTGTTATTCTACTGAGTCTGTATAACAGCAATGTATAAAATATGGCCCCGTTATGTTACCTCTGGATATATTCCCTGCATTAAGATGTCGACAATTATGACAATAATAATGCATTTCTGAGTTATAGTCATTCATCAAAATAGCTGCTAATAAATGTAAATGAACACTTTTTAGTTATCATTTCAACTGACTTGCATCACCGGTTGACTGTAATTATCAGTGCTTACATGGAAAAAATCAAAACGTTTGGGAGGGACAGGCCAAAACCAGGGAAAATCTCCAGATTTTTGTACAATTGAGAGGTACGTATATGGTTCGTAACAGTAAGTCAAGTAAAGCCTGATATACAAATGCCGGTAGTACCCAAATGCCTTACATAGGTGCATGGCAGACAAACCAGATATTTAAGAGATAGGAGAAAAACTGTACACATACATTATGCATAGGTAAGACAAGTATTGAGTTATCTGGACAATTCTTTATGAGCATGTAGACAGTTTTACACAAAGTTTACTACATTGCAAAAACATACGTATACATGGGACTTTAAGGACAGCCCTCACTGCAGCACACACAAGAAGTTCATTTACAGTGTACTTAACCCTTGATAACCCATCAATGTGAACGTGGATGCTGATACTTCTCAATTGTCCAGATTTTCACAATGTATTTTGGCTGTGCTCCTCCTAAAATTTGATGTTTTTGTGGCAAAGCACTGAAGATCAGAAGAACTAAATAATGACATACATTTCAACTTCAGACATCGTATCCTTCAGAAACTGCATAAAAACACAAATGCTATCATTCCAACTACTTTCTAAGTTTGTAACAGCAATATTTAAAATCTGTGCCTAGGTTTTGCCCTTTAATACACATTGTTTTGCAGAAACATGACGAATTCCTTTGGTTCCGAAATCTGGTTGCAATAATACGTAAGTACCCAATGGGATATGAAAAGTTCCTTTATGCACTTATTACCCTTGTCACTAAAACTAGAGAGGTTTTTAGCAAATATTTCAATTACTTCACCAAATTCATTTCACAGATCCCTATTCTTTTAAAATAATACTTTTTCTTGAGTTCCTTTCTCCATTTCCTGATGTGTTTATAAATGTTTTCCTGTTATCATGTGTATTTGCAATCAGTAATAATAATAATACTAAAAAAAATAATAATAGTAATAATAATAATATTTTCTGTATCTCCTTTGCATATATCCCTCCATAGGTTTTCCAATATTGGGCTACAACCTTGTACAATGCCAACTTGATAAACCTAACAACATAGTTAAACCAGTTCAGAATAATTTAATTGTGGTACTGCTCAATGCCTGAAGTCTGATCAGGAAAATCCACTCCCTGCATGCTTTCAGAATCCTGCAGATATAGACATATGTGCAGTTAACACAATCTCAATTAAAGCTGCAGAGGGCACCTAGGCAGTACCAGGCTATAACACCTTCCATACATTCAGACCAGCTACTGCATAGTTAGGGTCTAAAGGGGAAGGAGTATCATAGGAGCATAGCAGGTTACTAGGCTAACGGACCTAGAGCCTTTTTAAGCCTAGCCATTCATACTCCAAATTTCCCAGTTATCATTGCCCATGTGTTACAACAGCTTTGTTATATGCCTGGGACATTGGCGACAAGCCAGGGGTGAATTTTGGATTTCCCATCCATTTGTCCAAATTACATTTGAATCAGCTTAGGAAAGAGTGCTGTTTCAAAGGAATGGGGAGTCTGTTCCAGAGAAGAGTTAATTTCTGAGACATATCCCCATCCCACAAACATGCTATGTTTATGCCATAGACAAGCCCCCGGATTCATGAAGCTCGGCGCAAGGACGGCGGTAGGCTTGCGCCGACAGTGCGGAGTGAAGATGGCACAGTAGCGCCAAATGCATATTAATGAAGGCATGCTGCCGACACAACCACGTGTACAGGAAAGGAGCGCGAGTGCATAGGGTGTGTTGAAGTGCCGCACGGAGGCGTGAAAATGGCAGCTGTCGACGTGCAACCTAAAATGCTTGCATATAACAAGTTGCAAGATAGTAATCACATCTGTCAGTATCCATGTCAATCTCTGAGAGCAAGTAAATGTAATTCGTACAAGAAACAAGCAAACAACAAAAGTGCCAAAGGTATAAGGCTTACAGCTAGGAAACAAATGACTGTTCTAAACCTGCAGTGACAGTGGCTATGTGTTGGCCCAAACAATCTGGTGTCCGCAATAGGGTTGTCATCTGTCCCACTTTGTGAGGGATAGTCTATCATTAGACAGTTGTGTCCTGCCAAAAGACATGTCAAATGGCAAATGTCCTGGGATTGTAGGGCATAATTATGCTCCATATGTTATGTAATAGTAGCAGAAAATAATTATTGCAGTATCTACAATACCTAAATGTTACAAAAAAACAGAATAAGCAAATAAACTGCTACAATAATAGGCTTTTATGTAGGCAAATAAGTAAAGTTCTATCCATTGTACTGACCGTGGGTATGTGTCGGCTTGTAAAACCTGGCGTGTTCCGAAATGTCCCATCTTGGCCATGTGAAAAGGTGCCAACCCTAGTCCCCAGAATACAGCAAAACCCATACATATGACAATGTCAATGATACCAGTGGTCGCACAATAACTGGCCAGACCCTTAAAAATCCACAAATCCAGTGCCCTTTGGGGGAAAGGTGTTGAATGAGAATGACTACTCACAACAATGAAGAGTACTAGATGCATTTAACTGCAGACAAAAAGTAGTATTACGAATCTGTCAACATGTACTAACATGGTACTAATATGGTAGAAGTGTCCGTGATTGTTCCTGAGTTGTCACTGTAGACACGAGTCCCCAAGTATGAGAGAGGTCCGTACACAGAAGTACACCAACCAACTGCCCCAGCTGTTGACTAGACTATTGCATAGTGATTTCATAACAAATGTCCAGAATAATATTCATTGTATGTATAAATGAATGAAATAATCATATGAGAAGGGAAACCATCACCCCCCCAACCTGCATTATGTAGTGGAACCACTCCCCGCCCTAAATTATGTAGCACCGCCCCAATAATGTGGTCAGAGATGCCCAAACACGTGCATCGGTAAACACAGGTAGAATTTAAACTCTGGACTAAATCTATCCCTGTGCTATGTCTGATCATTGAACACTGCCAGGGCAGTGCTAGTCACCAGCTGGCTGAGCCTAAACCCAGACCAGCACATGAAAACCCTGACAATCAAAATCCCGTATGTGCGAGGACTATAAGCGTAGGGGTTATGAATATCCTTGGAGTGAGTAGACTCGCAGCATGGGTCCAGAGCAGTAGGAAACAGGGAATGTCCTAATTGTAGTACTGTGGTTTTCCCAGCAGGAGAATGGATGCCTGCTGTGTAAGGGAAAAGGTGAGGCGTATGTCAGAGTAGCTATGAACTATGGGTATACATATAAATGAACCAGAACACCAATAGTATAGTGGTTACAGCATCCGCCCAACGTAAAGGCATTCCCGGTGCAAGTATGACTATAGCACATATTAATTGTGTAATGAATGCCTCTGTGCTGTAAAGCCAACAGTTATACGTGTAAAGGTGACCGCGTTCGCATGGGTCCGTTAACCGGATTCTATCAACGTGGTACTGTCATAAGGAATAAGGCACTTGTAATCCTAAAGACATGCCTGTAAACATATGTAACTCAGAATAAGTAGATGCAAGTGTGGCTGTGCAGGTGTATGCAGCTATTAGCATAGCAGATGTATGTTGTCTTCCACAGCTGTAACTTTCATATATATATATATAGTTAGATAGATGTGTGTATAGAGAAATATCCACAGACATAACAGATATATGCAATTATATAGCTACATATCTATCTATATATACGCACACATATATATATATATATATATATATATATATATGTATATATATATATATATATATATATATATATATATATATATATATATATATATATATATATATATATATATATATATATATATATATATATATATATATATATATATATATATATATATATACATATATATATTAGGAACGCTGAAAAACGAAAGCAAACCTAAGGGTTCTGAAGGAAATCCAGAGCAAGTTAGGAATTATGACGTGCTCGCAGCATATGTCACATAAAGCTATTCAAGTGTGGGTAGAGCACTGCTCTCCACACCAGAGGAAGGGCTATATCAGTGGCCATAACATCGATGAAGTGCTACGTCAACATTGTAAACAGACAGAATGTAGGACATGTTGTGACCACCTACACTTGTAACCTGCAAATTGTTCGTAATCCATAACACCAGGAAAGGCATGTATGTGCAAATATGAATGGGTGGTGAGCCTGTGAATACACAAGGCAGTACAAAATGTGTGTAGGGCCCCAATGCTCATGAGAGGGCAATGTGTAAAGGTGTGTCATGGCTGCAATATCAGGTGTATAATGTCTGTTATGCGGGGAAACTCAACACGGGTGCGCAGGAGAAACCATGGATATGCTATTAACTGGAAACATTGACAGACTCAAAGCATATGAATTAATACACATTTTCTGAAGTAAAAGAAGTTTGTAACTCTTAATTATTGTCATTATTCATTAAGTGTAATTCACCATCTTTCCTCAAAATGTCACTAGTTTTAGGAGGGATTAAGAGGGACAGAGTTAAAAGTAGGATTCAAAATCAGGGACGGCCCTGAAAATCAGGGACAGTTGAGAGGTATGCTTTGGGTATGTGTTGCCTCGACACATGTGATAGCTCTACATATAGGGTCTATAGGGCTGCCACCAGTCTGAATGGCCAAAGTGGAACCTGCTCTGTAGAACTGTCAGATGTACCAGGGCAGAACATACTTACAGCCATGCATAGTACAGAAATATACATATCGGAGCAAATCAAAGCATAGTCTAACAGCAGTATAGTTGCTTATGCTACTACATATGACATAGCGACATATCATGTATACAAGACGTGTAACAAGCAACCAGTACAGACACGTACAACATGAGAAGGTCCCCTAATCAGGACAGTTGCAATGGCCAGAGTATTGTCCATACCACTCAACTGTCCCTGAATGTCAGGTACGTCCCTGAGTTTGACTGAAAGTCTAACTGTGTCCCTCTTAATCCCTCCTAAATGTAGTGGCTGTTGAAGGAAAGGTGGTGAATTACACTTACTGACTAATGACAATAAGTAAGAGTTATAAAAAACTGTTACGTCAGAATATGTGTATTATGTCATATGCTCTGATTCTATCAATGTGTCAAGTTAATAGCACTACTTTTGTAAATGTGTCCCTGTTTTTCATGACCTGTCCCTGATTCTGCAGAAATGTGTCCCTGATTGGTGTAGAGTTCTGGTAATATCACATGTGATGTGTGATGAGGGACTGTCCCATGCAAAGTGAGAAAGGTGTCACTCCTACAGTCTCCCGTCATGCAGTCTGAAAGGTGGTCAGTGTGCAGTTGGTATGCGGTAGCATGACTCGGCAGACAGCTGCGTTAACAAACTCAAGTCACATGTCAGCATTGCAGAGTATTGATTCCCATGTATAAGGCAGATGGGAGCAGATTGTATGAGGAACACGCATATAATATGATTATGTCACTGGACAGTCCGCCGAGTCCGTACAGTCGAATGGCTGCCATCACAAAATGGTTACACATACCCTATACTGTAGTCATGTAGTCTGATGTAATACGCATCACAAGGGATCGCACACACCCAGCATGAGTGACAAATGTAAGCGGAAATGTCAGAGAGTGAGTGGCTGTAAGCGTGTTTGTCTACCAGTTGCCAGTAGTGCCCTGTCAAAGAAATGTGGAGTGTAAACGTGTATAAGGTGCTGTGACCAGAGGTCAGCAGTACTTAACACTGTGCCACACACAACAGCTCCCACCTGCTGGACTCTGCCTTACCCAGTTTGTATCCAAGGAGTCGGCCTGTCTGCAAACAAAAAAACGCCCTATACACGTGATGGTAGACGTACATTGCACACATAGCTCATGTGAATGAACAATAGACCATGGCATATGTACAGACAATAGACCGCAAACACCATACAGCGCAGACATCCAACAGTATAGCAATGTACTGGCAGCTATGTCCGGACCACTGGTGTGTGCATGCCTGGCCGTCCTGTGTTTCAGTGTGGGAGCATGCCCAGTATGACTGTCGCAAATGTTGTAGACTGACAATACCGTCATGTGTGTGAGCATGCAAAGTTTGGTCAGCTGTATTGCATGTGTCACATGTCCATATAGTTAGTACTGCATTGCTGACCCCTCCGTTCTACACAGACAGGTGACATGCTGTGTCTGCAGGGTAGCTAATGGTCATGTGGCCTTGACAGTTGCTACATGTATGTATAGCGTGGGGGGACATGCAACCACAGTCCTACACAGCACCGTGGGTGGTCCACATGACTCTCACATGTGTAGGTGTGATGGGGGCATAGCCAACAGTTGTACACATCTGCTGCTACTGTACTGGACTGCAGGGTACTCCATGTCAGCGTGTGGACTGGTTGGAGGGATACCAGGGTACGTGAGTTCCCAGCATTAATTACCAGCACAGTGGTGTTGGACATCCTATTACACATCCTACATCAAACAGCCTGGCCTGCTGTCGTCTGTGTGTGTCTTACGGGGTTGGGGTCAGTCATTGGGCATATCCATAGGCCATCATATATAATTTGTCTGTATTGATCCACATCTGTTCAGCTGCATGGAATGTGTGTGGGCTGTACGGACACTCATAATGGTCAGCCCATAATCTGCAGTGGGTAGGACACCCTGTATACTACAGGCTACCATTATGACCCCCATATGTGCTACAGAGGTCATGGTGCCACTATGGATGTGTACTGTCTGCTGCCCTAATATTTGGGCACCACAGTCACTTGTATGCTCACATACATACCAGAGCAATGGATAAGTACACATCCTAATACAACTGCCACTTGTTAGGTCAATAGACATACCCTGGTTGTGTTATGGACTTGAGGATGGTGCTGGAGTGCTGCCTATGTCGGATGCACACAGTGCACCTCCCATACATGGCCAAGCACAGGTACTGTCATGTTTGGCAGCCATTGTACTGTGTGCAGGTCAGAGAGGGGAAATCTGTGGGCACCTACTGTGTCAGTGCATATGCCATGTGTTGCCTCTTTGCCAAGGGCAGGTCATACTGTGCACGGGCTGTCGGTGACTGTGCCCTACACAGGTAGTTCCCTCACCAAATCACACTGTGCCTGTACAGGCCTTGGCAGTGGTGTTGGGCTGTGTGGCCCTGCCCCATGCTGTTTCTGCTGCAACTGTTACTGCAGGTTAACATTGTGTAGCATAACAAATAACATAACAACATGTATGCATGTAGCTTGTGAATACTGCAGAGCCCCTACAGATGTGTCTGGATACCAGAACTGTGAACCGAGCATCCCAAACACATGCACATGTATATGTCTTGCTTGTGCATCCGCCTCAGTATGGTGTGAGTGTTCAGGTGTGTGTGCATTGCTGATGGGTGTTATAAGCCACTACACCAGTGTTTACCTAGCATCCCCCACTGGGAGACTGTAGGGGATGTCCACATAGGCATTGTTGTGCTACAGCTGTGTCAGACGCCATATATCGGACACATCACAGCTTCCAGGGCAGACAGCACACACATTCAATCTCATGCCCTGCCCATTGCATAGGGCCTAGCTGTTGGAGGGTATGCCCCTGCACTGACTGTAGGCCCTACCCTGCTCCCCAGGTGGTGCTACATGTGCAGGCTATAGCACCCAGTACCCCAGGGTACTCATCCATGTGGTGGAACAGATTCATATTGCTGGCCTACTAATCACGTATGTGGAGGACCTGTATGTGCTCACTAGCATGTGTTGACATGGCATCTGTGAAGTGGTGCAATACTCTGGATGCAGATGCCTGTGAGATACCCATGATATCCCCAGTTGTGCTGTGTGAGGTACCTGTGGCTAGTACACCTAGGACAACACATCCCATGGTATCCACTGTGATGCGTTCCCCTCAGCCTGTGTGATGTGTTAGGCACAGGTCAATAAGCTGCTGTAGGAGGTCTCTGTCCACCCCATAGTGCTCCAACATCCCCAGCCCATGATGACCCTGGTAAGTCACCCTCGGTCAATTACAGTCTTATGTCACCCCAGTAAGGGTTGTTCGGCAGCATACACATCCGCACTGCCCCAGCCCCCTGCACATGTTGGTATATGTTGCCTGCTGCAGCCCATGTCATTTGGTTGGACTGTGTCATGTAATGTCCCTGCAGGTATACACCGGTGGTGTAGAGTGTGGATGAAACATGTGTGTATGCTGCATGCTCGCATTAGTGTACTGTTCATGTGCGGGCTGGTCATGTCATCAGCTGATTGTGCTGATCAACACCTGTTTGTGCAGCCTGGACACCCTGACTACCCCACCCCTGCTGTCATCCCTCCCAACATCACCAGGCAGGTATAGACACACTCCTAGCTTAGGTCTGCTAAGGCAGGAGCAGTCCTGAGGCACAGTTCTGCAATGTACGTACAGTATGCCTGACCCCCTCCCATGCTATCAACTATATGCGAGACCTGCACCTGGCTGACTACACACATACACTCTAGGAACCAGCAGCACACCCTGGTGATAAATGTGATACACCATAGTCAACCTCATCTGCATAGTATAGTCTTCAAATGAATAGCTATATGACCCATACCGAACCTCCAACATATTAACCACTCAGATCCACACACAACTGGCAACAGGTGCCTTACCATCACCTTATTCGATGTCACATGGTCTTCCCAGCAACAACATAACCGGTGTCTACACGACTACAACCTGTGGCCCTGCACACCACAGACGATGTGCATTAACATCACACCATGGCAGATATACATAGATCCCAGGTTATCACGTACAGATCATCCGGCACAAATAGTCAATAGTGCTGAAGTCCCCCGACATATGTTCACATCTATGTCCACCTCTACATCTACATATATCACATATATTATTTGTAGACATATATACATGGACATATATATGTATATATACATACACACATATACATGTACACATATGTAGATATGGCATTTATACCATAACAGCAAACCACATGACAGCAATGCATTACACATGAATGAAAAGGAAACCACATGTGCCACCTGCATCATGTAGTGTTGTTAATATCAAGGCACGTGTGTTATGTTGCATCACACGGGTCAGACCATAGCAAGGGTAAGAGTAAGGCTGCTGACTGTTACTTACCAGACCTATTGGCGACTGTATGTGTTGACAACCCAGTGTCTCGGCAGAATATGTGGGCTGTGGACATTAAATAGGTCAGCAACAAAACAAACTGGACACGTCATGCAGCTAGCCACCCACAGATACCAACACATACAGTATAACTGCCAAACACACACCTGCCATGCCCTGGAATCGAGCATCTACCTGTCTAGTCTACCACACTACAGCATCATGCTGTAACAGAACGTGCTACTGAGTTCCGGCATCACCGCATTCCCACAGGCATACTTCTAGGCAGATGACATCATCCGCAAAGGCAAAGACGCCAATAGGGAATGTATGTGGTGTGAGCTGTCTAAAAGCATTACTCTGTCCTCAGGCAGCTGGAAACACACACACACACACACACACACACACACACACACACACACACACACACACACACACCTGGCAGGGCTGGGAATCGAACATACACCTAACTACATTATGGCACTACAGCATTACGCAGTTACAGAACGCGCTACTGAGATTACTGAACACAGCACTCCCAGAGGCATGCTTCTAGGTGGGTGACATCATCCGCAAAGGCAAAGATGCCGATAGGGAATGTATGTGGTGTGAGCTGTCTAAAAGCATTACTCTGGCCATATTTGGCGTTATACCGCCTACGCTATGCCTACGCCTGGCGCAAGCTTCATGAATCCCGGGAAAGGTTTAGATCCATAGATCAGGCAATTCTAGTGCTGTTTGTTATGTGAATGTGTGTAGCTGATTCATTAGAATTGACTCAGAGAATCCCTTGAAGGTTAGGCATAGATCACCCCTCAGTAGTCTGTAGGAAACCGAGCACAGGAACAGGGCTTTGATGCAGTCCACATAGGACATATTATTTACATCCTGTATTCTTTTAAAGAATAACCTCTGTGGCCACTTCAGCTGTTGCAGATTCTTGGTTTGGTACATGCCAAAGGTTGTATTGTACTCATTATTGGTCTAATGAGAACTAAGTATAGTGTAACTATGATTTCTTTAGA
The DNA here is from genome assembly GCF_019279795.1 of Protopterus annectens. Taxonomy (NCBI): domain Eukaryota; kingdom Metazoa; phylum Chordata; order Ceratodontiformes; family Protopteridae; genus Protopterus; species Protopterus annectens. The sequence goes on from NC_056726.1 coordinate 1,109,957,123, forward strand.
TCTGGATGCCATGTCCTTACTTATAAGGTCTGCCATGTAGAACGATTTTCTTATTACCGTGGAATTATGGTGATTAAAGTTCAGGTTATTGTCAACCTGATGAGGTCATAACAGATATGATCAAGATGTTGGGTGAGACAGAGCAGAAATGGCTCCCAAGGTTATATGGAGAGAAAGACATATCCCAGTTGACTGGAGGATAAATACACAAGTGCCAGTAATCAAGAACAAAGGGGACCTTCAAAACTGTGGGCTGTATAGAAGCATCAAACTCCTATCCCAGAACATGAATGTTCTAGGGAGGGTGACCCATAAACTAATATGCAGAATAGTAGAAGGTAGATGGGAAGTGAGCAGTTTAGAGAAGTGACATAGGATTATAGGAGGTCATATCGGAATACATCATAAATGAAATGTTTGCAGTGAGACAGATACCTGAGAAGAAGCTAGGCATGAATAAACAGTTCAACTGGGCATTCAAAGAGTTGAAGGAAGCATATGACAAGGTCCTAAGAAATCTGATTTGGGCAATCCTGCATTGGTCTGAAGTCCAGAAATGATAGTAGAATTAGTCCAAGCTATGTACAAGGACTCAGTGACTCAAGTACAAAAAGTGTGCAGTCTTATAGAGGGGTTCCCAGTGGGACTGGGTGTGCATGAGTATTGAACTCTGGAGCTACTGCTGTTCATACTGGTGATGGAGTTCATTAGCAAACAGGTTGGAGGGGACAGAGCAACAAAGTGGCTGTATGTAGACAATGTGGCATTACAAGCAGATCCTGAGCAAAAACATCAGTAAAGGCTAGAGGAATAGAATGCAAAACTAAAGGCACATGGGATAAAATTGAGTATAGATAAGGTAGTTGCAATGGCAGCAAATCAGGGAAATCAGAAGAAGCTGAGAATGGAGATAAAAGGGAAAATAGTGGAACAGGTTAAAAGCTTCAAGTATCTCGGAGGAGTGGTTGAGGAAAGGGAAATCTGAATTAAGAGGTCACAGCTAGAATCAGGGGCTGCAGCCAAATGGCACAGAGTATCAGGGGTAGTGTATGACAGAAGAATGCCAAAGAAGCTGACAAGTGAGGTGTATAAAACAGTGGTGCAGCCAGTATTACTGTATGGTACAGAAGCCTGGGCAGTAAAAGCACAGCAGATGAAGAAGCTAGAGTTAAGAGAAATGAAGTGCCTGAGAAGGGTGGTAGGATGCACACCACAGAACAGACAAAGAAATAAGGAGATAAGAATGGAAGCCAATGTAGCTCCATTTGCAGAAAAGGTAACTGAAAACAGATTACAGTGGTTCAGGCACATTTGCAGGAAAACAGTAAAAATCTGGTGAAGATGATTTGGGACAGACAAGCAGAAGGAAAGAGGAAATGAGAGCATTCAGCAAAGAGGTGGATTGTTTGTGTGAGATCAGACCTGCTACAGTCAGGCATGACAAAGAAGGTATGAGAGTGGCACCGAATAGAAAGAGATGGTGACAAGTGACACGACACCCTGACCCCAGGTAGAAAGTGGGGAAAATGAGGTGATGATGATGATGATTACTGTCAACCTGATTTATTTATTTATTTATTTAGTTAGTTATTTATTTTACATTTGTTAATCGGGATAGTCTGACTGGACACAGGTCCATTTTCAGCGGAGGCCCAGGGAGAAAAGCTCCACATGTGGATAGTTACATGAGAGTTAAACAGTAGCAGTTTTATACAGCCACATATAGATACCAGTACAGAATTATACGATTACATGCATACTTAAAAACTTGGAATACATACATACTTAAAACTTAACATTGTTAGTTTTCTTGTTCGAACTTAGACATTTTTAGTGGTACAAGGCTGAAAAAGGTAGCATGTCATTCAGTAGTACAATACATATGAGAATGATAGCCTCAGAAGTTCCTAAGACCTTTACCATCGGGTCTATTGTTAGTGGAGTGTTATCAGTTTTGTAATTTGCAGGGTTAGTGGTCTTCCCAAAGAGTCTAATTATGCATTTTTTTGCATTGAAGTTTAAGCCATGGTTCTGGCATCAAATATTTGTTTGTGTCAGTCTCACCTGCAGGATATCTATATCTTTGATGGATTCATTGATTGCACCCAACTTGTAGTCATCAGCAGTTTTGGTCAGCCCAAGGTCCTCTACATTTGCCTTGACTTCAGAGAAGTATATTCCAAACAGGAGAGGTCCCAGTTCCAAGTCGTGTGGGACATCACTTGCTAAAGCCTCTTAATGGAGGTCGATTCCCCCACCCTAACTTTATGTGTCCTTTCTGTGACCCATTGGCTATTCATTGGATGACACAGAGTGTTATGCATAAATCTGTGAGTTTGTCTATAATACCCAAATGAGGTACCGTGTCAAATAACTTTGTCAGGTCAAGATAGGCAGTATGTACCATTTTGCCCTTGTCAATGGTGCTAGTGACCTCCTTAAAGAAGTCCAGCAAATTTACTAGGCATGACCAGCTCTTGACAAAACTGCACAGAAATGGGTCCAGTGATTGAAGATTTCCTATGTTTTTGTTTATCAGATCCACAATAATTTTTTTTTAAGGCCTTGCATGTAAGACTAGTCAAGCGTATGGGTCTGTAGTCTCCTGGGTGGTTTACCATCATAAGGTCTAACGTGAAATGGTTGAACATGAATTGTTTGAAATCACTGTATGCATGAATTGAAAAGTTTAAATAACATTAGTCTAAACTCAAAATGTCGAATTGCCCATTTCCGCACTGTAGTGCGATCTCGGAGTTGGTATATTTAAGTAGGGGGGTGTAGAAGACACAGCCCCTTGCATGGGGGGTGCAGGGGGGGGCATAGCCTCCCTGCATAAAAGTAGAGGTGACCTAATTGTTTTGTCAATGAAATGATTTTAGACATTTTTCTCTTTCAATGTTTTGGGTTTAGATGTTATTTTTTGATCAAATGAACATTAGACGTTATTGCATTCAACTTTATCATATTAAACCTTCCTGGGTCTGTTGATGTTGGGCCTTTATGTAGAGGGATGACTATTGCAATCCTCCATTTACTAGGGATGAAGCCTGTCTGGAGGCTGTGGTTGAATAGAATAGAGTGGGCCTGACAGGTCATGTTTCAAGCTTTTAAGGAAGCATCCTTGAATATTATCAGGACCAATCGATGCAGTGTTTTTAGCACTGGACAGTGCAGTGAGGACCTATTCTTTAGTGATATATGGGGGTAAGTGATAGATGACATTTGCTGGGGGTGAATGAGGATGATAGAGGGGTGAAACTGGAGCTAAATGTACTGACCAGGAAATTTTCTATATCCTCCAGTTCGGTAAAGCATTTTCCATTTACTATTAGTTCAGCACACTGTTGCGTGAAAAATGCCTAATGGTTATCCTTAGGTAATTTTTGCCTCAAAGTTGGTTTTGGTTGACTTGATTAGTTCCCTGAGTTGTTTGTTGAGACTTTTATCCTTTGGGAAAGGCCTTCTTATTTTTGTACAGAATTTTCTCTCTTTTGTTGTGCAACCTATTTATATTGGGGATTAACCAAGGTAGCTTGTTTTTGGAGTTTGTCCTAAGTTTATTTTATTTTGGTACTGCTGTTTGTATGCAGTTATTTACATGCTTGCACAGAGTTTCTGTAAACATCTACACAAGGGCCACCATGATCCCTGAGTTTGGGGGAGTTTGGAATTTAGATATGTCATCACTTAATAGGAGGTAGTTTACCTTGGAAAAGTTACAACAAACAGGAACACCTATCAAGGCTGGTCAAACACTGAGACATACTTGAGGTACTACCCATCTAACTTACCATAAGTAAAGTTCCATTCCAAATCCTTGCAAGACATAGGTTCCTCACCATGAAACAGAAAGCTCATACCATGTACATGATTCTACTGGCGACACTCCCCATTCATCCCAACACAATATTTATGGACAACTTTAAATAACTGAGAATCATACATGATCTTAAAAACGCAGGCCCAAAGATTGCTAGACATTCTTAACACAAACACCCTTGATCAGCTAGTCTGCATGCCTACTAGGGGCACAGATATCTTTGACCTGATTCTCAAAGATATGAGGAAAAGATGCACTCCCCTAGTGTAAAGTCCTCATTGGTCAGTTTGGACATCAAAGCTGTCTCCTTTGAAATAGCTAACTCAGTAACATTCAAAACGTATTCCAAGGCTAACTATCTCCTACTAAGTGACAGTCTCTCAACAATTTAAGTCCCCTGCAAACCCTGAGAACACAGCTGCCTATGTGGAATGGTTTACAGAAACCTGATGCAATCATGTAAGTAGCTTCATAGAAACAGCTGCGCCTACTTGAAATAAATGGTCACCCTAGTGGAATCCCAATATAAATAAGATGCATAACAAAAGAAAAAAATCATGTCCAAAAACAGGAAGAGTTTTTATACAGCAAGGTAAAAGCTCCCTATTCCATCTGAACAAGTAACTCTGGGGTCAAATCAAGTCAATCAAAGCAAAATTTGAGATACTCCCCCAAGCTAAAGACAACCATAAGGCTTTCTTCAGTTATGTTTGCAACCTTGAAGACAACACCCAGCACTATGCCTAATTAATGATAAATGGAATCAAATATATGGAGCCAGAAGGTAAAGCAAATCTATTGGTCAACATATTCAGCTCCAATTTTACCAAATTGTCACGTGCAGTCACCCCCCACCCAGCCAATAAAGTCTTCCATTTCTGTGCCAACTATCAATAGGGTGCGGGTCCTGACTGCCTTAAGGTGATGAACACTGCGTCAGTGGGCCCTAAAAATATTTCTTCATAGCCTATCGGTAGGCTTCATGCCTACTGAATGGAAGACTGTAACAGTAATTCCTCTACACAATGGGTTGGGAGCCTTCCATAGACCCAGGGAACTACAGACCTATAAGTCTGACTCATCTCATACATAAGGCTATAGCAAGAATTATTATAGACCTGATAAACAATGACTTAGGAAGCCTACAGACACTGGGCCCTACCCACTTCAGTTTTATCGAAGGCAGGTCATGGCTACTTAATCTGGTAGACTTCTTTAAGAAGGAAACTAAAGCTATGGATGATGGCAAAACAGTGTACACTGCCTACCCCTACTTGGCAAAGGCATTCAATATGATACCTCACTCTGTTATTGTAGATAAACATACAAAATTAGGCAAAAAGCCCATATGTTACCTAACATATAGCCAGCTGGCTAACTGATAGTATACAATAATGTAGGATAGGGTCATCCACCTCTACAAAGAAACCATTCACTCACTAGCAGAATCCTCTGACTCAAAGCTCTGTCACTATACTCGGTATCCTACAGGCTGCTAAGAGGTGACATATGTCTGGCATACAAGGCATCCTCCGACCAATTACTGATGTATTTACTGCACATTAGCAAGCCAAATGGCATCAGAAATACTCAGTCTAGGGAGCTAAACCTCTTCTGCAACATCAACAGAATGATTTGGAGGGACAGTTATATTTCGCAGAGGATGCTGTGAGATGGAACAGGCTCCCCATTCAGATAAAACAAAGTTCATCCCTATATATTTTCAAAAGCAGCTTAGATGTATGGATGAAAACAGATGATCACAGTTCTTCTCATTAGGGGTAATGTTAGTCAACCATGAGACGAGTAAGGACAATCTGTAACCAACTGGGATAGGTTATTACAAGCACAAAAAAAGGGAAATTTGTTGGGCTTAAAATAGGCTGTAAGGACAGCTTATCTACTGCTTACTGATGTACCTACGATCCTATGAATCCTACAGTTATTGGTGCCGGGGTCTCTTTTTTTTTTTTTTTTTTTTTTTTGCATCTACTTCTCTGAAGTCAAGGCAGATGTCAAGGACCTCTGTCTGATCAATTTATGCAGACAACTGCAAAATATTAATGGTGATTTAATCCGCTAAAGACACAGATACTTTTCAAGAGGGCCTGACATAGACAAAAAAAACAAAAAACTGGTGCCAGAGCCAACGGACTAAATCTCATTGCGAAAAAATGTATTGTAGTATCCTTTGGAAAGATGGCTAAGCATGGGAATTGTCACATTGATATCATACTCCTGAAAGTAGAACCAGTGGTCAGAGATCTCGAATGCATGTTGACAGTAACATGCATACAAATATTTCAAGCACGGGCAATAAAAGACCGTCTAGCTTGCCAATATATCATATCACTTGTTCCCATAATAATTGTCCAGGCTGTTCTTAAAAATATAAAAACAAACTGATGAAAGTAAGAAACTAAAATAAAATGGAAAAAAAAAAAAACGCTGGCTACAAAATAATTCACAAAAGGAATTTATTGAACTTCCAAAGCAATAAACTTTATTACTTTGGAAGTCCACTATATTCCTTTTGTGGATTATTTTGCAGCCAGCGTTTTTTTTTTCATTTTATGTTCTTAAAAATATCTAAACTAGTACTTACTTTAATGTAATTTGATAGGCTGTTCCATGCATCAACTACTCTGTCAGAAAACCAATTAGTGCACTTCTCATTCCTACATAGTCTTCAACATAGATTGTCTGATGATTGTCTACTACTTTTTCATAACCACAAACATTCCCAGAGGTATTTGTCTGTGAATGCCCTATCTACTTGAATAAAATCTCCTCTTAGACATCTATAATAGACACTGTACAAGTTCAGATATTTTAGTCTTTCATAATTACTTAAATTTTTGTATCCATGGATGCCCTTGGTATATTTCTGCTGTACTCTTTTCAGTTTACTCTCGCTTATTTTCCTATAGGATTTCCATATTGTTGTTCCATGGTCAAGTTTGGGTCTAACGTAACTAACAAGCAATGACTTCATCATTTTTGATTTTCTAGACTTTATAAATCTTTTTATACAACCTATAGTACTATAACTATCATTAACCAATTAGAAAAACTCATAGCTGAATCTACCCATATACCGAGGTCCTTAAATGAGTCTACAGTTTCAATTGCTGTGTGCTGTATTAAATATTCACCATTTAATTTATACCTTCCAAATGTCATATGCTTAGTTTTTGATGTATTTACCAACATATTATTCTCCAGTGCCCATATGGTCAATTTAGTCAAGTTATTTTGCAGACATGCCTTATTTGTACACATGTATCCAGTTTATCCAATTTCAGGTCATCTGCATATAGACAGTAGAACACCTCAGATGAAAAAGTTAGGTCTGTTTGGTGTGATAGTTAGTGATATTAGTTAGTGGTCTTTTGTTTTGTATTTTTTATCTTAAAATTTTGTGTTTGTTTTTACTTGTGTATGAAAATAATATAACAATAAAGATTTATTATGGGAAAAAAAAAGAAAAAGTTAGGTCTGAAAGATACAATCTAAATAAGTAAGGGCCTAGGGCAGAGTCCTGTGGGACACCCTAACTGTAACCAAGGATTCCACCTGTCCGCATGTCTACTGTGGTGAAAAAATCATTCTATGGTGCACAACTTATAAGTAAGGGAATGGCATCCAGGGCAAAGGAGGGTTTCATGTACTCTGCTTTCATCAGGTCAATCATTGAGTATACTGAACCCTTCAACATGTATTTGACAAGGTACTTCCAACAGCTTGTGAAGGCCACAGAGGTTTGCCACAAAAATAATGCAGGAAGTAAACAACAAGCCCTATGTGAATCATCTTAAAGCCCTATCCCTGTACTCATTCTCCTACAAATTGTTGTGTGGCAATGTACATCTATCTTACAAGGCATCCTCTGATCCCACACTGATAGATTTGTTGCACATCTGCAAAACAAACAGTATAGGAAATACCCAGTCTAAGGACCTAAACGTGTTTGCCATATAAACAGGACATATTGGAGGGACAGGTACGTGTCTCAAAGATCACCCCTTCTCTGGAACAGGCTTCCTATCCATGCAAAGCAATGCTCATCCTTAACCCTATTCAAAAGTAACTTGGACCAATGGATGGGAAATCACAAATTTACCACTGGGTTGGCTCCTATGTCCCCACAGACAAAGGAACCTGTGAATGCTTAATGTATACAAGCCTGCATTGTAACCTTAAAATTCCTTGAGGTATTGACACACGCCAGGAATATTTTGAAAATTTGGGATAAGCTTGGTTAGTTTTAAAATGGTTGTTGGGCCAGTGGTCTAGCAACCACATATGAAGCCTTGAAAATGCCTCTGTGCAAGTTTTAATTTTCTAATACTCTCTTTTTTTTGCTCTTTGATCTTCTTTTATCATAAATCGTCTTTTCTACTTTATGTTTAAAATGACCAGATAGATGCCACCAAGGGGATGTTTTAATGTCAGCATTACATGACTAACATTATTTGACATACAAACATTTACCAAGGTTCCTAACATGAAATAAAATCTATGCCAGTTATTTGCGGCAGTATTTCCTCTGAATTCAACAGGCCATTTCCAGTTAACTAGATTAGTCTTTATTGCACAATAATTGGCATCATAAAACCTTTTCTTATAGAACATCTGGTTAGTTCTCTTACAACTGGAAATCTTTAAAGTTCTCACAGTTCCCTAAGGGTCATCCTGCTTTAACATGCATTTCCTTTTTTACCACTAAGTAAAATACAACATCAAGAATATTCCCTAATCTTGTCGGAAAGAAAACATAGCAGTGTTAATAACACAGTGGATATAACAGAAAGTATTACATGATTAGCCTTATTTTTTAATAATAAAGAATCCCAAAATGTCTATGGCACATTTGGCTCTTATGTGAGCAGCATATGTGTGCCTTTCCCATATATACTGAGTTCAGAGACAAATACTTTTCACCAATCCTGATTAAGTAGGTGATGGGGCTTCTCCTAAACCTAACTATCTGGAGATTAGCACTATTTCTAAATATTATTAACATAAATAATTTCTGAATTAAAACTGTTAAAAGTTAATGCAGATGTAATTTTTATTTCCATTAATTGAGAACTTCAACTGCTTTACTGCCTGCCCTGAAATTAAGAAGCCCACATAACCTTTGATATTTGTATGACAAATAGCATCACTAGACCAAATTTCAGTGACTACCCTACATAATTTTTTTCCATAATACTAAAGCCTCTGTGTTATCAGATTTATTTAACATCTTTCATTCCAAAGTGGAACACTGAGCACAGTAATTTTCCACTCCTAACCTTAAAGACATTTAGTCAAATTTCTACAAAACCTCTTACTATCAATTTACAATCAAAAATTCTGTTTTTCTGCATGACTCAGATAGGATGTATGATACTAGTATTTCAACCATGTACTCTCAAAAAGAAGTTTTCATACCGCTAGTTTATAAAGTCAACATCCTTATATTACTGGTCTAAGAACTAGTCAACCTGATTTATTTAACGTCTTTAATTTCAGAATTTGTAGCACCATTTCTTTTATGGAAGAGTTGGAGAATAGGGAGGGCTGGGTACTTCTCAGTACAGAATGACAACATTAAATCACCATGTAGGACTCTATAAGAGACAGAGTACAGGGATAAATCTTCAAGCCTATCTTGATAGCTAAGGATCATTAGTCTGCAGTTTTTTTTTAAGTTAGTAACTGCTACTTCAACTCCACTGGGATAGACAGTCCAAGCACTTCCCATGACTCCATGTGAGGAAGGCACAAGAGCACTAACTCCCGTATGCTGTCTCTGTCTATATGATAATGTCCAATATTTTCCTGGTCATGAAAGTGATGGCATGTTAACAAATGGCAGTGACATTTGTGAGGTGAGGCTGATGACATGCGAAGTTGTGGACACTGGCTTCAAAGGTGGCCATTAACATAGTAAAGCAGGCATTGCAGTATATTCTAGTAAATGTCATATCAAGGCAGAATATAGAATAAAAATAACTTTATTTGCTGTGAATGAGACATCTATACTTAATACATAGGCTGGGTAATAGGATTTCCTGGCTACTGAAAAAAATAATTTATGTAGGTGCTGCTGCTCTGCTGTACTGGAACTGGAACCAAAGTCTTCTTAAGACACAAAGTGTTGTTGGCTGTACTGGAACTGCTAAATCAAAGTCTGGTTAACACAGAGTTTTGCATGGATGCATCTGAAGTTTGTTCAAATCATCAAACCTTTCAAATTGCACACTGATAAAGATTGCAGCACAATAATATTTCACTGGAAGCACAGATACTGATAACTTATTCTTGTAACAAATGACACACACTCTTCTGTCAGTTTGTAGCATATATTTACAAAGTTTTTCTTCATTACAGATATGAATGATGATGACTTTCCATTTTCCAGGTACCTCGAAACCTAAGTTTCTACACGATACCTCTAACAAAATTCACTTTGCAGTTCTTATATACAGTTCTAGACACGCACTTAGATTTTGTTTTTTTCTTCTTAGTATCTTTTTTGGGCTTTTGTGGGAAATCATGTAGTGTCTGTTTTTAGACTTTTCTATTGTCCTTTTGTGATTTACTTGTAAGCACTTCTGCTGATGTGAGAATGCACGCAATCAGAATAACAGAAGTCTGAAAGGAAACATCTCTTCTGCTGCTGATATTGAAAAGTATATTTTGAGGAACCGATCTGAGGAAACAGCCTTGTAAAAGATCACGTTTTACTGAGTTTATAAAAACATGTCTATTAATAGATATTTGTAAACTGTTCTGCAAACATGAGAAAAGCATGTAATATTTGCTTTCCAAAATTGATTTTTAGGCTTTTTTCTGATGCTGTGAAGAACCGACGCCTGTCTGTTATACATATAGTATGAATGCCCATTTTACATTGCTAAATTCTATACATATATTCAAGCAAACTTTTTTTTATTCTATGCTTTATCTTTCAGCATATTTCCAACAGAATTACTCTAATAATCCTCTCTCTTTATTTTTATAGGAAACACATTAGGAAACAAAACCTTTAGTCTTCTTTTGATACAAGTCAAAATGCAGTTTTACATAGTTAATACAATGATATCAAGTATTGCTACCAAAACTGAATGTATCTAACAACTTTTTCTTTTGCAGACCATTCTGTGAAAATATTCCATCAGTTATGAGCTGTGTCTGATTTAGTTTTATTTTTTAACTTGATTAATTTATTATTTTGCAATCACAAAATGTAATTTATGACTTAGAACTCTTTCATTAACTCTTTGCAGCTGTTGAATTAACTGTTTACTTTTATTAATCATTTTATACCAAAAGATTAGAGAAAAGACTAATATTTATAAGAGACAAGAACTATGTGCTACTGCATGCATTTATACAGTGCTGAAAATGTAGTTTCAATGTCATTTTAACCCTATTTCTACACTGCCCATACTCTTTAGTTGACAGTAAAGTATACACTGAAGAATGCTGTTTACATATTAGTCCATTAGCTGTATGAGTACATATTTTAAAATAATTTTTTCTTCTAACTGCGGTAACCCATATTGGTATGGATAAAATGGTGGGCCAAAGAAACAGGGATAAAATTACAATTAATGATAAAATTACAACTTGACAAATTACTTTGAACTTGTTAGTTTGCAATGTGTCCTTATACAGTGTATATTTACACAGACTGTTTGCTACTCATGCATTTCAATCTAGTATTAGACATTTTACACTGCATTTTTGCATCTGTTCATATAAAAACTGCAAATTACATTTAGTCAAATCTACAAATTTAGTACCATTAATATCAAGCAAAATTTTTATGTCTCTTTAGAGGTATCTAGTGGAATTGGCACCAGAAGCATAACTCCTGTTATTTTAGATATTAAACTACATACTCAGCAATTAGAAATATTCATGCTGTTTGCATACCAACATTAACTTACCAAAACATATTAAAACATGATGACCAGTATTGCTCATTTTTTTACATATCTTTACTCTCTCTCTCTGTCTTGTATATCTTTAATAAAGCAATTTTAAGCCATCTCTTGTATAGCTTTACAGTTTAACAGGTTGTAAATACAATTTAATACTAAAAATACAACAATAACTAGCATTGATAGCCATTAGCAGCTTGTAAAATATCTTGGCATATCAGGTTTAATCTGTTTACCAGTGTTTCTCATGCACTAATACCTATTTTCCCCTCCTCCCAAAAGAGTATTGTCAGAAGGGATGAGATATTTTTTGTAGCTTTATTTCAGACCCTTCTGCAGTACTGCTTATACAGTCAGTGTAAAACTGAGAGCTTTTGCTGTTTCCTACTACTAGTAGGCATTCATACCCTTTTATATAATTTATATTAAGTGTATGTATACTATGGCCCATTTTCTGGCTGTACTTGATATAAATGAGTTTTTTTATTTTAACATTTGCCTGCAAACTGATTATTAATGACATGTATGCACAATTGTGACTTTTATTACAATTACCAAATAGTGCTGCATGTTAGCACTTAATTATGTTTTAATAACAATAATGTTTTTAAGAAAAACTCAAGCCACTTGTCTGGTAATCAGTCTTGCTTTTTACCTTATCTTTCTAACATTTCCTGCAACTATTCATTTAATCTGGGAAGGTCTGAGCTCACATTTTAAACTCTGTAGGCCATAGTTAATCCTTTTAGCATTTTTTCTTTTAATCATCTGTTAACTCACTTGCAACTTGATATTAGAATGCAGTTGTGAAGCACCTAAAATTATATTATTTGTGATTTGCATAACTATGCATTTATACTACATAAATATACATTACTTTACAATTAGCTTACAGATTTTTTTAACTTGAATTTCAGTATTTTTTTTTTGTATTTAACTGCAAGACTGCTTGACTAATACCATATGTGATTTTGTTTCTTTTTAAAATTGTCTAGCATAACTTTAACTGTTTGGTGTGGTGTTACCATACAATTATAAAAAAAAAAATAGTAAAAAACAAAATAGATATTAGCTTAACTAACATATGTTTATATGTACATTATTAATATTTGCTGCTGTCTGCCTTTTATTCTTGTGCATTGTAACATATGTACTTTAGATGAAAAGAAAATACATGCATGTTAGTCTTGTGACTTCAAATTTTTACTGTTATTAACTTAAACTGTTTTGTTTACCTTTTGACTATGCTATAAGAATGGTAGTCATGCACTCTACTTTACTGTAGTACTGATAAATGTCTTGATTTAACTGAATTAAAGTTTTAAAACATTTGAGAATGATTTGTCTATACATTAGATCTTGCCATGTATGTGTAACTATTTTCAAAACACAAGCATATTGTAAAATATATCTCTTTTGTAAGCTCAGCTGTAGTTTCCTGCTGTTTTGCAATGTTTTCTTAAACTCAGCTGTTGTATGCAGGAAGTCAGTCTCTGTCAGTTCAGCTAATGTATTTTATTTATCCTATAACTGTTCCTCAAGAGTTTCCTCGCGGTCTGCCTGATGTGTCTCAGTAACCCGTTCTGCTGAATCTAAAACTCCTATGCACTTTTGAAAAATGTTTGTATAACTTGTCTAAACTTTCTGAATGCATTCTTTTGTCTTTTAGAAGTTTATTAATTTTTTTGTAACAAGATGTACTAGAGTTTCTGTTAATAATTGATTTGACTGTTGGTGTAACTCTGAAGTAAACCTTTCACATGTGGTAACAGGACATAACTGTCTAACATCTGAATATAATGTAAGCATATTAACTTTTTCTGGTTCTTTACCATTTAAATATTTATCTGTATGGTCTAACCTTTGAATAATGGTATGCACTGTATTTTTATGACATTGTACATAGAAAGCAGTTTCATATGATTTACACAAAAAACATTTGACATACCACACATGATTTTGTTTCAGATACCAGTCAAATATTGTAATCTATTTGCATAATGCATTACTATCAACTTGCTCTAATAAGGTTTTACATTTGCTAATATGCTGTACATGCCAACATTTTATTCTGTTATTATCTCTATGGCATTCATACCGTATGTAACACAGAAACATTTACTTACTAGTCAACAGAGAGGCAGATGGTCAGGTTGCTTTACTGTAGATGGTTGAAAAGTCTCTGTAGTCACTTGTGAAGCTGGTACAACAAAACTGGCAGTTTCAGTCTTGGAACTTTGTTTTGTACCTTTCTTGGAGAATTTATGGCACTGCTCACTTTTCTTTCCTGCATTGCAGTCCACTCCAGATTCAGACATCTGAGAAACTGTACTGCTGCAAACTGTAGAAAACTGAAGTACTTCACATAAATGTTAGTTACTGTGCTTTTACTAGAGTGACCTTATACAAGGCATTACCACTCTCCCTGTGTTTGGATATAGGCTAGGGTCACCATTGAAAATTTTAATTTAAGTAGGTGCTGTTGCTGCGCTATACTGGAACTGGAACGAAAGTCTTCTTAAGACACAAAGTGTTGTTGGCTGTACTGGAACTGCTGAATCAAAGTCTGGTTAACAAAGAGTTTTGCATGACTGCATCTGTAGTTTGTTCAAAGCATCAAGCCTTTCAAATTGCACACTGATAAAGACTGCAGCACAATAATATTTCACTGTAAGCACAGTTACTGATAAATAACTTATTCTTGTAACAAACGACACATACTCTTCTGTCAGTTTGTAGCATATATTTAGAAAGTTTTTCTTCATTACAGATATGAATGATGACTTTCCATTTTCCAATTACCTTGAAACCTAAGTTTCTTCATAATACCTCTAACATAAATTGATTTACAGTTCTGTATACAGTTCTAGTCACGCACTTAGATTTTGTTTTTTCCTCTTAGTATCTTTTTTGTCTTTTGTGGGAAATCACGTAATGTCTGTTTGAGACTTTTCTATTGTCCTTTTGTGATTTACTTGTAAGCACTTCTGCTGATGTGAGAATGAACACAATCAGAATAACGGAAGTCTGAAAGGAAACATCTATTCTGTTGCTGATATTGAAAAAACATATTTTTGAGGAACTGATCTGAGGAAACAGTTTTGTAAAAAAAAGCACGTATTGCTGAGTTTATAAAAAAGCGTGTCTGTTAATAGATATTTGTAAACTGTTCTGCAAATGAGAAAAGCATGTAATACCTGCTTTCCAAAATTGCTTTTTTACGTTTTTTCTGATGCTGTGAGGAATAGAAGCCTGTCTGTTATACATATAGTATGAATGCCCATTTTACATTGCTAAACCCTATACATATATTCAAGCAAACATTTTATTCTATGCTTTATCTTTCACCATATTTGCAACATAATTACTCTTAACAGCTACTTTCATTATTTTCTTACTATTACATGTATTCTCATCCAAATTAGTCTCATATCTCCTCTTTGTGTGCCTATTATCAAATATTTTTTGTAATACTTTCCTTATATGTCAAGATCTTTTTTTGCTGTTGGATCCCATTCATCATAAATTATGTTTTCTTAGAACATTTATGTAAACACACATTCTACCAAGGTAGGCCTTTTAACTTCAGACTTACATGGTTACCTTGCCTTGGTACACAATCTTCAACTAGATCTCCTATACTAGAACAAAAGGGCTTCCTACTGAAATGTCTACCCAAGTGCTTAGTGCCAGCAAGTGAAAAAAAAAAAAGACCAAAACCACACAAAAGCAAGTCTTAAAAATCTCTCTCCTTCAAACTTCTTTTTTGCAGGATGGTATACCTCCCACACCCCCAAACTTATATATCAGATAATATATACCAACTTTGAGAATGCCATATGTCAGAGAAAATGAAATATCCTTAGAAATGGCCATCTCAGACTTAGAAATTGTAAGTCAGGTTTTTTTTTTTTTTTTTTTTTGGCCATTCAATCTCTGTATTTCAGGACTCTCTCTAGCAGATCCTGACAATTCAAATGTCTATAAACTAAAACGTATGCCAGTTATTTATTCCACTATTTCCACTGAATTTCTCATCCATTTCTCATTAGTTGCATTTATCTTTATTCTCTGGTGTGGCTGTTTCTTAAAACTAACTGTGAAGTGATAGGTTCATAGATAAGTAGTAGGCAATTGCTCTACTGACCATTTCAAGTGTAACCGAATAACCCTTTTCAAAAATGTTCTATAGCCTCAAGAATGGCAAGACAAGATAGACCAGGAGAGAGTTTGAGGCAGGTCAGAAGTCACCAAAAGTAGCCATGCTTTAACCTTCATTCCTTGTTTTACTTTTGCTCCCACTTGGATATTATCACATGAAGAATATTCTCTAAGCTTATATGAAAGAACATAAACTGTGCTAATGACATAGTGGTTAGAACACAAACTGTTACACATTCAGTCTTATTTTTTATAGTAAAGTAATCTAGGATATATCAGCTGTACTATGATTTCCTGCAAGCAACATGCTTGCATCTTCCCTCATATACTGAGGTCATCACACAATTATTTTCTATGTATGAAGTATCAGCAATTACTTGCCGTCAATTCTTTCCACCCATAACAATGCTTTAAGGTCACAAATTTTGTTATTTAAATTTATTTCACTGGACAACACATCACTAACCAAATTTTCTGTGAACTCCTTACAGAGATGTTACTTCCAATTCTAAAAACCTCTTACTACTGTCCCCAGTTGAGAACTAATTATTCTGTTCATTGTATGGTTCAGATGGTATCTATCATATGAAAAGAAATTAATTCGACCAAACACTCCCAAAAACAACATGCATACTGTTAATCTCTAACATCAGCTTCCTTATCTTACTGTTCACACAGCTAGCAAACCTGATATATTTATTTATTTATTGATTGCTGGAGATTCAAGCCTTTAACTTACCTGTTGGTGGAGTCATTTGTTTTATGGAATTAGTGCTGCGGTAGCATTGTCACCTCACAGTAAGACATTGTCCTGTTCGATTCTCAGCTGGAGCGTCTTCTGTGTGGAAACATGCGTGAATGGGTGTACCTTCGTTGAAGCTTGTGCATCAGGGCTGGCAGCTCGGCACATAAAAATCTACTGCCAATCATTAGCGGACCGGAGTTCCACTGTGGCAACCCCTAACCGGGAAAAGCCGAAAGACACAACAACAACAAGGAGGGTTGAGTCGTTAATAACATAGAATGCTAGACATAAATCACTATCAGATGTCTTTAGAAGACAGAGTAGAGGATAAAGCTTTAAGCTTATCTTCATAGCTGTGGGGTGTTATTTTGGACATCATTTCAGTTAGAAACTTTTTGGTTCTTCCTAGCTGCATGAAAGGGTTGGACAAATGCATACTAACAGAGACATGATATTATATAACTCATTTGATTGCAGCAGAGTATAGAGAAATGATTTCTAATTTGTTCTGGATGAGGTATCTTTATTTATTATGTTTGATATATAAAAGGCTGCCTTGATTACTGTTGCCATGTGGTTGAGAGTTAGCAAAATCCTTACCGTATTTACCTCTTAGATGTAAGGTATATATGACTTATTAACAATCCACTCTGTGCTGCAACCTCTAAGTCCAACGGGCATGGAATGAAGTAGGCAGGTAGTAAAACACAGGTGTATTGCTGTAACGAACACCAAGCATAAAATCCAATACAAGTAAAAGGCTGAGCGTGTAGATCCACCACTTTCGATAAAAACACAGAATTGTATCAAACACAGTCAAGAGCTTTCGTCCTGCACTAGGACTTCTTCAGAAATGTGTAAACTAAAGACCCACCCATATTTATACCAAACAATTAACCAATGACATCACAAAAACCTATTAATCCTATAAATACTTAATAAGGGTTGAAGAATTACATTTGAATAAAAGGAACAATAAATAAGAAAAATAAATATGCTGCATATATAATTTTATAAGAAGATTATAAAAACAATATTTTTTCCATGTTACTACAGGAAGAGAAATACCAAACATTTTCTAAAAATGAAATAAATATTTCTCATAGGAGAATCCAGATGATTTTAGAAGATTCACTGTTACAGGGTGTCATAAATGATACACATGGTTTTCTAGTGAATCAAAATCCCATTATTCCAGTTGCTTTCGGGATACCGAAAGTACATAAGGATATCCAAGACACCCCTTTTAGGTTGATTATAACTAGTCAGAATTGTATAACCTATACCTTAG
The DNA here is from genome assembly GCF_019279795.1 of Protopterus annectens. Taxonomy (NCBI): domain Eukaryota; kingdom Metazoa; phylum Chordata; order Ceratodontiformes; family Protopteridae; genus Protopterus; species Protopterus annectens. The sequence goes on from NC_056726.1 coordinate 1,109,975,083, forward strand.
GGGTGTTTGTGGACAGAATGGTTAGGGAGTCCATGGATCCAATTGATCATCTGTTAAAAGACTCTTGGGACTTTTTGAGTAGAATTAACCAAGATGTTTTTTCAGAAAGTTTGTGTTTTTCTATTGTGGATGTGGTGGATTTGCTTACTTCAGTTCTGCATGAAATTGGATTAGAGTATTTTTATGAAGTATTAGTGGAGAGGACATCCTTACATAACACCATGGTGAACTTCATTATGGTACTAATGGAAATTATTTTAAAAAATAATTATTTTACGTTTGAAGGGGAATACTATCGTCAGGTTAAGGGTATAGCCATGGGTATTAGCTGTGCTCCATTGTTTGCCAGTCTTGTAATGTATGGGCAGGAGAAACAATATATTTTTAAAGCCCCTTTCTCTGTGCATTGGATTCACTATTTGCGATACCTGGACAATATTTTTATTCTATGAAAGGTGGGAGAGATGAATGAGGAATTCATGAAATATCTAAACAATATTTGTGAATATTTTAAATTCACTGGTACTTTTAACAACAGTCCTCCCTGTGGTCACGTGGTTTTCCTCTGGGTGCTTTGGTTTCCTCCCATATCCCAAAGACATGCAGTAGGTGGATTGGACACTCTAAATTTGCCCTAGGTATGAGTGTGTGTGTGTGTGTGTGTGTGTGTGTGTGTGTGTGTGTGTGTGTGTGTGTGTGTGTGTGTATGTGTGTGTGTGTGTGTGTGTGTGTGTGTGTGTGTGTGTGTGTGTGTGTGTGTGCCTTCTGTGGAAGGCTGGACGTTGGGCTGGCAACCCGACACCGTAAAACTCCACTGCCAGTCATGAGCGGACAGATGATCTGCTGTGGCGACCCCTAACCGGGAAAAGCTGAAAGAAGAAGAAGTATTAATTATCTTGATGTTTTGATTAGTAAGAACTATGATAATAGGAATGTTGAATCTCAAATTTATAGGAAACCCACCTTCTTTAATGATTACTTAGAGTTCAAAAGTAATCACCCTTTGTATATAAAAAGAAACATAGTAAAGGGTCAAATGGTCCGGGTAGCCAGAATGTGTTCCAATTTGGATATAGTGAAAAGAGAAATGGGCACATTAGTAAAACTTTATCCGTCAAGTTTAGTTGGGTCCTCAGTATTACTGGAAGCAAGGGACAGAGAGACAAAACTAGTTATTGGGTCCTGTTCGAATAAGGGTCTTGTTTATATAGCTATTTGTCAAGAATGTCTAGATTTTTATGTGGGCAAGACGGAAAGAACTTTCAGAAGGAGGATTTATGAACATCTTTACACTGTGAGAAAACGTGATGAAGATAATGCCATATATAGGCATATTAAAAACTATCCCAATCACTTTTTTCTGTTTGGCATTTTGGAGGTCACTGATAACAACCCAAGAGGGGGGGATAGGAAAAACAATTTGGGGCAAGCAGAAATGAGATGGCAACTGAGGCTTAATGCCACGGTGATTCTGGGCATTAATGACAATGTATCTATCAAACCTGAATTGAAGTATAGGGTTAATGTGTTGTGACTTAGTAGGATACTTTTTGATAGTAAATAATAAATGCGTTTATGTAAAGACTATATACGCAACATATTTATTTTTCTTATTTATTGTTCCTTTTATTCAAATGGAATTCTTCAACCCTTATTAAGTATTTATATGGTTAATAGGTTTTTGTGATGTCATTGGTTAATTGTTTGGTATAAATATGGGTGGGTCTTTAGTTTACACAGTTCTGAAGAAGTCCTAGAGCAGGGCGAAAGCGCTTGACTGTGTTTGATACAATTCTGTGTTTTTATCGAAAGTGGTGGATCTACACGCTCAGCCTTTTACTTGTATTGGATTTTATGCTTGGTGTTTGTTACAGCAATAAACCTGTGTTTTACTACCTGCCTACTTCATTCCATGCCCGTTGGACTTTCAGTTTTTTGAGGTTGCAGCACAGAGTGGATTGCTTATTTCTTGGTGGTCTTCCCACTCTGGACACTGGTTTGTTTTTTCTATATATGAGTTAGTGTTTTAAAGATCTGTGAGGTAGATGTTGAACAGTACAGAGACCAGAGGAAAACAGCTAATCACCTTTTTCTTCTTGAGGTGGCATCTCATACTTTGACAATGTGGGCTCTGTCAGCCTGTTTGCTATCCATCTTACAATGTAAGGCTCTACACTGAGGGGCTATATCACGTTGTCAAACTTTTAAAAGATCAAATGTCATATGATTGACACCATATGATTAAACTTTTAAAAGTACGAACATTTTAACGGAGATCTCTGTACAGTGCGGAATGGGAAGATTTCCCTTTTCTGCACTGAAGTGCAATTTCAGAGTTGGTATATTTAAAGAGTGGGGGGGCAGGGGGCTTGCCCCCCTTCTTAAACCATTCAGGTAGTTTTTCTGTTGCATTTTTGAACTTTTAAATGTTCAATCATATGGTGTCGACCATGTGACGTTCGAACTTTTAAAAGTTCAGTTATGTGATATAGATGCTACACCGAGGCCTTTAAGCTTATTTACACTTCCAATATGGGTAACAGTAACTAAATAAACAAATATCATTGGATGTACAAAGTAAACTAGCTCTTTGCTGATACATATCCTAAAGAAGTGTTAAATGGGTGTCAGTTTACTCTGTACTGTCAATCAGTAGATCATTTAACCTGCAAACCTCTCAACCGCTTTGCTCAAAAATAAAGAAGGGCAAATGCCCAAAATCATAGGTTCATAGATTAGTACTAGACTAACTGCTCTTGTAGGCCATTTTCAGCCTAGCCAGTTACCCCATGTGAGAATCAAACCCTGCACCTTATGTTTGTAAGGTAAACACCTTAACCATTATGCCAACCTCCCACCCCCTTCAGGGGGAAATTGTTTAAACAAGTCTTTTATAGGTTCATAGGTTCATAGGTTCATACTAGACTATCTGCCCTAGGGCATTTATAAGCCTAGCCAGAATGTGTTTGGCTTTCGCCACCCATTTTAAATTTATTTTGCTATGCCCTTTTTCGAGGTTAGTATACTGTGCCTCTATCTAACAGTGACACAGAAGTGATACCCGGGGTAAACCTACGATCTCCCATCCACTCATCAAGATTCCTCTTGAAGAGAGTCAGTGAGGGACTCTGCCTAACCTGGACTGGGATTTTATTCCAGAGTGAAGGAGCCTCTGGGTTATGAATCTGTCCCTCCAGCATGTCCTATTTGTTTCAGTGCTGAGGTTCAAGTCTCTCGAGCACGTAGCTCGATGGGATTTAGATTTTTTGAGGTGCAGCATGTCCATTAATTCCGGGTTGGACATGGCTTTATACGTCAGGCACAGATCGCCTCTGAACAGGCGGTATGCCACTGAGTAGAGCTGGAGTTTCTTTAACCGGGCAGCATATGGCATCTGTTTGAGCCCTTTGATCCTCTTGGTGAGGTACTTTTGGGGTCTTTCCAGTTGCTGCAGGTGTCTGGTAAGGTACATCCCAAAAGGGGCATTGTACTCAATTATGGGCCTGATGAGGGATGAGTAAAGAGGCACGATGACCTCCCTGATCTAGATGTGAATCCCTTCATGATTAGGTGGGCTATATAAAATGTTTTTCTAACCACTTTGGCCACGTGGTTGTCAAATGAGAGATTGCTATCAACTTGGGTCCCCAGGTCCCTAATTACTTCTTCTGTACTTAATGGATTTCCACCTATGTGGTAATTTGTGGGCACTTTGTTTTTGCCAAAGGGATGACTATACACTTTTGGCATTTAGCTTGAGGCCATGGCACTGGCACCAGTTGTCTGTTTCTATGAGGCCCTTTTGGAGGATGCTTGTGTCGGCTGGAGAGTCGATTATGGCACCCAGTTTGCAGTCATCTGCGAACTTGGTCAGCCACAGTCCTTCTGTGTTGGCCTGTACCTGCGAGAAATATACCGAACAAGAGAGGTCCCAGGACTGAGCCTTGTGGGACACCACTTGTAACTGGTTTGGAGTCTAACATGGCTCCAGCAATTCTAACCATGTGGGTTCTGTCCTTGAGCCAGTTTGCAATCCATCTAGTGACATAGGGGTTTATATTTAAGCTGGTGAGCTTATCTATAATGCCCGAGTGGGGTATTGTATCGAAGGCTTTCGAGGTCCAGGTAGGCTGTGTGGACCACCTTCCCCTCGTCAATGGCCTTGGTGACTGTTTCAAAGAAATCAACCATGTTTAAAAGGCAGGATCTGCCCTTAACAAAGCTGAACTGGGTAGGATCCAGTGTTTGTAGGTCCCCAATATCTTTATTTATGAGGTCCATGATGATCCTTTCCATAGCTTTGCAGACCAAGCTAGTCAGGCTTATGGGGCGATAGTTTCCAGGATCCGTTGAGGCACCACCTTTATGGAGAGGGACCACTGTTGCTGTACACCACTCTTTGGGCACATATCCTGTAGTAAGGCTGAGATTGAACAGTAGTTTTATGTTTGGGTTTAGCTCTTCTTTGAGTTCATGTAGGGCGCAGCCCGGGACACCATCTGGTCCCATTGATGCTGTGTTTTTTGCTTTGGAGAGGGTGGCTCTTACCTGAGCATCTGAGATGTCAGGGGGGCAGCACTCTGCTGGGATAGATATTTGCCCTTTTGGTGGGAAGTTTGTGCTGAACCTGTCAGCTAGGATGTTGGCAATGTCTGTAGGTTTGGTGTATTTTTTGTCATTTTGGACTAATTCTGAGCATATCTGGGAATTACCACCCAGGTTCCTAACATAACTAAAGAAAGCCTTGTGATTATCCTTAGTGTCCTGTGCAATTTTTCTCTCGAAGCTGGCCTTAGACAATTTTATGTGTGCCCGTAGTTTTTTGCTAATACTGATCAGTGATGCCTTCCCTTTTTAGGATTTTGCTTTATCATTTAGTAGCTTCCTCCTTCTATTGTATAGTTTGTTTATGGCTGGGGTCCACCAGACAGGACGTCTGCCTTTGGAGGATTGGATCTTGGTTTTATTTGGGATCGCATGATCCATGCATTCCTGAAGGTGTTCATAGAATGCGTTTATAAAGGATTCTGCGGTCTGGGCTGTATTTTCCACAGGCCCGGGGGCTTTGTAGGATTTCACCTCAGTTTTGAGGAGTGTAAAATTTGCTTTAGAGAAGTTTTTCACTGTGGTGTTCTGGGCAGGGGGTGGGGTCAGGATGTGAATATCCAGTGAGATTAGTTTATTGTCTGATCTTACCAGTGAGGGATACACTTCTGGTCTGGAGCATAGAGTCCCCATGTTGGTGATGATCAGGTCCAGTATGTTTTCCCCTCTTGTGGGAGTGGTAACAAGTTGTTCCATAGCATTTGTGTTTATAAATTCTAGGAACCTTTGGGCTAGGGTGTTGGAGCTAGAGTAATGCTCCCAGTCTATGTTTGGGTAGTTGAAGTCACCCAATATAATGGTGTTTGGAGAGACCTTCATATTTTCCAGTGTTCTCAGGAAGGCCGAGTGGGGTTCCTGGGTTTGGGAGGGTGGTCTGTAGCAGGCTATAAACTGGAAGGCAGTTTTACCCACTGTTAGTTGCACATGGATAGTCTCTGATGCTTCGTGCTTTGCCACCAACCTGGAGGTGTGGGTATCTTTGATGAATATCGATACTCCCCCTCCTTTTGTGGTTCGGTCCAAGTTTTGGGGCCGAAAAGCATGGTATGAGGTATAACCTGGTAGTGCTGGGGTGCTCTCGGAGCCCTGAACCAGGTTTCTGTTACTGCACAGATATCGATGTTCTCCATGCTAAGGAGAGTTTCGAGTGCGTGCATCTTGAGGTTTAGACTTCTGGCATTGAGTAGCATTACTCTTAGTTTCTTATCCCTTGTGATACCTATGGAGGTGGTTTGTCTTTTGAGCCTTGCCTAAAAAAGGCACTATGGGGTAGCAAGAGCCTTTGCCAATATCCGAAGCCCAGGGTGACAGGTGCAAGCCGTCCCTAGCGAAGCATCGTGGCTTGTCGAGCATATCATCCCAAGCTGACAGGCATTGGATCCCCTTTGAATGACACCAGTACTTAAGCCAATTGTTGAAATTGATCATCTTGTCTTCATATTGTGGCATCATTCTTGGTGAGGGTAAGATGCTACTCAAGGTCAGGGTCATACCGGCCTGGGCTACATGCCTTTATGTCTCTTTTCATGTAGTCCAGGGTGGTACATCTCAGGTCATTCACACCAGCATGGACAATGACTGAGTCATATTTGTACTTGCCTTGGAGTGACCTGAGTGCTTGTGTTATGTGGCGGATCCTAGCACCCGACAGGCTGCTCACCGTGACCCTCTCCTTGTTCAGCCTGGTGAGCGGGACGTCAGTGTGCCTGACGATAGAATCACCTATTACAAGTGTATCAGGTGTGTTGTTTAGTCTTAAGGGCTGTGACTGTTTGGCATACTGGCTTTGTGAGATATGTGTTGCACGTGTTTTGTTTTGGGGTAGCGGCTGCTTGGATGTCTGCTTTGGAGGTCTCTGCTGCTTCGGCAGATCTTTATTTAGAGCCTCCGGGTATGTTTTTGTGTGATTATGTGTTTGGTTTGCTGTCGTGGTAGGTCTATGTGAGACTGGAATTGTAGTGAGTATGGTTTCCTTCTCCTCCTGACTGGTTATGCCAGTACTGAGTTGAGAGAGCTTAGCCTCCAGTTTGGCTATATGGTTGCATCTCTCACATGTGTTGGAATTTGTTGGGAGGAGGAGAGGGTTGTCTGTGTACATGAGGCAGTTGTAACATTGCCTCCAGATTCCCAGATTCACCAGCTGGACCGGAGGAGATTGACAACTGACCTTTGGACATGCTAGAATAATATTGGGAATTCCTTAATAATTGAAAACCAGGGCCAGTGGGGAGTGAGGGTGTAGTGCTTTTAATTTTTAGTGCTGACTTATATAATTGCTTTAGTGAGCAAGTGCCAGGTAACTTAAGTGCAATGTGTTACAGGTAACTTAAATGCAAAACGACAAACAGTAACTTTCTTTCAAGTGAAACAAGGAAATAAGTACAGTAAGCAATGCAGATATCACTAGTGAGCCACAGAAGCGCTGAGAAGCCGCGTTTTAGGTGGAATTAGCGTTCCAGGGAAATAACAAGCAAACAAACAACAAGCATATAAACAAAGCTATATTCAGCAGGCCTGGATCTAGTCTATGCTACAGCAAACAAGGTGTACCAATTTCAGTAAGATACAGTTCAAATATTCAGGCACTATAAACCTTTAACCAGAAATTCCCAGCTCAGAAGAGCAGAGTCCAGCCTCTTCTCCCACAAGAGTGCAGACCACAAACCTTCTTAATGTAAAATAACTGGCCTGAAGCCCAAGTGCCTAAACCAGAACTAATACACTTTAAGAATAACAGACACTGGGCTCTCAATCAGCAGTTCCCAACTTAGAAGGATGAAAGCTACCTGTCCTGCCACCACAGTGCATGCCACAAACCTTCCTAATGTAAAACAACTGGTCTGAAGCCCAAGTGCTTAATCCAAAAGACTTAGAATGACAGCTAAACTTTAATCAAGTTACTACCAAGCAGTAATAAATACAATTGAATACTTTAGAGAATGCCTGGATTAGTGCTCAAGTTACACAAACAAAGCTAGATCCAGCAGGCCCGAATCCAGTCTATGCCACAGCAAACAAGGCGCACCAACTTCAGTAAGAAGCAGTTCAGATATGCATGCACTATAAGCCTTCAATCAGAAATTCCCAGCTCAGAAGGGCAGAGTCCAGCCACTCCTCCCACAAGAGTGCAGACCACGAACCCTCTTAATGTAAAATAACTGGCCTGAAAGCCTAAGTGCTTAAACCAGAATTAATACCCTTTTAGAATAACAGACACTGAGCCCTCAATCAGCAGTTCCCAACCTAGAAGGATGTAAGCTACCTGTTCTGCCACTACAGTGCAGACCACAAACCCTCTCAGTGCAAAGCAACTGGTCCGAAGCCCAAGTGTTTAAACCAGAAGGCTTAGAATGAGTTACACCAAGCAGTAATAAATACAATTGAGTACTTTTAAGATGATGCAAAAGTAAAAAAAGTAGGTAGAAACACAAGTACAGTAAAAGCAGATTAAATTTATTTTTTTTTTTTTCTGAACAAGTGCTGAGATCAAAGAAACAGATTTGAGTGCTGAAACTAGAAAACTGGCTAGTTATAGGGAAAAAAAAACTAAGCTAGAAGGCTTCCCTCCAACACAGAAGGGCTTGGGGGCTCAAAAGCCTACAAATAGTCTATACCACTTAACAGGAAAGGCAGGAAACAAGCTTAATTTTTTTTTTTCTGTTTCCCAGATGCTCTCTTTGTACACAGTAGGAGTGCCTGAAATCAGAATATGATCTCACTGCACTCAATTGAGTGAGCAAATGAGATGGGCCCAGAAGGAGTATCCAAACACAAATTCACAAGAGGGGCGGGCAGCTGCAAGGCCACTAAGATTAACACCAAAACAAAAACAGGGAGGGTGGGTGGGACAAACTGAAGAGCAGAGTGAAAACTTCCAGTTCAGCTAAATATTCCTTCCACACAGTTAAAATCAATTTAAATACTGTATTTTTTTGAAAAAAAAAAGCAGATAAAGGTACTTAAATTCTCTTATACATCCAGTTGAATATAGCAAGTTGTTAGCCGGCCAAAGCTTAGAAAGACAAAAACTACAACGAACCACCATGAAGTAAAATTGTAGAATTTAATGAAGAAACGAGCGCTTTCACGCACACTCAGGTGCGCTTCATCAGGTTACAATTACATCAAAAACATCACTTGCTTTTATACATTTAACTAGATTCTCAATTAAACAATCAAGACAGTAATTAAACAAATTTAAAGATATAGCACATAAAAAATCTTTCTCAATGCATGCGATTCATTTAAACAGTCAGCCGTACCAAATTTCAAATCTTCAAATTCACCTTAAGATAACAACTGAGTAATACAGTTTGAGGCCGTATCATCAGTAACCATTATAGCTTCTAGGTCATTCATATTAAAAATGAAAATAAGATAAAAATTAGAATCAATGCAGTTGAAATCTGACGTTAAAAACAAGGACGATACTGGTTAAAAACACATTATGTATCCACATATCAGTTCTCGCATAAAATAAAACCATAGTGCGCTAATAGCGCTAATAATTCATATACAAAATAACATAAACCCACTCACAAGAGTGAAGATACGTAGCATGGAAAATGCCAATAAATTAAGCCACATGAATACACTCATAGATCCAGGCATCATGGAAAGATAACAAAATCTCCCTAAAAATACAAGGACTAATCTAAATAATTTCTAATGCCATGTTGGTATCATAACTGACGGCTAATATCAGATGTTGACTCATTATTCATATAAAAATATATATATGCCTTTAAATAAATAAATACGGATACACAATCAACATACTATAATAATATCTATAAACTATCATAGGAACCAATAAGTATATATAGTTGAGCAATCATAACCAAAAAACGGGCTGGTTAGGCCCAGACAATAATATATCATAAGAGAATTTGAGACAATATATGCATGTGACATTTTATCTAATACCATAAAACGTCAATGAAAACTACATGGAATATCACTAAATAAAACTGGAAATTATCCAGCAGTGATGGGAATATGACGCACTGATGTCATGTCATAGGACTCAAAAAAGAAGAGAAGCCAATGCTTATAATCATGGCTTGCTAATGTAGTAAATATAACATGGCCCAGAAATAGACCAAGCAAGACAGGTATAGGAAAAATATGACAATCACTTAACCAAGTGGATGAAACAGATGATGTTAATAGTATCAACAAGATCCTGTTAAAGCAGGTCGAATATTGACTATGGTGTTTAGTCCAGGTTTTATGTGTGCTTTGAGTCTGAGTATCCATCTTAGTTCATACATCTCGATCGTTCCTATAATGTCCCCATCCCGTTTATTTAGATGAATGACTTGTAATACTAAAAAATTGAAACTATGTTGAGCACAATCTTGACAATGTATCGCCAAGGCATTACTAACATTGCCCTTTTTTATATCATATATATATGATTGTACATGCGGTCCCTCAATCTGCGTGATGTCATCCCCACATAATAGGCATTGCATTGGTTACACATTGCCAAATAAATGACATTCTGGGTATCACATGTAGCATAAAAGGTAGGTTTAAAGACCATGTTAATGCCAGGTATATTGAATTCTTGAGTTCTATTAATATATTTACATAGGGAGCATCTGCTGCATGGACAGGTACCTGTCTTAAAATTGGCTTTTATATCAACAGAAGAGACTTCTAGTTTCTCTTTACAGAGCAAACTCTTAATATTCAGACAATTGCTGAATCTAAAGGAAGGTCGCTTGTCAACCATTTGGGATAATAGGGGATCAGAAAGCAATATCTTCCAATTACCTCTGATGATCTTAGTTAGCTGATCTACATCATTAGTATATTTAATGTCATAGGCCAAGCCTTTTCCACTCTTCATCAAACATGGCTTATGATATTCCTTTCTTCTATCCAAAGGCATTTCAGTCAAGTCATTTACTATCTGCCCAACCAAATCAGGAGGATAGCCTCTATCTAAAAAGTGTTTGGCTTGTTGTTTCATTAGCTCAAACGCATCATGTTTATCACTACATAATCTCAGTATCCTAGTCATTTGTCCCTTTACGATGTTTCGGAACACGTAACGTGGGTGTAAACTATTATAGTGTAAGATGCTATTTTTCCAGCAAGATTTTTTATAGAGAGTAGTAGTCAGTTTATTATCTACCCCTTTGGTAATGGAGACATCTAGGAAATTCGCATTTGTGCTGGAGCACTCATAAGAAAAAATAAAGAATGATGTAGTGGAGTTCATGTAGGAAATAAATTCCTGTAATAATTTTAATCCACCATTCCAAAAAATCAAGACATCGTCTACGAACCGCTTATATAGGATGACATATTTAAATCTGGGGTCCTTAAAGATGAATTCCTTCTCCCATTGATATACCACTATATTGGCATATGCATTGGCACAGGGAGTGCCCATCGCCACTCCCCATGTCTGTGCATATACCCTGCCATCAAAAAGGAATATGTTGTTGTTCAAAATTAAATACAATAAACAACAGATATTCATGCATTCAATATTGTCAATCTTAGCCGGCCAAAGCTGAGGTTTTTAAGCAGAAAATATTTCACGCTGTACCACTTAAATAGGCAAGGACAGGAAATCAAAGAATGTGACTACCCCCACACCTGTAATTACTAGCAAATAACAAAATTCAGCAAACACTGGCTAACTACCAGTTCAGCTAATATTTCTTCCACACTGAAGAGCAGAGTGAAAACTTCCAGTTCAGCTAAATATTCCTTCCACACAGTTAAAATCAATTTAAATACTGTATTTTTTGAAAAAAAGCAGATAAAGGTACTTAAATTCTCTTATACGTCCAGTTGAATATAGCAAGTTGTTAGCCGGCCAAAGCTGAGGTTTTTAAGCAGAAAATATTTCACACTGTACCACTTAAATAGGGAAGGACAGGAAATCAAAGAATGTGACTACCCCCACATCTGTAATTACTAGCAAATAACAAAATTCAGCAAACACTGACTAACTACCAGTTCAGCTAATATTTCTTCCACACTGAAGAGCAGAGTGAAAACTTTCAGTTCAGCTAAATATTCCTTCCACACAGTTAAAATCAATTTAAATACTGTATTTTTTTGAAAAAAATAGCAGATAAAGGTACTTAAATTCTCTTATACGTCCAGTTGAATATAGCAAGTTGTTAGCCGGCCAAAGCTGAGGTTTTTAAGCAGAAAATATTTCACGCTGTACCACTTAAATAGGCAAGGACAGGAAATCAAAGAATGTGACTACCCCCACACCTGTAATTACTAGCAAATAACAAAATTCAGCAAACACTGACTAACTACCAGTTCAGCTAATATTTCTTCCACACTAAAGAGCAGAGTGAAAACTTCCAGTTCAGCTAAATATTCCTTCCACACAGTTAAAATCAATTTAAATACTGTATTTTTTAAAAAAAAGCAGATAAAGGTACTTAAATTCTCTTATACGTCCAGTTGAATATAGCAAGTTGTTAGCCGGCCAAAGCTGAGGTTTTTAAGCAGAAAATATTTCACACTGTACCACTTAAATAGGCAAGGACAGGAAATCAAAGAATGTGACTACCCCCACACCTGTAATTACTAGCAAATAACAAAATTCAGCAAACACTGACTAACTACCAGTTCAGCTAATATTTCTTCCACACTGAAGAGCAGAGTGAAAACTTCCAGTTCAGCTAAATATTCCTTCCACACAGTTAAAATCAATTTAAATACTGTATTTTTTTGAGAAAAAAAAGCAGATAAAGGTACTTAAATTCTCTTATACGTCCAGTTGAATATAGCAAGTTGTTAGCCGGCCAAAGCTGAGGTTTTTAAGCACTATGCACTTTTAAGCACTTTTTATACACTATGAACATTGATAGAATAACAAGATTTTCACCAACATGCATTTTCTGAAGAAGATTAAGCATGATGTTTTATTTACTTATTTAACATTTGTTTACTGGGAAATTCCAATTGCGTCATTAACCCATTTTTAGCAGATGCCCAGGGAGAAAAGCATCAAATGATACATGAACATTAAGACATTGTACATTAACAAGACAACAGCAAGTATTAAAGCACACATTAAATAAGTAATGAATACTAAATAAGTACAGAGAGGTTAGTACAGTAATAAAATATGTACTAGATAGGCAATACTAAATAAAAGTAATGCAGTAGATCACAACTTTTTTTGTCAGGTAGGATTAAGATAAATAGTGAGGGTCAGGCAGAGGGTCAGAATACTAGAAGCAAGCATATGCTTAGAGGAATTGTGGAGAAGGATGGGAATAGTTAAGGGTGTCGAAATACATAAAGTTTCTTAGTTCAGTATGGTAATGGTTAATGCTTAACAACTGGCATTACTGACTGACTGTAGTCTTCATTAGTTTACCAGAAAATCAAGACAATTACAAGGTACATGGCAAAACATGATGTAAAATCAGGGATCTTCTGCACAATCTGGGAACATGAGAGCTATACACATCCTGACTACTATTGTTTCAACAAATTAAACAAACTTCCTGATAAGTTAGTGGATCATTGTCCCTTAGACATGGTTGAATTTTCACACTGCTATAAAAATATCACAGTCAAAAGTGTCTGGATTCTCATGTTCTGCAGAAGTGTGGTCATCCATAGTGAGCATCAGAATATTGGGTGTCACCACAAGTAGCCAGCTGGGCTACACCAGCTATAGAGGTGACAGTGATATTTCTAGGCTCCAGAAACTTTCACTAGATGGACTCTTACAAATACAGAACCCCTGAGGGCAATCCGGATACAAGAGCAAAGGATGGGGGTTGTATAAGGAATCTAGTATTATGTAAAGTAGGAATGTCAGGCTCTGCACAGGCAATTCTGCCAGTAATTTGTAATTACCATCATGGATCACACAGAGAATGAATAAAGGAAGGAATGAAGGAATACAGAAACACCATGGAATCTTTCTGGGGTGCAATTAGGAGAGCCTGCAAATGGTTCATTCCATTTTCCCCAAATGAATGAATCTTCAGTCTGATGTCTGAGGCGCACCTGGCTTTTTGGCAATGTATACATATATGTTTTGATTTACTTATTAAATTACATATATACATTAAGCTAAGCGATACACAGGTAGTCCACCCATGAATACTTATGGGTTTTGTACGAAACATGTACATGGACACAGTACACCTATGCTTGAAGGATGAAAAGCAGCTAGAAGTAAACATTTATTCACAATGACCATCACGTTTTCTTTTTCAGATCCTGACTACACAGTTATAAACATCATCAGGCTTGGTCTCAGCCTTGTGCTTCTCCTCTGGAAGATTATTTTAGTAGTGGAATCAAGATATCAACATAGACAAGATGCATCAGCTACACCGACTCATTCATGAACAGATGGTCCCATATTAATATTCAGATGAACTAGATTGATATTGTTATTCACTCTTTGTATCTTTAGACTTTTTTCTCTACATGAAGCATGTCTAGGCCTATGACAATGAATAGATCCATAACACCTCTTTTGTTCCTGCTAATGAACTCACCTCTGCTTTGGATTGAAAATCCTGAACAGAGCCATTGTGTTTGTTATAAAAGTGTTGCAAATCTTGTTAAGAGCTCAATGCATCGCCTAAAAAAATGTGTCCCAGCAGAGGTGTTCTATCCTCGGAATATAATATCACATCTTCCTGTCTCATTTTGGTGACAACATGTCAGCATCATGCAGATGTAATGCGGTAATAAGCACCAAATTGTCAAACCTATTTGTCAGAGACAGTTTATTCCTTAGGAACAATATTATATGAGTAAGATGCTGTTCAAACACTGAAGTGCAGTAATGTCTAGCCTTTCCCATAAATTACTTGTTTGCTACTTTGCTCATTGTATAAGAAATGCAACACTTGCGCACCGCATTATCATTTGTAAGTCTTATATCACAATGCACTGCAAAATATTAATTTACAGTTTGTGAATTACATTATTAACATCAATATAGAATAAGGCCTTTTTTAATCCTGGGTAATTCGGCTACAACAGAGGGCAGTTTAATTGAACATAGACTACCCAAAATGAAACACTGACTTGTCCAGTCAGAAAATTACCTTGTCTTTCTAACTTAATCAGTTTAGACTCAAGTCCATAGTGCTTGCTGCAGGTATGAGCATAATTCATAACAAATGCATTTTTAATGCTATGTATACAGTAGCAGCTTTCCTTTGATCTTACATTTGCTTGCTGCAGTAATGGTTACTTTTAAGCATCTGTGGCTGTTATATAAATTTGGAAGTTATGTAGTAGGCAGGTAAAGGGGCAGTGAGGTGAGGCAAACAGTCATTATCAATATCTATGTTTCAGTTATATATTTTCTTTAATTCACTTCTGTGGTAAAGAAGTATTTATAGCATTACTTCTAATTTTGTAAGGCAGAGATAAGCTATGATTCTGAATAGTTAATTCCAGCTGCTGGAATTAGGTTCTGAGCACAAAATCCTTAGCAGATTAGGAAACACAGTCTGTTCTACATTTCTTAGCTCCCGTTATCCAGTACTAGCTCTGAATATAATGTGAATCGTTAATTACTTTCATTAACAGAGTCCATGAATAGCATTCTATCTAAAGAGTCATGTATTGTAGGGCAGGATGTCTGTTCATCTTACTATTAGGGTTTATTTGGCAATCAATTTGGGAGATTGAGGGCATCAGTAGGCAATAGGGGTAAATGTCTAAGTTTTGGGGCAGAGGACTATAAGAGGAAAAATTGCATGAAACACCCACTGTCAATTGTGATTGCACTAATAGTTGTGGCATACATTGCGGAGTGGTCAGGGGTAGACACACTTCTTTACTGATATTCTTGGAAGCATGTGGGCCTCCATGCTATCTTGCCATTAATATACACCTCTGTCCATAGAGAACTGGCTTGTCTCACTGAAAACATTCCAAGGCTTAGCAGTAGAATTGTGCAAACCAAAAGATCACTTACCACAACCACAGCATTCATCTTGATGGCAAGTGTTCACCAACTTCATTCTACAGGCTCTAAGGTTTTTCTTTTCATGAAACAATTGAGGAGGTACCTTCTGAAGACAACTGCTGCACGTGAAGTTGAATGAACTGTAACCAAGGTTGGCCAGGTCATGGTAGGCTTTGGACTCATTCAAGTGACCTTACAAAGGTTCAATATATTTAATATTTGCTAAATTAGATCTGCAGCATTTTGCATACACATTGATATATTACATCATTAACGTTTTGTTTTCCTTATGGTTTGCATCCACACACATTCCCAATTTCAAAGTCATCACATTCTGTTTTCCTTTATGAGAATGTTAACTGAATAAAGAAATTCAGCCCATCCAGAGCAATTGCATCATCTATAATGAAGCAGTAAAAAATAATTTATGGGTTTTTACATGGTATTTCTTCTTTTTTATTTCTTTTCTTCTTCAGAGACCTTTCTCTGTTTTGAAATCACTGTTGTATTTCACATCGCAATCAACCATGCTATACCTAATTAACTAGATGTTTAAATCAATCATAGTCAGAATTAGGTTGGTAGTATAATACTTATACATTCTGTTTTCAAAAGGTTTAGAAACTGCTAGCTGTGCAACTCAGTGACATAAAGTACTATCAGGTTTTGCTCTCTAAGCAAGGAATTCATGCTACCTAGATTACACCTAGCTTTGCTTTAAGTATGCCTGATTCAAACGTATTTCATATGCAATTAAAATATTGAACAATTTAGCTTTAGTGTCAGAAAATGGCTGTTTTATATAAAATATTTGGTAATTTTGAATTATTTCTATTGTTTTGTACATTCCGCTTGACTGTATGTTACACTTTTGGAGTATCCATTCCACACTGAATAATTAGACATGAAATTAGAAAGTTGTTTTTCACGTGAATACTCTGTATGCTCAGTTTGTTTATTGCACCAATACCATGTTAATGTATCAGAGCTAATTTAATAAAACAAGTGAAAGAAATTCCGGTCTTTTTTGTATATTCATTAATATTATAAAATTAATTACATGCATATAAAACACAGCAGCAGACAAAGGTATGTCTACATTACACAGTTTTTTGCAATTCCTGTCAAAATGTATTTCTCAACCCATTTCTTCTCATTCACCACCTATATTTTTGTTCATATTTATTGTTTATTTGAAATATAGAATAATTTATGAATCACACATCTTGCATGGATGCTTATGTTAATTCTATATCTGCCTTTCCATCCAATTCCTGTAAGGCCAGTATTATTTATTAGTATGGGGGTTGGTGTAATGATACAGGTTGGTGTAATG
Source organism: Protopterus annectens (assembly GCF_019279795.1). Lineage (NCBI taxonomy): Eukaryota > Metazoa > Chordata > Ceratodontiformes > Protopteridae > Protopterus > Protopterus annectens. Next base: position 1,109,991,966 of record NC_056726.1, read on the forward strand.
ATTAAGGTGTTTTACTCAAGGAACAGGGTATGATTCTCACTTTTGAGCATATGGCTAGGATTAATAAAGCCATCTGCGGTCAGTAGCCTAGCAATCACCCATGAATTTAAGTTAGGTAGTTAAAACCTGTCTTATATTTCTCAACTTAAGTTTTGTAGTTGACTCTTCTTCATTACAGGTCAAAGTCTGTGAATGTTAAGTTTATCTTCAGAATAGGTTCATAGGGTCATAGGTGTCTACTAGGTTAATGGTCCTGGAGCCTTTACAAGCCTAGCCCATAGTAGTCTTCTGGCATCATGCCACCCAACGTTAGTTCCCAGTGCCTCTATCAAGTAGAGCCACTGGAGTGATCCCTGGGACGAACTTTCTATTTTCCATCCACTCATCAAGATTTCACTTGAAGAGGCCCAGTGAGGTGCTCTACTTGACATGTATGGGAAATCTATTCCAGAGCATGGTCAGTCTCTGGCTCTGGGTTATCAACCTGTCCCTCCAGTATGTTCTGTTGATTGTGGTAATGAGGTTGAGGTCTCTGAAGCTTGTGGTGCGGATGGATTGGGATTTCTTTAGATGTTAGAGCCACATGCTCGAGGGACTTGAACCACAGCACAGAAATAAATAGAACTTGCTGGAGGGACAGGATCATAACCCAGAGGCTCCCTTCGCTCTGGAATAGAATTCCAGTTCAGGTGAGGCAGAGCACCTCACTGAATCTCTTCAAGAAGAATCTCGATAGGTGGATGGGGGATCGTAAGTTTGTCCCAGGGATTACTCCCGTGTCACTATTAGACAGAGGCACAGTAAACTAAACCTTAAAAAGGGCACAGTACACTCAAATCAAGGGGTGGTGTAAGCCATACAGAATCGGTCTAGGCTTATAATTGCCCCAGGGCAGATAGCCTAGTATGAACCTATGAACCTATGAACCTATGTAGCATTTCTAACAGATTTGGGTCAGACATGGCTTTGTAAGTCAAGCAAAGATCATCTCTAAGTAGATGATATGAGACAGAGAATAGCTGCAGTCTGTCCATGTATCAGTGTTTAATACCTAGGATCCTCTTTGTGAGGTGCTTCTGTGGTCTCTCCAGCTGTTGCAGGTGTCTAGTGCAGTACATGCCAAATGAGGCATTATACTCAATGTTTGGTCTAATGAGGAAAGAGTAGAGAGAGGTGATGACCTCTTTCTTCCTGGATGCAAAACCCTTGGTAATGAGATGTACCACACAGAAGGACTTTCTGACCATAGTGGCAATGTGGTGGTCAAAGGAGAGGTTGCTGTCAACCTGCATCCCCAGATCTCTTATAACGCCTTCAGTGTTCAGTGGGCTTCCATTGATGTGGTAATTAGTGGAAACTGAGTTTTTACCAAAGGAGATGACAACACATTTTTTCACAATAATCTTAAGACCATGGTTGTGACACCAGTCATTGGTCTAAGTGAGGCCTTTCTGTAGGATGTCTGCATCACATGGGGAGTTAATAATGGCTCCCAGCTTGCAGTTGTCTGCAACCTTGGTCAGCCAGAGTCCCTTTGTGTTGGCCTGGACTTCTGATAAATAGATGCTGAACAGGAGAGAACCCAAGACTGATCCCTGGGGACTCCACTGATGACCGGTTGGCATTCTGACTTGGAGTCTACTACTTTCACACTGTGTGTTCTGTCTGTGATCCAATTTGCAACCCACCTAGTGATATAGCGATTGATGCCAAGTTTGGTGAGTTTATCAATAATTCCTGAGTGAGGAATGGTATCAAAGGCCTTGCCCAGATCGAAGTAGGCTGTATGCACTGCATTACCTTCATCCACAGCCCTGGTGACTGACGCAAAGAAGTCAACCGGGTTGAGCAGGCATGATCTCCCTTTCACAAAGCCAAATTGCTTGGCATCTAGTGTTTGGAGATTTCATATATCTTTGTTAATCAGTTCCAGATGATGCGCTCCATAGCTTTACATATCAGACTCATCAGGCTAATGGGGCGATAATTCCCAGGGTGTGTAGTTTCTCCCCCTTTATGGAGAAGGATGACTGTAGCAGTTCACCATTCAGTAGGGACAAAAACTGAGGTGCGGCTGTAACTGAACAGGTCAGACAGATGTGGTGCCAGTTTGCTTTGTAGCTCATGTAGAACACAGCCAGGGATATTATCGGGTCCCATGGAAGCTGTATTCTTCGACTGAGACAATGCAGCTTTAACCTGTACTGCAATAATGCTGGGTGCCTGGCATTCTTCTGGTATTGTGATTGGTCCTTCCGGGGGGAGAGAGAGGTAAAGTTGGCACTGAATCTGTTGGCCAGTATGTTGGCAATATCTGTTGGCTCAGTATAGGAGGTACTATTGTGCAGTACCTCAGCGCAAATCTGGGTATTGCAGTGGAGATTCTTGATATAACTATAGAAGGCTTTGTGATTGTTTTTAGCGTCTGCCGCAATTCTGCTTTCATACCTGGCTTTAGAGGATTTGATGAGGGATCTCAACTTTTTACTGAGGCTAATTAGGGAGTTTTCAAGTCTTGGAGACTTTTAAATATTTAATATTCTACATTTCACCTCATTCTGTTTACAGCTACAGCAGAGTATGCAGTTGGCTCATTTAGGGTCTGCGATCCTTACGTTTGATGTATGCTATACAGTCATTCCTTGTAATTAGAAGGTTACAGTAGCTCATTAATGCATAGCACTCAGCCTTTAGGTGGGCAACAACATCTGTGTAACCCAGGACCCACTAGCCTGCTGCTAGCTGTATTATCCTGCTAGTCTACCCTGCTATTACCAGATATTTTTCAAGGTCTCCTCTCAACATTGCAGTCTGTATCTTGTGCTTGTTGACCAGAAACTACAAACCATATTCTACAAGTTGAATGTCCCACATCAGCTTTTCATTTATAATTATAGTTGCTGTCTTTTTAAACTCAACCTTACCAGCAAGTGTCCTATCTCATTTTAGCACAGCTTGAATTTATATGACTTACTATTTCACTCCATCAGCCACTCCTCAAAGAGTTTCAGTTCTAGGGCAGATATTGGAGGCAAAACGGCATGCAGACTTTATTCTAAAACAGCAGTTCCATTAACAGCAACTGAAGTGTCTATGTTTCCTACTCAAGGTACTGCATAGATGACACATTTTCCTTAGACATCTGGGTTTGCACAGTACCAACATCCACTCCCCATTCTTTTCCCACTGCTGTTGCTAGTTTTTGTATTTTTATATAATGCCTCCCTCTGTACTTTCACTGTCTGCTTTATCAGAAGCTAAATGTTTAATATCCCTGTGACTGTCACTGGAAGTGTTGATTAGCACTAGGAATGACGTCATGAAATTTAGAGGCATGCAAATTAGCTAATAATGTGTCCTTTCCCCATTTCAACATTGTGTCTTGAAATGCATTTTCTGCAATTGCAGAAAAAATACAATTGTCAGCACTGTTCTTATGACCCTTGATAGAGTTCTTTATGAACTTAAGGGTGTCTGTGGTATTGTGTTGCTTTGTGTATTGTGCAGTGCACTGGCTTTCTCAGTTCCTACATTGGTCATTAATGGGGTGAGACAGTATGTTAAACACTTCCTGCTGTGGTCATTTTCTGCCTCTACCTGCACACTTCCTGAGTATACTCTATTATTGTTTAGGTGAACATTACATTTTTATATCAGTTTGTGTCAAGACATATTTATGTTTTTTTCATGACTGATGTTTCACTTCCTGCTTCTGTTCTTTCTGTAGCATGTGTGTGTAACATCTTTTATTTACAGATAAAGTAAAAAAATGAGACAGGAATTATTTATGTACATTTCTTCTATATGTTATGTGGTTTACACTGACTGGCTGACACCAGAATTGTTGTTCATCTTTTCTAGTGGTACACTGACTGCCCTCCAAGGCAGGCGTAATGGCTATCATATCAATGCTAGGCTCATATCTGTCACTACATCTGACTCTGGGTTAAGTGCATTACTGATAATCTCACATTACTTATTACCTACTGGTTGCCATCTAAGTGTTGTTTTCAATTTAAATTGTTTAGTACATGTACTGTATTTCTTGGCAATACTAATGCAACAGCTACTTTTATTAAAAATATATATCTGTCCCCCTTCTCTCTCCCTGAAGCTGAAATTCATGAAATCTTCATCAGATGCTAAAAGTTTGTAAACTGAAGAATATAAAACAAAAAGATAAATAAAACATAAAACAATCACAATTTAATGTGAACTGGTTTAGAATTGTTACTATAAGAGCAGAAAACTGCTGTTTATAGGGCTTTGGATTATTGCTTTTGGTTTCTCTGTTTTGCTAACATGAACTGCCAGAAAAGGTTTCACTTCCATGGTGTTCCTGAACTGAATAATGTGGATGTTGGAGGGTGAATGAATGAATGAATTAATTAATTAATGAATGAAGGAATACATGAAAGTTATTAATGCAAGCTGATTGGAATATTTGTCAGTTCTAAATTCATATCCATGCTAGTTTCTAAACTGGATCAAAATTTATGAATAGATAGGCTAAGCTGCTGATTGGCTGACTTTGCCTTCATGATATAATAGTAAATTGGCTTCACTTTAATAAAATGATGGTTGCTGGTTATGAACTCTGGTCTCCTTGTGTGGGCAGTATGCATTATAAGTTTAAGTGACATGGCAGAAATCTGGAAGAAATGTTTTTTTTTCCTAATAATGTAAATACTTAGCCACATACTAAGGACAATGTACTTCTATTGCATATTGCAAATACTGAGTAGGTGCAGTTTTTGTAAATAAACTGATATTAATGATGTCTTAACAGAATTTATTGTTAAGTTATTCTTCATGTAAAACACACTTTAAGTATTAAAACTATGAAATACATGGCATTAGATGCCCCCATCAGAGACATGTCTGCTCTCATTTGAACTGCAGCTTGAGTTTCGCTGTATATCCTCAAGACCCTGGAATAAGTGAAAAGCTAACAAATGCTGAAGACATAGCAATGAGTAAATGAGCTTTAAAGGATAATCTGTTAGAGGAGTTTAAATCAGTTTTGGATGAGAGATGCTGTGTTTAACATTCAGTATGTTAACTACAGTTGCAGATGGCAATGATGTTCCCCAGAATATCCCAAAGGGTTAGACTGACAATATTAAGGGGGGTCTGTTATGTTTTTACAACCTGGCATGGAAAAAGGAGCTTCTAGCAAACTATACCAGCAGATACTAAAGACAGTCATATGGTTAGAAAACAAAATGTTATTGCGATAAGAGAAAATTCAACACATGGAAAACTGCTCAATGTTCACAAATCTGTGGCTGATCTGTACTGAAAAACATATAGCTGGGCAGTCTTAAGATGACAAATCATGAAACGAATGTAAAAAAGTATTAACGTTTCTTAAAGAATTTACACGGGGGAATGAGCAGAGTCAGGAGCCAGAGCAATATTTCCATGGAACCTCAGCATGTGATGGCCTTTTATTTTGCAATTATAAAAGTAAAGTCAGTACTACAAACCAGCAGGCTGCAAAAAAAAAAAAAAAAAAAAAAAATCATACAGCAAGATAGACTTCAAGTAAATATCATAAATTACCCTTCACTGGGGGAGGGGGGGGATTATAAAAAGCAATATTTACTTTCAACAGTGAAACAGTAGATTACTGGTGCTGTTGGACTCGTTAGTGCCTGTCCGACATAGTTAATCATTCTCTGATGATGAACAAGATGGGTTTTTTTATGTCCTAAAGAAGTGGAAACATTCTTATCTGCACCACAAGATCTGAAGAGCTGTAGACCACAGACTATGCTAATGGAAGACAGATTCTGTTCATGCACTTTCTCAAATACATGTTGTCCTGTTCTAGAGATTTAAACCTGGACAACTGCTTTTTGAATTTCCATAGTAGAGCTTTAAATGTTCCACTTACTGTGGGTGCAGAAGAAGGCTTGTGGAATTCATTAGAGAAATTGTTAAACCAACGTGTAACATCCGGAATTGTAATATATCCACAAGTAACAGCCTCACTTGTTGAGCTATTGCTGTTTACTGCTTCTGTCACAGTACAGGTCATATCAGAACTGTTTTTGGAAGAAACTAACTGAAAATTATTGTAGAGTGGTTGTTGTACTGTAGTACCCTGCTCATGGATTCTACCAATCAGTCTGGTAAAATGAGTGTTTCTAGGAGCTTGTTGTAAACTGCAACTGGTGTAAGCAACTTGATGAGAGCCATTGGTATGCCAGATATTGAGGATAAATTATCTTCAAGATCCACCCTGCATGATGGTAGTATACCTCCATTCAGGTTAATGTCAATGGAGGTAAAAAACTCCTGTGAATCCAAAAACATCTCTCTGGAAGCAAAAAAAAAATGAATAACCAAAAACCAGAGAAAACCTTGAGTGAAACAAAGAACCAAGGAACTCAAGGTAGGTACAGGGGTACACAAGAGAAATCATGAAAGAATTCATGGGTGGCTCATAAACAATATTTAAAATTGGCTGTAAATTGAACCTGCACTTTAAGTGCTTTCATCCCAAGAAATGGGACTTCATCAGAATGTTCTACAATTTAAATCAATTAGTTTAAATAAATAATTATAATAAGTACATGACTATAAACAACAAATCATATTGCAGCTTAAATAAATATATTAAAACTGTAGACATGTTTATGAAAACCTCCATACAAATATCCTAATTAATTAAAAAAAAACAACTTTGAAGCACACTTCTTAAAAACACTGCTAATAGATATAATTTCATTTAAACCAGGTGGCTTTTTGGCTTCCAATCACAATTGCCACATCAACTTGTGATGTTCAAGCATCAGTACACAGGATCTCCCTCTCAGCTTAGGAAAACTTGTAAGACAAAAAAAAAAAAAGTTCTATGCTCAGAACAGATAAGTTTGTGTTTGTATAGAGCATTATTATCATTGAATGTTCTTATATCATATACATGCTCATATACACACCTTTTCAGTTGCATTTTAGTTTTCCTAATGTTCTTATATCATGTACATGCTCGTATACACACCTTTTCAGTTGCGTTTTCATTTTCCTAATGTTCTTATATCATATACATGCTCATATACACACCTTTTCAGTTGCGTTTTAGTTTTCCTAATGTTCTTATATCATATACACGCTCATATACACACCTTTTCAGTTGTGTTTTAGTTTTCCTAATGTTCTTATATCATGTACATGCTCATATACACACCTTTTCAGTTGCGTTTTAGTTTTCCTAATGTTCTTATATCATGTCCATGCTCATATACACACCTTTTCAGTTGCGTTTTAGTTTTCCTAATGTTCTTATATCATATACACGCTCATGTATACACCTTTTCAGTTGCGTTTTAGTTTTTCCTAATGTTCTTATATCATATATATGCTCATATACACACCTTTTCAGATGCGTTTTAGTATTCCTAATGTTCTTATATCATATATATGCTCATGTACACACCTTTTTAGTTGCGTTTTAGTTTTCCTAATGTTCTTATATCATATACACGCTCATACACACACCTTTTCAGTTGCGTTTTAGTTTTTCTAATGTTCATATATCATATACACGCTCATATACACACCTTTTCAGTTGCGTTTTAGTTTTCCTAATGTTCTTATATCATGTACATGCTCATATACACACCTTTTCAGTTGCGTTTTAGTTTTCCTAATGTTCTTATATCATGTACATGCTCATATACACACCTTTTCAGTTGCGTTTTAGTTTTCCTAATGTTCTTATATCATATAAGTGCTCATATACACACCTTTTCAGTTGCGTTTTAGTTTTCCTAATGTTCTTATATCATATACATGCTCATATACACACCTTTTCAGTTGCGTTTTAGTTTTCCTAATGTTCTTATATCATATACATGCTCATATACACACCTTTTCAGTTGCGTTTTAGTTTTCCTAATGTTCTTATATCATATACATGCTCATATACACACCTTTTCAGTTGCGTTTTAGTTTTCCTAATGTTCTTATATCATATACATGCTCATACACACACCTTTTCAGTTCCGTTTTAGTTTTCCTAATGTTCTTATATCATATACACGCTCATATACACACCTTTTCAGTTGCGTTTTAGTTTTGCTAATGTTCTTATATCATATACATGCTCATATACACACCTTTTCAGTTGCGTTTTAGTTTTCCTAATGTTCTTATATCATGTACATGCTCATGTACACACCGTTTCAGTTGTGTTTTAGTTTTCTTAATGTTCTTATATCATGTACATGCTCATATACACACCTTTTTAGTTGCGTTTTAGTTTTCCTAATGTTCTTATATCATATACATGCTCATATACACACCTTTTCAGTTGCGTTTTAGTTTTTCCTAATGTTCTTATATCATATACATGCTCATGTACACACCATTTTAGTTGCGTTTTAGTTTTCCTAATGTTCTTATATCATATACATGCTCATACACACACCTTTTCAGTTGTGTTTTAGTTTTCCTAATGTTCTTATATCATGTACATGCTCATGTACACACCGTTTCAGTTGTGTTTTAGTTTTCCTAATGTTCTTATATCATATACATGCTCATAAACACACCTTTTCAGTTGTGTTTAGGTTTTCCTAATGTTCATATATCATGTACATGCTCATGTACACACCATTTCAGTTGCATTTTAGTTTTCCTAATGTTCTTATATCATATACATGCTCATATACACACCTTTTCAGTTGCGTTTTAGTTTTTCTTATGTTCTTATATCAAGTACATGCTCATGTACACACCGTTTCAGTTGCGTTTTAGTTTTCCTAATGTTCTTATATCATGTACATGCTCATATACACACCTTTTCAGTTGCGTTTTAGTTTTCCTAATGTTCTTACATCATGTACATGCTCATATACACACCGTTTCAGTTGCGTTTTAGTTTTTCTATGTAAAAATAGTGACAAAAGTCACAAAAACACTGTATACTATTCTTACCAAATTACAATCACATGTATTTAGAAGTTTAAACTATGTGGCAAGTTCGCAGATTTAAGGCTTGGCCCACAAAAATATATTTGCACTCTGTGTACGAGTCGCATTTTAACATCCCTTTATGACCCCTACTAGAACTGAGCAACTCATTTGTATTTTCTGTCATCTATAACTTTTCTTTTATATTTAAGTGCCTCTTAAATAGAAAATGAAGACTAGCTCCCTGTGCATTATAAACTGTTTGATCGTGTATTATAGCTTTCCAATTATCAGCCATAACTTTCCTAGCCACATTAATCGTAGGACCATATTTAATAAGCATACTCTGCTCAAAATTTACATGTGATTCTTTATTTGGCACTACTTGCTGTGGTCCCTTTCCTAGCAGTGGAAAAAAAGTTGACCAGCGACTTTTTTCAGACCTCTCCCTTTATTTCTTGCAGCATTCTGGGTTCATATCCATTATCCAAGAACATCTCAATTAGCTTGTGAGTTTCCTCCATGAACTGGTCATCTTCGGAGCAATTCTAACATTGAACATTGAATATTATGCAATGTACGTAATATTCTAGACCTTTTGTCAATGTTGTTTGTCTTTTCGGCTTTTCCCAGTTAGGGATCACCACAGCGGAACTACGGTCTGCTAATGATTGGCAGTAGATTTTTTTATGATGCCGAGTTGCCAGCCCAACCTTCAGCGAAGGCACGCCCATTCACGCATATCTTTCGGAGGCCACACGACCGCGGGGAGGACATGCATCTAGACCTTTTGTCAATAATCACAAAATGTATTTATAATTTTCATAAGTTTTATATTTTAACCAGAAATGGTATTATAGTTACACCAATGCTCAGAAATCATTATTTTAGAAATGTTTGAGCCTCTTAGTTTTCAGTGCTGGTCTAACCTTAATTTGACACACTGCATTATTTATAAAAAAGAGACAAGAGTACCCATGAATACTCAGGCTGTATCTTATTTTGTAAGAGCTAAGAGCACCAAAGGCTTCTAGAAAACAGCATCACAAATATATGGATATCAGTTTGCATTTATCAAAATTGTGCTTTCTGTAATAATTACAGTGCTATAAAACATTCTGTCTACATTTTGCATCCGGGGAAGTAACTTTCATCTACATTTAAAATAAAGTCTTAACATTTAAACCAGTTTTATGTTTTTTTTTTAATCTTTATCTGAAATTGAAGCTCAAAGTGGAGTAATTTTTTGGGCATGGGAGTTAGTTTTCAGTTTTTTTCTGTCTGTTATAAATTAGTCGTATTTGAGTTGGGCAATGGCAGTTAGCCACGTATAGTAGCAAACCTATGAAGCTAGTACTTAGGACTTCACTTACTCCATCAAACCACACTAATATCAGATGATGGCACTATCTAACATTTAGCCTTAACCTAAAATTAGTGATAGATTTTAAATATTGCTCTTATATACTTACAATTTTGCTAAAATAACATATTTAGCTTCTTCTTCTTCGTTTTCTTTCGGCGGCTCTTGTTAGGGGTCTCCACAGCTGATCATCTGTTTCCATTTCATCCTGTCCTCTGCATCTTGGTCTGTCACACCAACCACCTGTATCTCCTCTCTTACTACATCCATTGACCTCATCTTAGACCTTCCTCTTTTCCTCTTACCTGGCAGCTCCATCCTTACCATCCTTCTCGCAATATACCCAGAATCCCTCCTCAGCACATGTCCAAACCAACGCAATCTCGCCTCTCTGGCTTTTGCCTCCAACTCATCCAACTTCATCTGACCATCTAATATACTAATTTCTAATCCTGTTCATCCTCATCCCACCCAGTGCAAATTTTAACATCTTTAACTCTGGCACCTCCAGCTCTCACTCTTGTTATTTTGTCAATGCCACTGTTTCTAATGCATACAACATAGCTGATCTCACTACCATCTTGTAGACCCTCCCTATCATGCTCTCTGGTACCCATCTGTCACTCCTGACACTCTTATCTGCCCAGTCCACACTGCCTGTACTCACTACTTCACCTCTCTTCCACATTCACCATTACTCTGAACTGTTGATCCCAAGTATTTAAACTCATCCACCATCACCAACTGTACTCCCTGCATCCTCACCATTCCTCTGTCCTCCCTCTCATTCACACATATATTCTGTCTTAGTCCTGCTGACATTCATTCCTCTCCTCGCTAGAGCATATCTCCACCTCTACAAGGTCTCCCCAAACATTATAGTCCACGGGGAGTCCTGTCTGATCTCATCTGTCAACCTGTCCATCACCATTGCAAATAAGAAAGGGCTCAGGGCTGATCCTTGATGTAATCCCACCTCCACCTTAAATGCATCCATCACTCCTACTGCAGACCTCACCACTGTCACACTTCCCTCATACATAGCCAGCCTACTCTTACATATTTCTTTGCCACTCCCAACTTCTTCATACAATATCACAACTCCTCTCTAGGGACCCTGTCATATGATTTCTCTAAGTCAACAAAGACACAATGCAACACTTTCTGACCTTCTCTGTACTTCTCTATCAATACCCTCAGAGCAAACATCACATGTATAGTGCTGTTTCCTGGCATGAAACTGTACTTCTGTTAACTAATAATCACTTCCCTTCTTACCATAGCTTCCACTACTCTTTCCCATAACTTCATGCTGTGACTGATCAGTTTTATCCCTCTGTAGTTACTACAACTCTGCACATCACTCTTATGCTTAAAAATCGGTACCAAAACCCTTCTTATCTACTCTTCAAGCATCATCTCACATTCCAAGATTCTGTTAAACAATCTGATTAAAATCTACCATCTCTCCTAAACACCTCCATACTTCCACAGGCATGTCATCTGCACCAGCAGTCTTTCCATTCTTCATCCTCTTCATAGCTGTCCTTACTTTCTCCTTGCTAATCCATTGTACTTCCTGATTCACTATCCCCACATCATCCTACTGTCACTCTCTTTCTCTCTGTCTCATTCTTTGTATTCATTAGCCCCTCAAAGTACTCTTTCTGTCTGCTCAACATACCCTGCTCACTTGTGAGTATGCTCGCCTTGTTATCCTTTATCACCCTAACCTGCTGCACATCTTTCCCAGATCTGTCCCTCTGTCTAGCCAATTGATACAGGTCCATTTCTCTCTCCTTAGTGTCCAACTTTTCATACAACTCTCCATAAACGTTATCCTTATGCTTAGCATTAGCATGCATTTTCTGAGGGATATGAAATCTCATAGTCAAATGTCTGTCGTTATTTAACTACAGCAGTCCTCATTGATTTGGCAGAAAAAATACACATTGTATAAGGAACAGACCAAATATATGAGGCAAATTCATGGTATTTTTGTGAGAGTAGGGACAGTTAAGAAGTCCACCAGGCAGTAATTACAAGTAAGTAAGAACAGGTGCCATCACTGGAGAGATGGGAAGGTGATACCAAGTATCCCCAATGCATCATCAGCAATTCTTGCAGCAGGAATTGTATGTTATAGTTTCATGTCAGGAGTAGTATAGTGTGATATGATATAGTGTGCTCATGTGTATGCTGTTGTACATGATACGCTGAGATGCCTTTCCCTGATATACCCACATAAGTGTGGCCCTGTCCCATCCCTTGGTTTCCGCTGGGGTATGGTATGGTATCAAGAAGCCCCTTGCTCCCCATAAGATAGGACTTTTATTTCATAGTTCTGTTCCCTGAAGGACAGGCTGTGCTGTGACATAATGCACTCACATGCGTTCATGCTTTCATACATGATATACTAAGATTTCTGTCCTACCTGTCTACACACTCACATGCATAGCTCTGTACCACTGCCTGGTGCTCCATATTGCTTGATAAAGTGCCTAAGAGCCATATGCCCTCCTTCAGTATAAATGAGATGGTCATTGACCACTCAAGTCCACCCTCCTGTTAGTCAACTTCAAACATAAATTGCCAGCAACACAGGTGGACATAATGTGTCAGCTGGAGGCTTTTGACTCTTATTTATTTCTTGCTGGTTTAAAATGGGTGATACTACTTGCTTCTTGATGTGTCTTTTCTTCATGCATGTTCTCACCATGCACATTAGGCTTCACAAATTTTGTCTTACCATTTCCCACTCCTGTTCATTATCATGCATGGACTGTTTCTCGATGTTTTCTACTAAATTAGCATCTTTTTTGTCCCCTTTCTGTCATACTGACAGTTATCCCAGTGCCCCACAGTTTTGTTGGGTCTAGCAGCACTCTAATTTCTTTCTGATCAATGCTGAATTTTAGCCAGGGACAGAAAGAAACGTATCTGTTTTTTTCTTTTACAACCTGCCTGAAATAGTGCCCCCCCCCCAGGTTCATAGACTCATAAGAGATTACTAGGCTATTGAAGGTAATTTTAAGCCTAGCTGTTTCATCCCAATGTAATTTCATGAAAATGCTAGTCAATACCCAAGATTGCATTTGTTGATGACTGTCCATGTCCAGGACTGTTTTGTGCCATCCAGTCATCCAGGTTCCTCTTCAACAGTGTTATAGAGGTGCTCTGTTTCACATGAATTGGTAACCTGTACTAAAGATGCAGCAGTCACTGAGGACTAAATCTGTCTCTCCAGTATGTCCTATTTTTAAGTCACAGATCATATTTAGGTCCCTGAAATGGGTAACCCTAGTCTCATTTGATTTACTGATATGTACCAAGTTCATTAGGTTTGGGACTTGGATTGCTGCGGAGATGGGAAGGTATAAGTCTTCCCTAAGAAGTCTGCACGACACAGAGTATAGTGACAGGTACATGCTGGAGCCCCTTGATCTTCTTTGTTAGAAACCTTTGAGGTCTTTCCAGTTGCTGTAGATGCTTTGTACAGTATATGTCAAACAGACTGTTACACTCAATTATGGGCTGGATTAGTGCCGAATATAGAGGGTTTATAACCTCTTTTGTTCTTGAGCAGATGCCTTTACTAATCAAGTGTACTGTGTAGTAAGCCTTCCTTACTACAGTAAACACATGGTGGTTGAAGTTAAGGTTGCAGTCAACTTGTGATCCCAGGTCCCCTACTATGGGTACTTAGCATATTGTTGTTGATTTGATAGTGTGAAGTGACATTTTTGTGCCAAAGGGAATGATGATGCATTTCTTTGCATTCAAGTTTGGGACCGTGACTAATATACCAGTCAATGGTCCACATGAAACCCTCCTGGAGTATACTGACATCATTTGGTGATTCAATGATTGCACCTAGTTTGTAGTCATGTGCAAACTTGGTCAGCCACAACCCCCTAGTTTTGACCTCTACTTCTGAGAATTATATACGAAACAGTAGGGGCCCACCACTGACCCCTGTGGCACCCCACTGGTAACAGGCCTGCTGGTTGATATGGAGTCACCCACTTTGATAATATGTGTCTGGTTTGTGAGCCAGTTGTCAACCCATCCAACAACGAATTGGGTAGGATTCAGGGTTTGGAGGTCGGCTATGTCTTTATTTATGAGGTCCATGATGATAGTTTCCATGGCTTTACAGATGAGGCTGGTCAGGCTTATGGGACTATAATTCCCTGGGTCTGTTGCTAGGCCATCTTTGTGCTGGGGAATAACTTTTGCTGTTCTCAATTCCGCAGGAACAAAGTCTGTCATTATGCTATGATTGAAATAGGTACTTAATGCTGATGCTAATTAATATTTTAGCCTGTATGGAAGACAGCCTGGGATGGTGTCTGGTCCCATAGAGGCTGTGTTTTTTGCCTTGGACAAATCTTTGAGGACCTGGTCTTCAGACATGTAGGGTGGGGGGTAGTTTGGGGAAGGTTGGTGATAAGTTAGGAGGGCTAAGGGAGTGCAATTTTCACCAAACCTATCCACTAGTTGGTTTGCTATTGCTGTAGGTTTAGTGTGTGTGATACCATTGGTCACTAGTCCTGCACATGCTTGGGTCCTACCTTTTAGGCTATGTACATAGCTGTAAAAGTCCTTATGTTTATCCTCGGTTGTGCTAAGTTTCTCTTAAAAGAGCCCTTAGAGGATTTTACAAGTTGTCTTACTTGCCTGTTGAGACTGAGGAGGGTGCTTTTCCATTTAAGGGGCCTTGCCTTTGTTTTCTTGGACAGAAACTATTTTATTGTAAAGTTTGTTGATGCTGGATGTACACCATGGCAGCTTGTTTTTCTTGGGGCTATAGCTTTGATTCTATCTGGTACAGCCGAGTTTATAAATTTGTACAGGACTTTAGTGTAAGCTTTGGCATAGTTACCACTTACAGCTTGGGGTGGGGATTTGAATGCATTTACATCTTCACCTAGGAGGTATAGTTTACCTTGGTGAAGTTTTTTAGTCTGATTTCACCCTTTGTGAGATGTAGTGTTAGTGCCAGCTCGAAGGTGACTGTTTTGTGGTCAGATTTAACTAAAGACTGTCCAGCAATTGCAACAGTGCATCTGTTTGATATGTTAGTGAGGACCAGGTCTAAAATATTTGTTTCTCTTGTCAGGGTATGAAAAATTTGCTCCAAGACATTTGAATTAACAAAGTCAAGGAACATTTGCACAAGCGAGTTGGGGCTAGTGTAAGTTTCTCAGTTGGTGGTGGGATAATTGAAATCCCACATAACCAGAGAGTTCAGTAAAATTTGGATTGTCACCAGTTTGGACAAGTAGGCATCATGGGCATTGTGGCCCATGGAGGTGGATCTATAACTGGCTATGACTTGAATGAGGGTCTTATTCACTGTAACCTGGACTTGGAGTAACTCCTTAGAGTTGTCCAGTCTAACTAGATGGGAGATGAATTTATCTCTAATATAGAAAGAAACACCATCTCCTTTGGTTTTCACACATTCATTTTGTGGTCTAAAGGTGAGGAAGGCATTGTAGCCTTGCAAAGCTGGGATACTTTTTGAGGCCTTGAACCAGGTTTCTGTGACTGCACATCTACATCTTCTAGTGGAATAAATACTTCCAGGGAGTGCAGTTTTAATTTAAGCTCCTATCATTTAGCAGCATAACCCTTATTTTGTTCTGGTTGGCTAATTAAATGTTGGTAATGTTGTTTTCGAGACCTTGCCTAAAAAAGGCACTATGGGGGAGGCAAGAGCCTTTGCCAGCAGCCAAAAGCCTAGAGGTGCCAGGTGCAAACCATCTCTGGCAAAGCAGCAATGTTTATCGACCATGACTTCCCAGGCTGACAGCAACTGCATCGCCTTTGAATGGCACCAAAAACTAAGCCAATTATTGAGATCAATCATTTTTGTTTATACTGTAGCATAATTCTAGGTGAGGATAGTATGCTGCTTAAAGCTAGGCACATACCTGCCTGGGGCACATTCTGAGAGTGCTTAACTATGTCTTTCTTTATATAGTCCAATGAGGTACATCCCAGGTTGTTCACAACAACATGAACTATGACAGAAACATAATGGTACTTGTTGCTGAGAGACCTGAGTGCATGCGTGATCTGATGAGTCCTGGCTCCAGACAGGCAGCTGACAGTGACTTTCTCCTTTTCCAGCCTGGTGAGTAGGACATCCATGTGTCTCACTATTGAGTCTCCAATGACAAGAAAATTTGTTTTTTGAGTGTTTTGCCTTACAGACTTGTTAGCTGAGACACTGGTGTAGCTGTGTGTTGTGGGTGATGTGGCGACTATGTTAGTTGTAGCAGTCTTGTGTTTTGGAGGTCTCTGGTGTTTAGGTAAGTTTTTCGAGATAATCTCTGCATATGTAGATTTTTGTGTTTGATGCATACTATCTGTATGAATAATGGTATTATGTGCATATGTAGCGGTGTGTGAGTTGATCACCTCTTTTGTGTTACTGTTTTGAGCATTAGAGAGCATGTATTTAAGATTCTTGTTGTAGAAAGAACTCTCACACTCTGTACTAGAGTGAGTTATTAGTAGATGGTTGTTGGTGTATGTGAGGCAATTGCTACACTTTCTCAAGATACCCAAGTCAACAAGGTTGGCAGGAGAAGCAAGGGTATTCCAACTATCCATAATGCTATGCTGAAAACTGTTGTCACTAGATGTGGCTTTTCAGAATGATTTATGGAGGAGCTCAGTGGTTGGATATTTCTGCCTGGGGTTTTATTTATTTATTTATTTTGCTGGTGGTTAATAGGTTAAAGCTCACTAGCAGTATTTCTTTGACCAGGAAAGCACTAAGGATGTGGGCTGCACTAGTGTGCTGCAGTTGTATCTAAAAGAAAAATTGTTGAATTTAACTCTCTGGCTTTGGTGCACAAATTTCATTCAAGGTTGTTCTCCAATTATGTCTGCAGACTTACTCTGGGCAGTCATTAGAAAGAGTCTTTTCTTAACAATAAGATTGCAAGGAAACTGGTTAACCACAAAGTATTCTACATGTATCAGAAATTATATCCCTAAAATGTTTTTATTCTACCATGAATACCATAAGATTATAGAAGAAATCACAGGATATATCCAGGCATTTCTTATTCTGAGAACTGTTTCATCTTTTCTTGGACATTTGTGATTGATCTTTCAAGTCTGCAAAAATATGCATAACAAGCAAAATTCTGTACCTGCATTACAGTGTAGCTATAAGACAATTAAGATAATTATGTTCTGACATCTGTTAATACTTACTGCATGGATTTGGCATCCACAACCTATATATCAGTCTGCAAAAATAAATAAGGGTACTTAGTTCAGTTTGCACAGAGGATTCAGGCTCTGAGCTGCTTTCTGTAGACAATAGTACAGACTTTGATTCCTTCCACATCTATTTACCTACTGAGTCAGTCTAAAAGTCACTTAGCCAGGCAGTGCTCAGAGGATGCCCCTGAAAAGGGACATTTTTTCTAGTTGGCTTAGGTTAAAAATAGATACTTTGCTTTGCCAGAGATAGCATGCATCTGTCTTCCTTGGGCTTCAGGCTCCTGGCAAAGGCTCTTGTCTCTCGCATAATGCCTTTTTTAGGCAATGCCACAAGATCAAAACTACCAACATGAAAATGTCATCAAAATGCAAATTAAAGGTCATGCTGCTAAACGCTAGGAGACAGTGAGTCTAAACATGACACTGCACTCATTGCAAACATTCTTAACCTGAAAGATGCTGACATTTGTGCAGTCACAGAAACCTTGTTCAAATCTGCGGAGAACACCCCAGCCATACCAGGCTATTCAGCCTATCATACATTCAGACCCCAAACTGTGAGTAGCAAAGCCAAAGGAGGTGGAGTTTCAATATATATTAAAGACATACACACCACCAAGATGGTCAAACAATGTGATGCACAGGAGACACTCCAGGTACAGATAACCATTGACAGGACCCTTCTTCCAATCTTAGCTAGCTACAGGCCCCCAACTTTGACTCAAGATGCCCACTCCACCTATCTGGACCTTTCCGAATCTATCAAGATGCAACCTTTTATCCTGATCCTGGACAACTTTAACAATACAACCATAGACTGGAATAACTACTCATGCCAAAACACAAATGCCCAGAGATTCTTTGATTCTGTCAATGCAAATGCCTTGGTCCAGCTGGTGGACACCCCTACAAGCGGTGAAAATATCTTGGACTTAGTATTAACCAACACGAGTAAACACTGCAGAATCCCTACAGTGTCATCCTCCCTGATATGATCCAACCACAAAGCAGTCACTTTCGAAGTCATGATCTCCCCCAACCCCCACAAGCTAGGATCAAACAAAAATACTTCTCCAAAGCTGATTACAACCTCCTGAGGGAAGGCATAAACAGCTTCACAGACCCCCTCCACAGGAACTGGAACATATGTCCAAACCTACACCACAGTACTATATGAGCATTTATATAGCTGCATGGAATTAAGAATATCCAACAGGACAAAATCATCCTCCTCAGAGAAGAATAAACCTGTTTGATGGACATCTGCAATAAATAAACTCTATAATAAAAGAAAAAAATGCTGTCCAGAACCAAGTAGGAGCAGGTGCCTAATTGGAAGGAATCTCTCCTTATTCTGAGCAAGCAAATAAGAGCACTAGTGAAATCTTCCAAAGCAAACTTTGAGTCCAAACTGGCCACATCTACTAAAGCTAATCACAAGGCTTTCTTCGCTTATGTCCGCAATCTCAAAGGAAGCACCCAAATCTGCTCAGAACTGGTGGTCAAGGACACCGCATATACGAATGCTGTAGATATACCCAACATGCTGGCAGACAGGTTCAGTGAAAACTTCACCCCTCTGTCACCCCATCAGTAAATCAGGACATCACAGCATCTGCCCCCCTCCCCTTATCTCTAGGAAGTAAGTCATTACTGCCCTCTCAAAGCTGAAAAATACAGCCTCCATGAGACCCGATAAAATCCCAGGCTGCATCCTACATGAACTCAGGCAGGAACCTGCAGCACCTTTAGGCACCCTATTCAAACATAGCCTGAGTACTGGCTTCTTCCCAGTCGAGTGGAGGATAACCATTGTCATCCCTTTGCACAGAGGTTGAGCATCCACTGATCTAGGTTATTATAGACCCATCAGCCTAACTAGCTTGATCTGCAAGGCCATGGAGTGGATTATCATAGACCTCATTAACGAGGACATTGGGAACCTACAAACACTTGATCCACAGCTTGGTTTCATCAAGGGGAGGTCATGCCTGTTAAATTTGTTTGACTTCTTTGAGATAGTCAAAAAAGCCATGGATGAGGAGAACATGGTGCACACTGCCTACCTTGACCTGGCTAAAGCATTTGATGCTATTGCCCACTCAGGTCTAATGGATAAACTTTCTCAACTAGGCATCAATCCGTATGTTACCAGATGGATAACAAACTGGCTCACTGATATAACCTACCTAGTCAAAATAGGGGAAGCCACCTCAAGAAGTCGACCCGTAACAAGCACTGTACCTCAGAGATTGGTTTTGGAGCCTTTGTTGTTTGGGATATACTTTTGTGAGGTCCAGGCCAAAGCCAGTGGGCTATGGCTGACCAAGTTTACAGATGACTGCAAGCTGGGCACTGTCATCAATTCCCCCTAGTGATGTGGACATTCTCCAAGAGGGTCTCACCCAAACAATTGGCCGGTGCCAGAAACATGGCCTCAAACTCCCCTTTTGGGGAGAGTGATGTCCCCACAAATTATCACATTAATAACAAAGTCTTAAGCAAGCTTTCAGTTGTGAGGGACTTGGGCACCTAGGTTGATAGCAAACTGACTTTTGACCACCATATTGCCTCTGTTGTACAAAAAGCTTTCTACATGGCCCACCTCATTAGTAAGGGTATCTCATTCAGGAACAAGGTGGTCATAACATACCTGTATTCTTTCCTTATAAGACCCATTATTGACTACAATGACCCTTTTGGCATGTACCTCACAAAGCACATGCAGCAGCTGCAGAGACCACAGATGTTCCTTACCAAGAGAATCCAAGGCCTCAAACATCTACCATACAGAGATAGGCTAAAGACCCTGCCCTTCTACTCAGTCTCCTACAGATTCCTCAGAAGTGAACTCTGTCGGGCATACAAAGCAATATCAGACCCCGCCTTGATGGGAATGCTTCATATCCGTAAGTCAAGCTCCACTCAAGTAACCATGCTTGACCTCAACCTGGTCTGTAAGATCAATAGGACTTGCTGTTGGAACAGAATTGTGTTCTATAGACTCCCCCTTCTGTGGAAAAGACTCCCGCTCCACGTGAAGCAGAGTACCTCATTAACCTTTTTTAAGTGCAACCTGGATAACTGGATGGTGAACAGAAAATACACCCTGGGATTCCACCTGTGTTCCTGCTGGACAGAGGCATCAGGTGCTGACTTGTTGGAACATGGGCTAAATTCTTGGCTAGGCTTGCAAGGGCCTCAGTGCCAATAATCTAGTAACTTCCTATGATCCTATGATCCTGTATTAGACTAGAAGCATATATACTGACATCACGCTTCCCTTATAAGTAAATAAGAAAAAAAAACACTGCTTTTGTTCCTTTGCCTTTTTCAGAATTTAACATAATTGATAGACTTGTCATTCAAGGTATGTGCATCCCCATTAGAGCAAAGCAAGTCAAAATGAAGAAAATGGAGGGATAGTGAAATCACGTTGACGTAGTGTAGCAACTCTTTATTTCTTGGTTTTGTAACTTAAAATAAAAACAGCGTTTTTTCCCCATGTAAGATGCTGTAAGGAAACATATATTCTGACTGCAGATAAGGACTGCTTGGATCACTTAGCCATCTCATCCCATCTGTAGAGTGATTGCCTCATATTTAACGATTAACCATCTCCCTACTTATTTCAAAAGATGAAGAGCCACGTGATTTAGTGCCTTATTGCTTTCTATCACAGACCAAAGAAATATGACTGCATGGGTAGCCCATGCATGTTTAAACTGTTAGCATTTTGAAAAGTACTTTTAAATTATTAATGAAACTTGAATTAGCTAGCACCCTTCCTGTGAAATAATGCTTCCTCAAGCCTCACTGTCTTCAGATTGCACCTCCCCTTTCTATTACAGCTTTTTTTTTTAAATCTGCTGTGTAGCTGATACACCTAAGGTAGTAAGTATTTCTGCCATTTTTTCAAGACTATATCATAAGCAGTTGTTGTGACTTGTTGTATTACTTCTGGTGTAGACTATATATCATAATTGCTTTCTATTTGTGTATGTCCTATGTTTTGCCTATGCACGTAGAATGACAAGGTATTTAATATCCACAATGTACTAAAAACAGTCTTATCAACTATCTTATTAGAATAATATCAGTTTTTTGATTTGTATGGAGGAAATTGGAAAATGTGCCCATTTCCCACTGTACATGATCTGCTAATTATATATAACAACTTTGAAATCACTGTACAGAGGGGAAAGGGCAAATTCTCCATTCCCCTGTGATTGTGATCTCACAGAAAAAAAAAAGCAAACAATGTTTGATCAGCTAATTTTGAATCAGTTGTGCCAGCTTTTTCTTTTCTGTGCTAAAGGTCACATAATTCAGTCACATGAATGTCACTTGTATACACCTATGTGTGTGTGTGTGTGTGTGTGTGTGTGTGTGTGTGTGTGTGTGTGTGTGTGTGTGTGTGTGTGTGTGTGTGTGTGTGTGTGTGTGTGTGTGTGTGTGTGTGTGTGTGTGTGTGTATGTGTATATGAATATATATATATATATATATATTTATTTATTTATTTGTCTGTAAATATATATGTAGAATGATATCCTAGCTCAGACAAGTCTGTTTCTCAAAGTACAAGGAATACCCCAAAGTGCCACCAACTTCATACTTACACATTCCCCTTTTATAGTTTTGGTCTTGCAGTTCTGAGAGCTACAAATCTGATTTTCATGGTTGAAACACGAATGTCTGGCTGGTAATGTGTTCTATTAAAAGGAATCAGTTTGATATGACTCACTTAAAACTTTCAATTAGTTTTTTCGTGCCAGTTAAGCTAGACCACTCCTCAGTCACAACACAGATGTCTCTCAGTAAAAACTTTATGTCAGTAATTCCTAATGGTTATTTATTGAGCTATATTAGTTGTGGCGAGATTTATAAAATACAAAATCAAGCATGTAAGACTGGCACATATCAAACTGGGCAGTGTTGCAGCAGTAGTGTTGTCACTTCACAGCAAGAGGTTCTCCGTTTTGATTCTTGGGTGGGTGCCTTCTGTGTGGAGTCTGCATGTTCTCCCTGTGTTCATGTGGGTTTCCTCCCACATTCAAACACATGCATCTGGAGCATTTCTCCAGGCCTCTGCTGAAAATTGGCTATGTTCCAAGTTGGACTTTCCTGGTTAACAAATGTTAAATAAATAAGCTTTTGGCTTTCACGATGGTTGATGGGCTACCACAGCAATATGATACTTTTTGTCTCCATCTAAATAAATAATCCTAGTTTGAAAAATGGCAGAGTGGCAGTTTAATATAGTACCAAGGAAAGGTTGGTACAGATGACTGCCAGTTACAGAGCAGTGTAACTGACCCTTTTTGAGACATCATATTAACATTTTTCTGTAGATTCCAATGATAAGTATTGCCTTCGGAACTGTTTTTCAGTGCGAACGCTCAAACAGCATGTGGTCATACGTTGACAAGAAAGGAGGGCAGAAATTTTCCTCTGAGCATTCTAGTTGGTGTAGAGTAAAGCAATAACTACTAAAGTTTATAAACAATTCAAGATCACCGAGGCTGCTGATTCTTCTGGTCAGCAGTTTGTAGTTGTACCAAAAGTTAGGTCAGCATTAAGTGCTTGGACATGTCAAGGGATTAGTTTGTTTACTTCTGGGTGTGCATCACATCTCCTGTTTTAATCTACTTCTATCTGACTAGACTAAAACAGTGATCCCTCGACCACTAAACAAGAGCCGGATTAAACTTATTCATTACTGCTGTTACTGTTTATAACTAAACTAAAGTGTTAAAATCTATCTCATTCTAAAAAGTGCATGCTATATAATTTACAACATGCAGCTGTATTACCACTTGCTCTGTGACAGAAGGAAACTTGAGTGTGTAAGCCTGTGTGGCTGATTATATCACACCTACTGCATGGTCTTTTTACTGCAATTTTAAATATGGGTGTCTGTAGGACCTCTGAGTTATATTGTGACAGAAAGAAACTTAGCTATATCCTGGGCAAAGCTCTGATCCTTGGAAGAGAAAGCATTTATTGATTGGCTAAGTGTTTTGATTGCATTTTTCCCCGAGTTATTTATGTATTTAGTTATTTATTGCATGATTTTATCTAGATTATACTATCCAGTTATTATATATAATTATATTTATTCATAATGATGCATTCTAGTTTTTGGGGAAGAGGGTTTCCACCCCGATTGGCTTTGGCGCTGGCACTATTTGGGCACCATTTTAGTTGTAGGCAGGCCAGGCTACTTAAGAGTTTCATGTATTTAAGCAATGTTGTGTGCATTATATTAGTAGTTAGATTAGTTATATATTTTGCATATTTTAGAAGTATTTTAAATATTAACTTCTTAGATGCAATATATTATCTTATTTATATTTATATTTAATACACATGTATTTATATATATATATATATATATATATATATATATATATATATATATATTTATTTATATTTTGTATTACATATTTTGTAGGGTTTTATCTAGAGTAGTTTCCGGCTTTGTGTTTTTTGCTTTCTGATTGGTGGTTGGGAGGATTGAGTAATTGTCAGCATAATTTAAATATCTAACACTGTGTAAAAAATCTGTGGCTTAGGAAGTCTCGCTACAAGTGAGACGAAAAGCGCTTCACGTAAATAAAGCTGTTCTTGTGTTTATTTTGGCCGTGGTTACTGGTGATTGATATTTGACGAGTGCAGTTTGAACGGAGATCTCCAGCCTATATTTCCTGGTTTGGTTTAATATATTTTTTGTCAGAAGAGTTTGTTGTCACGGCATGGAAAATTCTTCAGACACTGCAGTATCTTTTCCCCAAGAGAAGAGAGATGAGGGGGAAATTGGAGCTCTAATGGCCCTTGTTGGACAGTTATCTACACAAACTGAAATGCTTGCTTCCAGAGTGGATTCTTTAGCTGGGGGCATGATTTCTTCTCAGTCATCGAGTGGGTTTAACCCACAAACGATTTCTACATCCAGCGTCTTTCTGGCTGCAATAACAATACTATGGAAGTTTTGCTTAATATGAGTATGCATACTCTAGCTACTGAACCTGTAAATAGTGATCTTGGTGTACAACAGGAATGGGGAGGTTTGGAATTGTCACAGAATGAACCCTATAGGATCTCCAGCATGAGAATTAAGTAGTTGGTTTAATGATTTGCCTACCTTACAAGAATCAAGAAGTAGCGTAAGTACGGAGCATCTGGCTGAAGGGTTCTTTGATACTACACTTAGTATTGCAGCTAACTTAAAAGAATTTGATTAAAAATTGGTTAAATATAAAAAGTTACAATTAGAAATTGCTTATTTTAAGGAGTGTATCAGCGAGGGCATTGTACCTAAAGGTCTTAGAGCATGGCAATATACGACCGGTTTGGTTGAGGGATCTATGTTTCATAAAGACCTGGTAAAATTGTTTAATAAGCATGGTATAGAACTCCTCGAACTTATGAGCAAACATTACCAATTGTCCGCTGAAGCACTGATTAAGGAAGCTATATCTCTGGATGAAATGATTAAAAAAGACATTGAATTTTCTCGCTATAAGTTCGAGTATGAGAAGTATTTTACAAGTATAGACCAATATATGGCCAAATGAAAGACTACTAAAATTAAGAAACTAAACAGAGATAGGAAAGCATATGGGTCTGGCTTGGCTTATCCGAAACCTCCTACTTCACAGTCTGGGTCGATGATTGGTTGAAGGGAGGAGGAGGGTGGAGCTTCATATTGTGTTGAACAAGCCAAGTCAACTAGAAGGAACCCTGATAATGGTGGCCAACAAGACAATTTGAAATGACGTACTGGGAATGGTGACAACAGATTCATGTCATATCTGAACGCATTTAGGAAAACTCAACATTCAAAGAACTTTGGAAATGGTAATGGTGAATCAAATTTTTGGAAACAAGCCTCGGGCTACAACCTGAGGCAGGGTCTACCTCGAGTATTTTACAACACATCGAACAAACATTATCAATGGGGGAAGTAATTGAGGAACCCCCCTAATGGATGTAAAATTATATACAACTCACAAGGTGACTTTAAAATTTTTAATTTTTCATGTCTTAATGTGGACACAGTGTTAGCTGACTTACTTGCTAAGGGCCAAACATTTGTGCCAGCCAGGAAAGCTGGTTTTGCTGATTTAGTAATTGATTTAAAACTTTTTACTAGAAAATTAAATTTTAATTTTTTGTTTGGTCAGGAACATGAATTGAATAAACATTTTTACGTATCTAGTACGTATTGCCCCCCTCTCCGTCCAACCCTAGTCTTATTTGAGCAAATTTGTGAACTAGACTTTTATAATTATATTGGTTCACAAAGAAGGGTTAAATATGGTTTGAATAATGTCATGAAAGATGAGAGACGGGCCCTTTCCTTATTACAGCAAGCCCAGGTTAGAGTGATGCAACCAGACAAAGGTGGTGGACTGGTGATAATGAATAAAGATGATTATCAGGTAAGAATGGAAAAAATAATTGCCACTGAAACTTATGTGGAGGTGTCAAAAAAAGAACTAAATGTAGCCTATGCGAGAATATGATCATCCTTGGAAGAATTGTTTATTGAAGCTAGGATTGATGTAGATATATATATAACTACCTGAGTATGCCAGCCCCCAAAATCCTGATTTTGTTTGGGATACTGAAGATATACAAAAGTATCTTCAATCCACCTATGAGACCTTTGGTGGATGCAAGAAATAGCATCACCTATGCATATGTTATGTATATTAACCACTGTTTGAAAAAATATGTAGTACAACAATCTCAGATTTGCAAAAATTCATGGTCATTTTTAAATAGCCTTCAAAATTTACAGTATGATAAAAATTAGAATTTTTTAACAATAGACGTAAAAGATTTATATACGCCTGTCCCCCATATGGAGGGTATTGAGTGGCTTAGCATTTTGCTCCAAGATTTAGGAGCCCCTAATTCCAAAATTGCTTTGTTGGCAGAATTGTTGGTCATAGTCCTGTCGAATAATTTTATTACTTTTAATGAAAAATGTTTTTGTACAGAAAATAGGTGTGGTAATGGGGTCCCCATGTGGGCCCAGCTTCGCCAACTTGGTGATGGCATACTGGGAAAGGGAAAATGTGCAGAAGGCACCACACATTGCAGAGAAGATACATTTGTATACCCATTTCCTGGACAACATCTTCATGTTGGTGGAGGGGAATAAAAATGATGGGGCCAGTTTAGTTGCATATTTTAATAATACAACAACATTTTTGAAATGTACTTATACATTCAATACAGTAAGAATAGCTTATTTGGATGTTGATTTGAGGAAAGACCAACAAAATTTGTATGCAGCTCAAATTTTCAGGAAGGACACCTATTCAAATGCCTTCCTTCACTTTAGTAGCTGTCACCCTTTGTTCCAGAAGCATTCTGTAGTAAAGGGTCAGCTAGTGGGGGCAGCTCGAATGGTGTCTAGTGATGTGGACTTTATATTAGAGTGTGATAAACTTGAGGAAATGTTCTTCAAAAAAGAGTATTCTACCTCATTTGTGAAAGAAAAGGAAGTTAAGGAAAAGAGATTAAGGGGATTCTATCGACCAATTTTAGGAGTTGAAATCAGAGATGAAGTCCAAAGTGCCACTTCAGAATGTATGGTTAATGAAAGGAACACGACAAACATGGTAAGTTTTATTACCACATTTAGTATAAATGGGTATGGTATTATGGATATTATCAACAAAAATTGGGACATTATTAAGTCAGATTACTCCCTTTTCTCTAAATTAAAAGGCTCTCCCAAAGTGGTATTCAAATGGGGAAGTAATTTGAATAACTTATTGGGAATTAGGAAAGGGGTAACTAGTGGTCATAATAGGAGAGGGATGCAAAAATGCAGTATGTGTATTTACTGTCCCTATATGGATGTAGGTGAAAGTTTTTTGATTAGAGGGACTAGTCATAAGTCCAATCAGAAGTTTGGCTGTAACTCTAAGGGGGTAATATACTTAGCACAATGCCAGATATGCTCTGCCTTCTATATCGGTAAAACCGACAGGAAGTTCAAGGAAAGGGTATATGAGCATCTCTATAGTATTAGGACATCCAAAAAGAAAATGCATTGGCTAGACATGTAGGAGAATTTCCTACCCATTCTTTTAAATTTAGAGCAATTGACTGCATCATAATGAATGCGAGAGGAGGGTCCAAGTGCATTATTGTTGGAAAGACTGGAATTAGTATGGCAATTACGTACTCGTGCTTGTCATTATCCAGGCTTGAATGAAATATATTTAATTGCTTGCATTTTAAAACTGAAAAGTCTTTTAAGGTAATAGTAGTGTTTTGATTGCATTTTTCCCTGAGTTATTTATGTATTTAGTTATTTACTGCATGATTTTATCTAGATTATACTATTCAATTATTATATATAATTATATTTATTCATATTGACGCATTCTAGTTTTTGGGGTAGAGGGTTTCCACCCCGATTGGCTGTGATGCTGGCATTATTTGGGTACCGTTTTAGTTGTAGGCAGGCCAGGCTACTTAAGAGTTTCATGTATTTAAGCAATGTTGTGCGCATTATGTTAGTAGTAAGATTAGTTATATATTTTGCATATTTGTAGAAGTATTTCAAATATTAACTTCTTAGATGTAATATATTATCGTATTTATATTTATATTTAATACAAATGTATATATATATATATATATATATATATATATATATATATATATATATATATATATATATATTTTTTTTTTTTAATTACATATTTTGTAGGGTTTTATCTAGAGCAGTTTTATGAATGTCATTTCCGGCTTCATGGTTTTTGCTTTCTGATTCATGGTTGGGAGGATTGAGTAATTGTCAGTATAATTTAAATATCTAACACTGTGTAAAAAATCTATGTGTGAGGAAGTCTCGCTACAAGTGAGATGAAAAGCACTTCATGTAAATAAAGCTGTTCTTGTGTTTATTCTGGCCATGGTTATTGGTGGTTGATATTTGACGAGTGCAGTTTTAACGGAGATCTCCAGCCTATATTTCCTGGTTTACAGAAAGAAACTTCTCAAAAGCAAACTTCTCACTTTTCAAAACTAAAGTGGAATCCTTCAAGGCCCCAGGGCCAGTGGAAACTACGGCCCAAACTGCAGAATCCTATATAAACGCATTCTACGGACATCTCCAGGAATGCATGGATCATGCTATCCCAAACAAAACCAAGACCCAATCATCCAAAGGCAGGCGTCCAGTCTGGTGGACCCCTGCCATAAATAAACTGTACAACAGAAGGAGGAAGCTACTACATGATAGAGCAAAATCCCTAATAGGGAAGGCATCTCTGATCAGTACTAGCAGAAAAGTACGATCCCTCACAAAATCCTCCAAGGCCAGCTTCGAGAGAAAAATTGCACAGGACACCAAAGACAATCATAAGGCTTTTTTCAGTTATGTTAGAAACCTGGGACGCAACTCCCAGACTTGTTCTGAGTTGATTCTAAACAACAAAAAATACACTGAACCCACAGACATCGCCAATATCCTGGCAGACAGGTTCAGTGCAAACCTTCACCCTTCCCCCAAAGAGCAAGTATCTATCCCAGCAGAGGGCTGCCTCCCAAACATCTCTGATGCTCAGGTGAAGGCTGCCCTCTCCAAAGCAAAAAACACTGCTTCCATGGGACCAGATGGCGTCCCAGGTTGCGTCCTACATGAACTCCAAGAGGAACTAATCCCTCAAATAAAACAGCTATACAATATCAGCCTCACTACAGGATATGTGCCCACAGAATGGCGTACAGCAACAGTGGTCCCACTCCACAAAGGTGGAGCCTCTACGGACCCTGGAAACTATTGCCCCATAAGACTGACTAGCTTAGTCTGCAAGGCTATGGAGAGGATCATCATGGAGCTCATAAACAAAGACATTGGGGACCTACAGACACTAGATCCTACCCAGTTTGGCTTTGTCAAGGGCAGATCCTGCCTTTTAACCTGGTTGACTTCTTTGAAACAGTCACCAAAGCCATAGATGAAGGGAAGGTAGTCCACACAGCCTATCTGGACCTTGCAAAGGCATTTGACACAATACCCCACTCGGGCATCATAGATAAGCTATCCAGCTTAAATATAAACCCCTATGTCACAAGATTTTTTATTTATTTATTTTACATTTGTTGACCGGGCTAGTCCAGCTTGATAATTTCCATTTTCAGTGGAGGCCCGGGGAGAAAAGCTCCACAGATTTAAAACAAAGGTTATACAAATTGAAGATTTACTATGAGTTCCTTTGACAGACATTGAGTTACCATGGATAGTTATTAGTCTAGATCAAGAAAAATAGAACGCATATAATGCTATCTACGTATTGCAAAAGACATTAATTATATATAAAACTACACTCCATTCAGGTCATTTCATACATATTAGTGTATATACAATATATAATTTTTTTTTTTTTTTGTGAGAACAGTAGAAACTGTAAAGTCATTAGGTTGTTTGAGAACACAGAGAAGGATTGCAGTTGAGATGATAGTAGAAGGTATAAGGTTTCTCAGTCAGGATTGGTACAAGAGCAGAGCCAGAAGTTTTTAAGATGTGCAAGAAGTTGTTTTTTAAAAAGATCAAAGGAGCCTATAGAGGTAATGTGTGAGGGGAGGTTATTCCATATTTTGCCTACTGCGTTGGGAAAAAGGCAGTTACCTGCAGAATTGGTAATTCGAGTTGTGTTGACTTGAAGCTTTTCAGCAGAATGTAGTTGTTTCAAGTTATTATAAGGGCTCAGAAGATTACTGAGAGCAGGTGTTTTAGATGGTTGATATAATATGTTATGTGTTATTAAGAGTTGTTGATATATAATCTTGTTGGGAAGTTCCAACCAGTGTAAGTGTTTTAAGTTTAGACAGTGGTGTGTTCTATACTGGGATGCTGTGGCAAAGCAAGCTATATTGTGGTAGGATGTAGTAAGTTTCTTCAGGTTGCTTTTGGAGAGGTTAGTGCAAATAGAGGAGGCATACAATAGGGTCGAGATAAGATGTGTTTGTGCTAAGGTGGTCCGTGCTTCTGGTGTAAGGTAGGGTTTGATTCTGTACAGTGAGCCAATTTTTTTATTAACTGCTTTTATAGTGTTGTTGATATGGTAATCATAGCTAAGATTATTGTCAATAGTAACACCAAGTAGTTTAGTTGTTAAGTCTGGGGAGATGAGGGAGTTATCACTTGCAGTAATAGAGAAGTTAAGTTGTGTAGATTTGTGTGTAGGTGAGAAAAGTAGTAGTTTTGTTTTTTTGGGATTGAGGAGAAGACATCTTTTTGAGAACCAGTGTTCGACGATAGAAAAGGTAGCTTGTGTGAGTGAGTGGAGTTCAGATTGAGTGGAAGCTGTGCAAATAATGGTGGAATCATCTGCATATTGTATACATGTAGTGTTTTGGATAGATGCTTGGAGGTCATTATAAAGATAGAGAATAAGAGTGGGCCTAGTATGGATCCTTGTGGGACTCCTAAAGAGATAGGTAGTAAGGAAGATAGACAATTTTTCCAGAGTACTGCTTGTTGTCGGTTTTCAAGATAAGAAGAGAACCAAGTTAAGGAGGAGGTATCCAAAGCAAGGGATTTTAATATGTGTAGTAGAAGTGTATGGTTGACCATGTCGAAGGCTTTTGACAGGTCTAGGAAAAGAGAAGAGGTTAGTTTGTTGTTGTTACGATTACAGTTGATGGTGTTGGTAAAGGAAAGTAGAGCAGTGGTAGTACTATGTGAAGGTCTAAATCCATGTTGAGTATTTGCTAGTAGGTTGTTTTGAAGGAGATGGTTAAGTAGTTGTTTGTGTATGCATTTTTCCATGATTTTAGCTAGTGGAGATAGTAGTGCTATAGGACGAAAGTTTGAAAGGTCTGTGGATTTGCCTCCTTTGTGTAGGGGTATGATATGAGATATTTTCCAGATTGCTGGAAAAATACTTTCTTTTATGGATCTGTTTATGAGGAGGGAAACAGGGTAGGCGATAACTTTGGCTGCTACTTGAAGAAATTCAGCAGGAAAGTTATCAGCTGAGGGGGTAGTAGGTTTAAGTTTTTGTAAAAGAGATTGTATGTAGGAGGTAGGTATGGGTTGAAGTTGCAGGGGCGGAAGGCAGTTGTTGCTGTTATTTAAGAGCAGTTGGGAAGAATCAGGGGTTAAGTGGTTAGCTAGATTTTGTATGGAAGTAGTAAAGAAGGTGTTGAAGTTATTGGCTATTAAAGAGGGGTTGTCAGGATCTAAGTTTTGTGGGTTTGGTGTAACTACTTTGCCTGGGGTAAGTAGATTATTGATAGTAGACCAAAACTTTTTTGGTTCTTTTTTGGTTGATTGTTGTAGTTCAAGGTAATAATTTTTTTTATCTGAAAGTATAGCTTTTTTGGTATTATTTCTGAGTTATTTGAAGATTTGGTGATCGTTTGGATTTCTGGAGGACCGCCATTTTTCCATGATTTATTTCTAAGTATAATTTTTTGTTTGGTATTAGAAGTTAGCCAGGGTGCTATTTTGGTCTTTGTTCTAATGATACGTTTTGGGGCATGTTGATTCAGGATGGTCAGGAATGCTGAGTTGAAGTGTTCAACAGCAGTGTTGAGTGAGAGATGTTTGAGAGGGGTCCAGTTGTATTGTGACAGTTCTGTTAGGAATCTTTCAGGATTAAAGTGTTTTTTTGAATATATTGTTTTATGTGAGGTAGGTAAGTTTAGCTTAGTTTTGGCCCTAATGACATAAGTAAGAGAGTGATCACTAAGATCATCTGGAAGGATACCAGTTTGGTAGTTTTGTAGGGGAGTTTGTAAGAATCCAATCTAAGGTGGTTTCTTTTTGCTTTTATTATTTATTCTAGTTGGACTATCAATTAGTTGTTTGAAACCAAAAAGATTTATGTGGGAGGTGGGGTTAGCATTGCTACAAGAATTCCAGTCGATGTTAAAGTCCCCAAGAAATAGTGTTTCTTGAGGGAGGTTTATAGAGAGGTGTTCAAGAAGTTGTTCTAAGGTGGGGATATTATTTCCAGGGGGGAGGTATGCACAGATGATGTTTATAGATTTAGTGTTGTTAATTTGAATTTTGGAACCAATTATTTCGGCATTATTGTTTTGGTTAAGGGTAAGGTCCAGAAGAGTAAGCTTTAGTTGTGTTTTATATAGAATAGCTACTCCACCTCCTTTTCTGGAGGTACGATCAAGTCTCAGAATGCTATATCCAGGTGGGGTAATTTCAATGTCTTTAATAGAGGGCTTTAGCCAAGTTTCTGATAAGCATAGGATGTCAAAGTTGTGTACTTCTAGTAGGGCATGCAGTTGACTGATTTTGTTGCAGATACTACGTATGTTGAGATGGGCCAAGGATAATAAGTCAGAGGATGCAATGGATGAGGGAGAGAGGGGTTTGAGGTGAGTTTTGTGTGTTTTGTTGGAAGTTAGAGGGCCTGGGTTGGGTTGAATGTCTCCATCTTGTAGTAGATGGAGGAATGTAAGATAGTTTTCAGGTTTATGTTTTATGATTGTATCGAATATTTTCTTTCCTTTAGTTTGTAGTAGTTTGCAGTGTAGTACCCTATGGTATTTGGGAAGTAGGTATATGGATTGAGAGGAGGTATGTAAGATGGAAGGAGGTGGGGATGTTACAGGTATACTGGTATGTTTAGAGGGAAGTGAGAAAGAAGCAGTTAAGGAGTGTTCATAGGAGGTTAGGAAGTAGGTGGTTATGAGAAAGAATAATAATAAGAAGGAGATAGGTAGTTTCATTTGTGGCTGGGGCATAGTGGAAGTTGTAAAGAGGTAGTTGTGAGTCAGTGTGATATTCTAGTGTGTTGTGGATGGAGGTACTGTAGAAATGAAAGGTATATAGTAGGTGCTTTAATATGTTAGGTGTGTAAGTGATAGAGGAGTGGGGTTAGTTATAATTATGTAAGTGGGTTTGTGAGTGGAGGGTAGTATACAATATGTAAGGTTGTGATAGGGTGGGAAAGAAGGGGGTGTGTCTAAAGGAGAGGTAAAGGTAGGACCCCTGGGGGTGTGTGGGATATGGGGGTAGGGTGGGGAGCGGAGCGGGACACTCACAGTAGACCAGAGGAGAAGGGAAAAAGTATCTGAGAAGGCAAGGGGAGTCAAGGCAAGAGAAGGTAGCCTAGGAGGAGAGGATAAGACAGGGTATTAGAAGGAGGAAAGGGAGTAGGTTAAGAAGGTAAGAATTAAAATGTAGTAGGGAAAAGAAAACTAGTATCCCAGATAGGGATGAGGAGAGGGTGACATCTAGTGGGCAACTGTGGAAGTGCAAATAGCAAATAGGGCAGCTTCCAGGTGAGAGCTGTATTAATGGGAGAGAAAGGATAATCTAGGTAGCTATCCAAGGAGTATATGTGGTGGTAATGGAGGAATAAGGGGAAAGGGTAGCTGCTGGCTGCTTAGGTAGTGGCAGTCTAATGGCTTAACAGTTACAGTAGGTTAAAACATAATGCTGAATGACTAGCTGGACATACTTTCTTTCAGTCTTGAGGTAGCCGTTGATAGGAGGAACCAGTGTCCTGAGCGAGTCCTAGGTTAATGTGCAAAGAGCACCTTAGTGGAGAATATAGAGGGAATGCAACCCAGGCAAAAACACAGGGTCGATTTGAGGTCAAAGCTGGTATAGGAGGGAAAGAGAAGAAAGAAATAGTGTTATAGTACAAACTTAACATTCACTAATGCAAATACAAAGACAAAATGTGGGAGAAAACAAATAAAATCAGGTAATCCAAACAATAAGCTAAGCAGCATTACATATAGGGGTTTAAACACATAGAAAAATATGCAAACATATGTATATATAGAGGCTATCATTGATATAAATCACCAGCAACTACATAAAACAATCATATTCATGTGTAATTACTGTTGCAAGATAACAGAAACAATCTTCAGTCCTGCATAGAAGTCAGCTTGGTATTGCTGGTAAAATCATGCACAACAAACTGTGAGATCTAACACTAAACGCTTTCGGCAACAAGGACTAGTATAATCCATAAAGTAGTGACAGAGGAGATTAGGCCAGAAGCAGTCTCTGTTTAAAGGCATTCGCAGTTCAATATATAATAAATATACACAGGTAGGGACAACACAGTTGAAGGAGCCAGCACTCCAAAGAGAAATAACACATTAATATTTACATTTACAGCGTTCCCTTACATACTGAGACAGCAAAACAATGGCCCCACATGATTAGTACACCATTGTAGGAAAAAGCAGAGGCAAGCTAATAAGCTAAGCAGCAAGGCAGTACATTCCTGCTTATTGTGGACGCCAAATAAGCTAAACGCATCCGCGTTTCAGAAAGCAGGAGTAGACAGTTTAATCTAGCATAACAAACATTAAAAGGAAAGTCCTATACAAGAAGCCGTTCCTGTTGATGTAACACTGTCGCATAATTCAAAAGGCATCTATTTGCAAGATGTTAACCTTACCCTAGCTAGAAACAGCAGAACAAGCGATTCTATTCACATATAATCACCTTTTAGTCATGCAGTATAGTAAAACGCACTCGCGTTTACAGGCGGGAGCCTCTAGACTTAACAGTCCTATCTATGAAGTACGCTAGCGTTATTAACCGCATTCGCGTTTCTATGAGGGCATGTACACAACCTAAATGAGAGAACTATCACATTTAAAACTAAGTATCTACTTGTTAGACGCAGTCGCGTTAATTTTAAACAACAGACTTATTGGCACTTATAGTTAATCACAAGTTCAGGCAAAATATGTGCTCAAGTTACATGGACAAAAACACATGGAAACTTACCGAAAAGTATTAGATCACAGCCAGGAACACACAGCAGCAGCAGCGTGGAGGGCAGAAATTAAAGATTAAAGATGGCGCCTTTCGGCTGGGGGACGAACTATGTAAACTCTCAAAGGAAGTCACTGGGAAGGGGGCGGGGGTGGTAGGAGGGGACCAGGTGTAGACCGGAAAGGGAGGGTAATAGTAATACAAGACAGATGAATGGATAGTATAGTAAGGATTGTAGTAGGAAGATGTGGTTAGGAAGGAGATAGAAGGATGAGTAAAGTAGGGAATAGGACAGAGAGGATAACAGTAAGCAGAAGGCAAGGAGGGTGTGAGGGCTTTTAAACGCTCTATGAGTTTAGATATGTCAAGAAAGGTGTGTAAGCCTAGACACCGGGGTGGTAGTGGGGACAGCAGAAAGCCCCAATAGAGAGGATCAGATTAGGGTACTCACAGTAGACCAGAGGAGAAGGGAAAAAGTATCTGAGAAGGCAAGGGGAGTCAAGGCAAGAGAAGGTAGCCTAGGAGGCGAGGATAAGACAGGGTATTGGAAGGAGGAAAGGGAGTAGGTTAAGAAGGTAAGAATTAAAATGTAGTAGGGAAAAGCAAAACTAGTATCCCAGATAGGGATGAGGGGAGGGTGACATCTAGTGGGCAACTGTGGAAGTGCAAATAACAAATAGGGCAGCTTCCAGGTGAGAGCTGTGAATAAGGAGGAGAAAGGATAATCTAGGTAGCTATCCAAGGAGTATATGTGGTAGTAATGGAGGAATAAGGGGAAAGGGTAGCTGCTGGCTGCTTAGGTAGTGGCAGTCTAATGGCTTAACAGTTACAGTAGGTTAAAACATAATGCTGAATGACTAGCTGGACATACTTTCTTTCAGTCTTGAGGTAGTCGTTGATAGGAGGAACCAGTGTCCTGAGCGAGTCCTAGGTTAATGTGCAAAGAGCACCTTAGTGGAGAATATAGAGGGAATGCAACCCAGGCAAAAACACAGGGTCGATTTGAGGTCAAAGCTGGTATAGGAGGGAAAGAGAAGAAAGAAATAGTGTTATAGTACAAACTTAACATTCACTAATGCAACTACAAAGACAAAATGTGGGAGAAAACAAATAAAATCAGGTAATCCAAACAATACGCTAAGCAGCATTACATATAGGGGTAAAACACATAGAAAAATATGCAAACATATGTATATATAGAGGCTATCATTGATATAAATCACCGGCAACTACATAAAACAATCATATTCATGTGTAATTACTGTTGCAAGATAACAGAAACAATCTTCAGTCCTGCATAGAAGTCAGCTTGGTATTGCTGGTAAAATCATGCACAACAAACAGTGAGATCTAACACTAAACGCTTTCGCGTACAAGGACTAGTATAATCCATAAAGTAGTGACAGAGGAGATTAGGCCAGAAGCAGTCTCTGTTTAAAGGCATTCGCAGTTCAATATATAATAAATATACACAGGTAGGGACAACACAGTTGAAGGAGCCAGCACTCCAAAGAGAAATAACACATTAATATTTACATTTACAGCGTTCCCTTACATACTGAGACAGCAAAACAATGGCCCCACATGATTAGTACACCATTGTAGGAAAAAGCAGAGGCAAGCTAATAAGCTAAGCAGCAAGGCAGTACATTCCTGCTTATTGTGGACGCCAAATAAGCTAAACGCATCCGCGTTTCAGAAAGCAGGAGTAGACAGTTTAATCTAGCATAACAAACATTAAAAGGAAAGTCCTATACAAGAAGCCGTTCCTGTTGATGTAACACTGTCGATAATTCAAAAAGGCATCTATTTGCAAGATGTTAACCTTACCCTAGCTAGAAACAGCAGAACAAGCGATTCTATTCACATATAATCACCTTTTAGTCATGCAGTATAGTAAAACGCACTCGCGTTTACAGGCGGAACCTAGACTTAACAGTCCTATCTATGAAGTACGCTAGCGTTATTAACCGCATTCGCGTTTCTATGAGGGCATGTACACAACCTAAATGAGAGAACTATCACATTTAAAACTAAGTATCTACTTGTTAGACGCAGTCGCGTTAATTTTAAACAACAGACTTATTGGCACTTATAGTTAATCACAAGTTCAGGCAAAATATGTGCTCAAGTTACATGGACAAAAACACATGGAAACTTACCGAAAAGTATTAGATCACAGCCAGGAACACACAGCAGCAGCAGCGTGGAGGGCAGAAATTAAAGATTAAAGATGGCGCCTCGGATGTGGGGACGAACTATGTAAACTCTCAAAGGAAGTCACTGGGAAGGGGGCGGGGGTGGTAGGAGGGGACCAGGTGTAGACCGGAAAGGGAGGGTAATAGTAATACAAGACAGATGAATGGATAGTATAGTAAGGATTGTAGTAGGAAGATGTGGTTAGGAAGGAGATAGAAGGATGAGTAAAGTAGGGAATAGGACAGAGAGGATAACAGTAAGCAGAAGGCAAGGAGGGTGTGAGGGCTTTTAAACGCTCTATGAGTTTAGATATGTCTAGACAGGTGTGTAAGCCTAGACACCGAGGTGGTAGTGGGGGACAGCAGAAAGCCGAAATAGAGAGGATCAGATTAGGGTACTCACAGTAGACCAGAGGAGAAGGGAAAAAGTATCTGAGAAGGCAAGGGAGTCAAGGCAAGAGAAGGTAGCCTAGGAGGCGAGGATAAGACAGGGTATTGGAAGGAGGAAAGGGAGTAGGTTAAGAAGGTAAGAATTAAAATGTAGTAGGGAAAAGAAAAACTAGTATCCCAGATAGGGATGAGGGGAGGGTGACATCTAGTGGGCAACTGTGGAAGTGCAAATAACAAATAGGGCAGCTTCCAGGTGAGAGCTGTGAATAAGGGGGAGAAAGGATAATCTAGGTAGCTATCCAAGGAGTATATGTGGTAGTAATGGAGGAATAAGGGGAAAGGGTAGCTGCTGGCTGCTTAGGTAGTGGCAGTCTAATGGCTTAACAGTTACAGTAGGTTAAAACATAATGCTGAATGACTAGCTGGACATACTTTCTTTCAGTCTTGAGGTAGTCGTTGATAGGAGGAACCAGTGTCCTGAGCGAGTCCTAGGTTAATGTGCAAAGAGCACCTTAGTGGAGAATATAGAGGAATGCAACCCAGGCAAAAACACAGGGTCGATTTGAGGTCAAAGCTGGTATAGGAGGGAAAGAGAAGAAAGAAATAGTGTTATAGTACAAACTTAACATTCACTAATGCAACTACAAAGACAAAATGTGGGAGAAAACAAATAAAATCAGGTAATCCAAACAATACGCTAAGCAGCATTACATATAGGGTAAAACACATAGAAAAATATGCAAACATATGTATATATAGAGGCTATCATTGATATAAATCACCGGCAACTACATAAAACAATCATATTCATGTGTAATTACTGTTGCAAGATAACAGAAACAATCCTCAGTCCTGCATAGAAGTCAGCTTGGTATTGCTGGTAAAATCATGCACAACAAACAGTGAGATCTAACACTAAACGCTTTCGTACAAGGACTAGTATAATCCATAAAGTAGTGACAGAGGAGATTAGGCCAGAAGCAGTCTCTGTTTAAAGGCATTCGCAGTTCAATATATAATAAATATACACAGGTAGGGACAACACAGTTGAAGGAGCCAGCACTCCAAAGAGAAATAACACATTAATATTTACATTTACAGCGTTCCCTTACATACTGAGACAGCAAAACAATGGCCCCACATGATTAGTACACCATTGTAGGAAAAAGCAGAGGCAAGCTAATAAGCTAAGCAGCAAGGCAGTACATTCCTGCTTATTGTGGACGCCAAATAAGCTAAACGCATCCGCGTTTCAGAAAGCAGGAGTAGACAGTTTAATCTAGCATAACAAACATTAAAAGGAAAGTCCTATACAAGAAGCCGTTCCTGTTGATGTAACACTGTCGCATAATTCAAAAAGGCATCTATTTGCAAGATGTTAACCTTACCCTAGCTAGAAACAGCAGAACAAGCGATTCTATTCACATATAATCACCTTTTAGTCATGCAGTATAGTAAAACGCACTCGCGTTTACAGGCGGGAGCCTCTAGACTTAACAGTCCTATCTATGAAGTACGCTAGCGTTATTAACCGCATTCGCGTTTCTATGAGGGCATGTACACAACCTAAATGAGAGAACTATCACATTTAAAACTAAGTATCTACTTGTTAGACGAGTCGCGTTATTTTAAACAACAGACTTATTGGCACTTATAGTTAATCACAAGTTCAGGCAAAATATGTGCTCAAGTTACATGGACAAAAACACATGGAAACTTACCGAAAAGTATTAGATCACAGCCAGGAACACACAGCAGCAGCAGCGTGGAGGGCAGAAATTAAAGATTAAAGATGGCGCCTTTCGGCTGGGGACGAACTATGTAAACTCTCAAAGGAAGTCACTGGGAAGGGGGCGGGGTGGTAGGAGGAGACCAGGTGTAGACCGGAAAGGGAGGGTAATAGTAATACAAGACAGATGAATGGATAGTATAGTAAGGATTGTAGTAGGAAGATGTGGTTAGGAAGGAGATAGAAGGATGAGTAAAGTAGGGAATAGGACAGAGAGGATAACAGTAAGCAGAAGGCAAGGAGGGTGTGAGGGCTTTTAAACGCTCTATGAGTTTAGATATGTCTAGACAGGTGTGTAAGCCTAGACACCGAGGTGGTAGTGGGGGACAGCAGAAAGCCGAAATAGAGAGGATCAGATTAGGGTACTCACAGTAGACCAGAGGAGAAGGGAAAAGTATCTGAGAAGGCAAGGGAGTCAAGGCAAGAGAAGGTAGCCTAGGAGGCGAGGATAAGACAGGGTATTGGAAGGAGGAAAGGGAGTAGGTTAAGAAGGTAAGAATTAAAATGTAGTAGGGAAAAGAAAACTAGTATCCCAGATAGGGATGAGGGAGGGTGACATCTAGTGGGCAACTGTGGAAGTGCAAATAACAAATAGGGCAGCTTCCAGGTGAGAGCTGTGAATAAGGGGAGAAAGGATAATCTAGGTAGCTATCCAAGGAGTATATGTGGTAGTAATGGAGGAATAAGGGGAAAGGGTAGCTGCTGGCTGCTTAGGTAGTGGCAGTCTAATGGCTTAACAGTTACAGTAGGTTAAAACATAATGCTGAATGACTAGCTGGACATACTTTCTTTCAGTCTTGAGGTAGTCGTTGATAGGAGGAACCAGTGTCCTGAGCGAGTCCTAGGTTAATGTGCAAAGAGCACCTTAGTGGAGAATATAGAGGGAATGCAACCCAGGCAAAAACACAGGGTCGATTTGAGGTCAAAGCTGGTATAGGAGGGAAAGAGAAGAAAGAAATAGTGTTATAGTACAAACTTAACATTCACTAATGCAACTACAAAGACAAAATGTGGGAGAAAAACAAATAAAATCAGGTAATCCAAACAATACGCTAAGCAGCATTACATATAGGGGTAAAACACATAGAAAAATATGCAAACATATGTATATATAGAGGCTATCATTGATATAAATCACCGGCAACTACATAAAACAATCATATTCATGTGTAATTACTGTTGCAAGATAACAGAAACAATCTTCAGTCCTGCATAGAAGTCAGCTTGGTATTGCTGGTAAAATCATGCACAACAAACAGTGAGATCTAACACTAAACGCTTTCGCATACAAGGACTAGTATAATCCATAAAGTAGTGACAGAGGAGATTAGGCCAGAAGCAGTCTCTGTTTAAAGGCATTCGCAGTTCAATATATAATAAATATACACAGGTAGGGACAACACAGTTGAAGGAGCCAGCACTCCAAAGAGAAATAACACATTAATATTTACATTTACAGCGTTCCCTTACATACTGAGACAGCAAAACAATGGCCCCACATGATTAGTACACCATTGTAGGAAAAAGCAGAGGCAAGCTAATAAGCTAAGCAGCAAGGCAGTACATTCCTGCTTATTGTGGACGCCAAATAAGCTAAACGCATCCGCGTTTCAGAAAGCAGGAGTAGACAGTTTAATCTAGCATAACAAACATTAAAAGGAAAGTCCTATACAAGAAGCCGTTCCTGTTGATGTAACACTGTCGCATAATTCAAAAAGGCATCTATTTGCAAGATGTTAACCTTACCCTAGCTAGAAACAGCAGAACAAGCGATTCTATTCACATATAATCACCTTTTAGTCATGCAGTATAGTAAAACGCACTCGCGTTTACAGGCGGGAGCCTCTAGACTTAACAGTCCTATCTATGAAGTACACTAGCGTTATTAACGCATTCGCGTTTCTATGAGGGCATGTACACAACCTAAATGAGAGAACTATCACATTTAAAACTAAGTATCTACTTGTTAGACGCAGTGGCGTTAATTTTAAACAACAGACTTATTGGCACTTATAGTTAATCACAAGTTCAGGCAAAATATGTGCTCAAGTTACATGGACAAAAACACATGGAAACTTACCGAAAAGTATTAGATCACAGCCAGGAACACACAGCAGCAGCAGCGTGGAGGGCAGAAATTAAAGATTAAAGATGGCGCCTTCGGCTGGGGACGAACTATGTAAACTCTCAAAGGAAGTCACTGGGAAGGGGCTTGCGGTGGTAGGAGGGGGCCAGGTGTAGACCGGAAAGGGAGGGTAATAGTAATACAAGACAGATGAATGGATAGTATAGTAAGGATTGTAGTAGGAAGATGTGGTTAGGAAAGGAGATAGAAGGATGAGTAAAGTAGGGAATAGGACAGAGAGGATAACAGTAAGCAGAAGGCAAGGAGGGTGTGAGGGCTTTTAAACGCTCTATGAGTTTAGATATGTCTAGACAGGTGTGTAAGCCTAGACACCGAGGTGGTAGTGGGGGACAGCAGAAAGCGGAAATAGAGAGGATCAGATTAGGGTACTCACAGTAGACCAGAGGAGAAGGGAAAAAGTATCTGAGAAGGCAAGGGGAGTCAAGGCAAGAGAAGGTAGCCTAGGAGGCGAGGATAAGACAGGGTATTGGAAGGAGGAAAGGGAGTAGGTTAAGAAGGTAAGAATTAAAATGTAGTAGGGAAAAGAAAAACTAGTATCCCAGATAGGGATGAGGGGAGGGTGACATCTAGTGGGCAACTGTGGAAGTGCAAATAACAAATAGGGCAGCTTCCAGGTGAGAGCTGTGGATAAGGGGGAGAAAGGATAATCTAGGTAGCTATCCAAGGAGTATATGTGGTAGTAATGGAGGAATAAGGGGAAAGGGTAGCTGCTGGCTGCTTAGGTAGTGGCAGTCTAATGGCTTAACAGTTACAGTAGGTTAAAACATAATGCTGAATGACTAGCTGGACATACTTTCTTTCAGTCTTGAGGTAGTCGTTGATAGGAGGAACCAGTGTCCTGAGCGAGTCCTAG
Organism: Protopterus annectens; assembly: GCF_019279795.1. Taxonomy (NCBI): domain Eukaryota; kingdom Metazoa; phylum Chordata; order Ceratodontiformes; family Protopteridae; genus Protopterus; species Protopterus annectens. The sequence continues at coordinate 1,110,034,622 of NC_056726.1, forward strand.
GTTAATGTGCAAAGAGCACCTTAGTGGAGAATATAGAGGAATGCAACCCAGGCAAAAACACAGGGTCGATTTGAGGTCAAAGCTGGTATAGGAGGGAAAGAGAAGAAAGAAATAGTGTTATAGTACAAACTTAACATTCACTAATGCAACTACAAAGACAAAATGTGGGAGAAAAACAAATAAAATCAGGTAATCCAAACAATACGCTAAGCAGCATTACATATAGGGGTAAAACACATAGAAAAATATGCAAACATATGTATATATAGAGGCTATCATTGATATAAATCACCGCAACTACATAAAACAATCATATTCATGTGTAATTACTGTTGCAAGATAACAGAAACAATCTTCAGTCCTGCATAGAAGTCAGCTTGGTATTGCTGGTAAAATCATGCACAACAAACAGTGAGATCTAACACTAAACGCTTTCGCGTACAAGGACTAGTATAATCCATAAAGTAGTGACAGAGGAGATTAGGCCAGAAGCAGTCTCTGTTTAAAGGCATTCGCAGTTCAATATATAATAAATATACACAGGTAGGGACAACACAGTTGAAGGAGCCAGCACTCCAAAGAGAAATAACACATTAATATTTACATTTACAGCGTTCCCTTACATACTGAGACAGCAAAACAATGGCCCCACATGATTAGTACACCATTGTAGGAAAAAGCAGAGGCAAGCTAATAAGCTAAGCAGCAAGGCAGTACATTCCTGCTTATTGTGGACGCCAAATATGCTAAACGCATCCGTTTCAGAAAGCAGGAGTAGACAGTTTAATCTAGCAGAACAAACATTAAAAGGAAAGTCCTATACAAGAAGCCGTTCCTGTTGATGTAACACTGTCGCATAATTCAAAAGGCATCTATTTGCAAGATGTTAACCTTACCTAGCTAGAAACAGCAGAACAAGCGATTCTATTCACATATAATCACCTTTTAGTCATGCAGTATAGTAAAACGCACTCGCGTTTACAGGCGGGAGCCTCTAGACTTAACAGTCCTATCTATGAAGTACACTAGCGTTATTAACCGCATTCGCGTATCTATGAGGGCATGTACACAACCTAAATGAGAGAACTATCACATTTAAAACTAAGTATCTACTTGTTAGACGAGTCGCGTAATTTTAAACAACAGACTTATTGGCACTTATAGTAAATCACAAGTTCAGGCAAAATATGTGCTCAAGTTACATGGACAAAAACACATGGAAACTTACCGAAAAGTATTAGATCACAGCCAGGAACACACAGCAGCAGCAGCGTGGAGGGCAGAAATTAAAGATTAAAGATGGCGCCTTTCGGCTGGGGGACGAACTATGTAAACTCTCAAAGGAAGTCACTGGGAAGGGGGCGGGGGTGGTAGGAGGGGGCCAGGTGTAGACCGGAAAGGGAGGGTAATAGTAATACAAGACAGATGAATGGATAGTATAGTAAGGATTGTAGTAGGAAGATGTGGTTAGGAAAGGAGATAGAAGGATGAGTAAAGTAGGGAATAGGACAGAGAGGATAACAGTAAGCAGAAGGCAAGGAGGGTGTGAGGGCTTTTAAACGCTCTATGAGTTTAGATATGTCTAGACAGGTGTGTAAGCCTAGACACCGAGGTGGTAGTGGGGGACAGCAGAAAGCCGAAATAGAGAGGATCAGATTAGGGTACTCACAGTAGACCAGAGGAGAAGGGAAAAAGTATCTGAGAAGGCAAGGGGAGTCAAGGCAAGAGAAGGTAGCCTAGGAGGCGAGGATAAGACAGGGTATTGGAAGGAGGAAAGGGAGTAGGTTAAGAAGGTAAGAATTAAAATGTAGTAGGGAAAAGAAAACTAGTATCCCAGATAGGGATGAGGGGAGGGTGACATCTAGTGGGCAACTGTGGAAGTGCAAATAACAAATAGGGCAGCTTCCAGGTGAGAGCTGTGGATAAGGGGAGAAAGGATAATCTAGGTAGCTATCCAAGGAGTATATGTGGTGGTAATGGAGGAATAAGGGGAAAGGGTAGCTGCTGGCTGCTTAGGTAGTGGCAGTCTAATGGCTTAACAGTTACAGTAGGTTAAAACATAATGCTGAATGACTAGCTGGACATACTTTCTTTCAGTCTTGAGGTAGTCGTTGATAGGAGGAACCAGTGTCCTGAGCGAGTCCTAGGTTAATGTGCAAAGAGCACCTTAGTGGAGAATATAGAGGAATGCAACCCAGGCAAAAACACAGGGTCGATTTGAGGTCAAAGCTGGTATAGGAGGGAAAGAGAAGAAAGAAATAGTGTTATAGTACAAACTTAACATTCACTAATGCAACTACAAAGACAAAATGTGGGAGAAAAACAAATAAAATCAGGTAATCCAAACAATACGCTAAGCAGCATTACATATAGGGGTAAAACACATAGAAAAATATGCAAACATATGTATATATAGAGGCTATCATTGATATAAATCACCGCAACTACATAAAACAATCATATTCATGTGTAATTACTGTTGCAAGATAACAGAAACAATCTTCAGTCCTGCATAGAAGTCAGCTTGGTATTGCTGGTAAAATCATGCACAACAAACAGTGAGATCTAACACTAAACGCTGCATTACAAGGACTAGTATAATCCATAAAGTAGTGACAGAGGAGATTAGGCCAGAAGCAGTCTCTGTTTAAAGGCATTCGCAGTTCAATATATAATAAATATACACAGGTAGGGACAACACAGTTGAAGGAGCCAGCACTCCAAAGAGAAATAACACATTAATATTTACATTTACAGCGTTCCTTACATACTGAGACAGCAAAACAATGGCCCCACATGATTAGTACACCATTGTAGGAAAAAGCAGAGGCAAGCTAATAAGCTAAGCAGCAAGGCAGTACATTCCTGCTTATTGTGGACGCCAAATAAGCTAAACGCATCCGCGTTTCAGAAAGCAGGAGTAGACAGTTTAATCTAGCATAACAAACATTAAAAGGAAAGTCCTATACAAGAAGCCGTTCCTGTTGATGTAACACTGTCGCATAATTCAAAAAGGCATCTATTTGCAAGATGTTAACCTTACCCTAGCTAGAAACAGCAGAACAAGCGATTCTATTCACATATAATCACCTTTTAGTCATGCAGTATAGTAAAACACTCGCGTTTACAGGCGGGAGCCTCTAGACTTAACAGTTCTTTCTATGAAGTACACTAGCGTTATTAACCGCATTCGCGTTTCTATGAGGGCATGTACACAACCTAAATGAGAGAACTATCACATTTAAAACTAAGTATCTACTTGTTAGACGCAGTCGTTAATTTTAAACAACAGACTTATTGGCACTTATAGTAAATCACAAGTTCAGGCAAAATATGTGCTCAAGTTACATGGACAAAACACATGGAAACTTACCGAAAGTATTAGATCACAGCCATGAACACACAGCAGCAGCAGCGTGGAGGGCAGAAATTAAAGATTAAAGATGGCGCCTTTAGGCTGGGGGACGAACTATGTAAACTCTCAAAGGAAGTCACTGGGAAGGGGGCGGGGTGGTAGGAGGGGCCAGGTGTAGACCGGAAAGGGAGGGTAATAGTAATACAAGACAGATGAATGGATAGTATAGTAAGGATTGTAGTAGGAAGATGTGGTTAGGAAAGGAGATAGAAGGATGAGTAAAGTAGGGAATAGGACAGAGAGGATAACAGTAAGCAGAAGGCAAGGAGGGTGTGAGGGCTTTTAAACGCTCTATGAGTTTAGATATGTCTAGACAGGTGTGTAAGCCTAGACACAGAGGTGATAGTGGGGGACAGCAGAAAGCGGAAATAGAGAGGATCAGATTAGGGTACTCACAGTAGACCAGAGGAGAAGGGAAAAGTATCTGAGAAGGCAAGGGAGTCAAGGCAAGAGAAGGTAGCCTAGGAGGCGAGGATAAGACAGGGTATTGGAAGGAGGAAAGGGAGTAGGTTAAGAAGGTAAGAATTAAAATGTAGTAGGGAAAAGAAAACTAGTATCCCAGATAGGGATGAGGGAGGGTGACATCTAGTGGGCAACTGTGGAAGTGCAAATAACAAATAGGGCAGCTTCCAGGTGAGAGCTGTGGATAAGGGTAGAAAGGATAATCTAGGTAGCTATCCAAGGAGTATATGTGGTAGTAATGGAGGAATAAGGGGAAAGGGTAGCTGCTGGCTGCTTAGGTAGTGGCAGTCTAATGGCTTAACAGTTACAGTAGGTTAAAACATAATGCTGAATGACTAGCTGGACATACTTTCTTTCAGTCTTGAGGTAGTCGTTGATAGGAGGAACCAGTGTCCTGAGCGAGTCCTAGGTTAATGTGCAAAGAGCACCTTAGTGGAGAATATAGAGGGAATGCAACCCAGGCAAAACACAGGGTCGATTTGAGGTCAAAGCTGGTATAGGAGGGAAAGAGAAGAAAGAAATAGTGTTATAGTACAAACTTAACATTCACTAATGCAACTACAAAGACAAAATGTGGGAGAAAAACAAATAAAATCAGGTAATCCAAACAATACGCTAAGCAGCATTACATATAGGGGTAAAACACATAGAAAAATATGCAAACATATGTATATATAGAGGCTATCATTGATATAAATCACCGGCAACTACATAAAACAATCATATTCATGTGTAATTACTGTTGCAAGATAACAGAAACAATCTTCAGTCCTGCATAGAAGTCAGCTTGGTATTGCTGGTAAAATCATGCACAACAAACAGTGAGATCTAACACTAAACGCTTTCGCGTACAAGGACTAGTATAATCCATAAAGTAGTGACAGAGGAGATTAGGCCAGAAGCAGTCTCTGTTTAAAGGCATTCGCAGTTCAATATATAATAAATATACACAGGTAGGGACAACTCAGTTGAAGGAGCCAGCACTCCAAAGAGAAATAACACATTAATATTTACATTTACAGCGTTCCCTTACATACTGAGACAGCAAAACAATGGCCCCACATGATTAGTACACCATTGTAGGAAAAAGCAGAGGCAAGCTAATAAGCTAAGCAGCAAGGCAGTACATTCCTGCTTATTGTGGACGCCAATAAGCTAAACGCATCCGCGTTTCAGAAAGCAGGAGTAGACAGTTTAATCTAGCAGAACAAACATTAAAAGGAAAGTCCTATACAAGAAGCCATTCCTGTTGATGTAACACTGTCGCATAATTCAAAAGGCATCTATTTGCAAGATGTTAACCTTACCCTAGCTAGAAACAGCAGAACAAGCGATTCTATTCACATATAATCACCTTTAGTCATGCAGTATAGTAAAACGCACTTTCGCGTTTACAGGCGGGAGCCTCTAGACTTAACAGTCCTATCTATGAAGTACACTAGCGTTATTAACGCATTCGCGTTTCTATGAGGGCATGTACACAACCTAAATGAGAGAACTATCACATTTAAAACTAAGTATCTACTTGTTAGACGCAGTCGCGTTAATTTTAAACAACAGACTTATTGGCACTTATAGTAAATCACAAGTTCAGGCAAAATATGTGCTCAAGTTACATGGACAAAAACACATGGAAACTTACCGAAAAGTATTAGATCACAGCCATGAACACACAGCAGCAGCAGCGTGGAGGGCAGAAATTAAAGATTAAAGATGGCGCCTTTCGGCTGGGGGACGAACTATGTAAACTCTCAAAGGAAGTCACTGGGAAGGGGGCGGGGTGGTAGGAGGGGGCCAGGTGTAGACCGGAAAGGGAGGGTAATAGTAATACAAGACAGATGAATGGATAGTATAGTAAGGATTGTAGTAGGAAGATGTGGTTAGGAAAGGAGATAGAAGGATGAGTAAAGTAGGGAATAGGACAGAGAGGATAACAGTAAGCAGAAGGCAAGGAGGGTGTGAGGGCTTTTAAACGCTCTATGAGTTTAGATATGTCTAGACAGGTGTGTAAGCCTAGACACAGAGGTGATAGTGGGGGACAGCAGAAAGCGGAAATAGAGAGGATCAGATTAGGGTACTCACAGTAGACCAGAGGAGAAGGGAAAAGTATCTGAGAAGGCAAGGGAGTCAAGACAAAAGAAGGTAGCCTAGGAGGCGAGGATAAGACAGGGTATTGGAAGGAGGAAAGGGAGTAGGTTAAGAAGGTAAGAATTAAAATGTAGTAGGGAAAAGAAAAACTAGTATCCCAGATAGGGATGAGCGGAGGGTGACATCTAGTGGGCATCTGTGGAAGTGCATGTAACAATTAGGGCAGCTTCCAGGTGAGAGCTGTGGATAAGGGGAGAAAGGATAATCTAGGTAGCTATCCAAGGAGTATATGTGGTAGTAATGGAGGAATAAGGGGAAAGGGTAGCTGCTGGCTGCTTAGGTAGTGGCAGTCTAATGGCTTAACAGTTACAGTAGGTTAAAACATAATGCTAAATGACTAGCTGGACATACTTTCTTTCAGTCTTGAGGTAGCCGTTGATAGGAGGAACCAGTGTCCTGAGCGAGTCCTAGGTTAATGTGCAAAGAGCACCTTAGTGGAGAATATAGAGGGAATGCAACCCAGGCAAAAACACAGGGTCGATTTGAGGTCAAAGCTGGTATAGGAGGGAAAGAGAAGAAAGAAATAGTGTTATAGTACAAACTTAACATTCACTAATGCAACTACAAAGACAAAATGTGGGAGAAAACAAATAAAATCAGGTAATCCAAACAATACGCTAAGCAGCATTACATATAGGGGTAAAACACATAGAAAAATATGCAAACATATGTATATATAGAGGCTATCATTGATATAAATCACCGGCAACTACATAAAACAATCATATTCATGTGTAATTACTGTTGCAAGATAACAGAAACAATCTTCAGTCCTGCATAGAAGTCAGCTTGGTATTGCTGGTAAAATCATGCACAACAAACAGTGAGATCTAACACTAAACGCTTTGGCACAAGGACTAGTATAATCCATAAAGTAGTGACAGAGGAGATTAGGCCAGAAGCAGTCTCTGTTTAAAGGCATTCGCAGTTCAATATAAAATAAATATACACAGGTAGGGACAACTCAGTTGAAGGAGCCAGCACTCCAAAGAGAAATAACACATTAATATTTACATTTACAGCGTTCCCTTACATACTGAGACAGCAAAACAATGGCCCCACATGATTAGTACACCATTGTAGGAAAAAGCAGAGGCAAGCTAATAAGCTAAGCAGCAAGGCAGTACATTCCTGCTTATTGTGGACGCCAAATATGCTAAACGCATCCGCGTTTCAGAAAGCAGGAGTAGACAGTTTAATCTAGCAGAACAAACATTAAAAGGAAAGTCCTATACAAGAAGCCGTTCCTGTTGATGTAACACTGTCGCATAATTCAAAAAGGGATCTATTTGCAAGATGTTAACCTTACCCTAGCTAGAAACAGCAGAACAAGCGATTCTATTCACATATAATCACCTTTTAGTCATGCAGTATAGTAAAACGCACTCGCGTTTACAGGCGAGCCTCTAGACTTAACAGTCCTATCTATGAAGTACACTAGCGTTATTAACCGCATTCGCGTATCTATGAGGGCATGTACACAACCTAAATGAGAGAACTATCACATTTAAAACTAAGTATCTACTTGTTAGACGCAGTCGCGTTAATTTTAAACAACAGACTTATTGGCACTTATAGTAAATCACAAGTTCAGGCAAAATATGTGCTCAAGTTACATGGACAAAAACACATGGAAACTTACCGAAAAGTATTAGATCACAGCCATGAACACACAGCAGCAGCAGCGTGGAGGGCAGAAATTAAAGATTAAAGATGGCGCCTTTCGGCTGGGGGACGAACTATGTAAACTCTCAAAGGAAGTCACTGGGAAGGGGCCGGGGGTGGTAGGAGGGGGCCAGGTGTAGACCGGAAAGGGAGGGTAATAGTAATACAAGACAGATGAATGGATAGTATAGTAAGGATTGTAGTAGGAAGATGTGGTTAGGAAAGGAGATAGAAGGATGAGTAAAGTAGGGAATAGGACAGAGAGGATAACAGTAAGCAGAAGGCAAGGAGGGTGTGAGGGCTTTTAAACGCTCTATGAGTTTAGATATGTCTAGACAGGTGTGTAAGCCTAGACACAGAGGTGATAGTGGGGGACAGCAGAAAGCGGAAATAGAGAGGATCAGATTAGGGTACTCACAGTAGACCAGAGGAGAAGGGAAAAGTATCTGAGAAGGCAAGGGAGTCAAGGCAAGAGAAGGTAGCCTAGGAGGCGAGGATAAGACAGGGTATTGGAAGGAGGAAAGGGAGTAGGTTAAGAAGGTAAGAATGAAAATGTAGTAGGAAAAGAAAACTAGTATCCCAGATAGGGATGAGGGAGGGTGACATCTAGTGGGCAACTGTGGAAGTGCAAGTAACAAATAGGGCAGCTTCCAGGTGAGAGCTGTGGATAAGGGGAGAAAGGATAATCTAGGTAGCTATCCAAGGAGTATATGTGGTGGTAATGGAGGAATAAGGGAAAGGGTAGCTGCTGGCTGCTTAGGTATTGGCAGTCTAATGGCTTAACAGTTACAGTAGGTTAAAACATAATGCTGAATGACTAGCTGGACATACTTTCTTTCAGTCTTGAGGTAGTCGTTGATAGGAGGAACCAGTGTCCTGAGCGAAGTCCTAGGTTAATGTGCAAAGAGCACCTTAGTGGAGAATATAGAGGGAATGCAACCCAGGCAAAAACACAGGGTCGATTTGAGGTCAAAGCTGGTATAGGAGGGAAAGAGAAGAAAGAAATAGTGTTATAGTACAAACTTAACATTCACTAATGCAACTACAAAGACAAAATGTGGGAGAAAAACAAATAAAATCAGGTAATCCAAACAATACGCTAAGCAGCATTACATATAGGGTAAAACACATAGAAAAATATGCAAACATATGTATATATAGAGGCTATCATTGATATAAATCACCGCAACTACATAAAACAATCATATTCATGTGTAATTACTGTTGCAAGATAACAGAAACAATCTTCAGTCCTGCATAGAAGTCAGCTTGGTATTGCTGGTAAAATCATGCACAACAAACAGTGAGATCTAACACTAAACGCTTTCAAGACAAGGACTAGTATAATCCATAAAGTAGTGACAGAGGAGATTAGGCCAGAAGCAGTCTCTGTTTAAAGGCATTCGCAGTTCAATATAAAATAAATATACACAGGTAGGGACAACTCAGTTGAAGGAGCCAGCACTCCAAAGAGAAATAACACATTAATATTTACATTTACAGCGTTCCCTTACATACTGAGACAGCAAAACAATGGCCCCACATGATTAGTACACCATTGTAGGAAAAAGCAGAGGCAAGCTAATAAGCTAAGCAGCAAGGCAGTACATTCCTGCTTATTGTGGACGCCAAATATGCTAAACGCATCCGCGTTTCAGAAAGCAGGAGTAGACAGTTTAATCTAGCAGAACAAACATTAAAAGGAAAGTCCTATACAAGAAGCCGTTCCTGTTGATGTAACACTGTCGCATAATTCAAAAAGGGATCTATTTGCAAGATGTTAACCTTACCTAGCTAGAAACAGCAGAACAAGCGATTCTATTCACATATAATCACCTTTTAGTCATGCAGTATAGTAAAACGCACTCGCGTTTACAGGCGGGAGCCTCTAGACTTAACAGTCCTATCTATGAAGTACACTAGCGTTATTAACCGCATTCGCGTATATGAGGGCATGTACACAACCTAAATGAGAGAACTATCACATTTAAAACTAAGTATCTACTTGTTAGACGCAGTCGTTAATTTTAAACAACAGACTTATTGGCACTTATAGTAAATCACAAGTTCAGGCAAAATATGTGCTCAAGTTACATGGACAAAAACACATGGAAACTTACCGAAAAGTATTAGATCACAGCCATGAACACACAGCAGCAGCAGCGTGGAGGGCAGAAATTAAAGATTAAAGATGGCGCCTTTCGGCTGGGGGACGAACTATGTAAACTCTCAAAGGAAGTCACTGGGAAGGGGGCGGGGGTGGTAGGAGGGGGCCAGGTGTAGACCGGAAAGGGAGGGTAATAGTAATACAAGACAGATGAATGGATAGTATAGTAAGGATTGTAGTAGGAAGATGTGGTTAGGAAAGGAGATAGAAGGATGAGTAAAGTAGGGAATAGGACAGAGAGGATAACAGTAAGCAGAAGGCAAGGAGGGTGTGAGGGCTTTTAAACGCTCTATGAGTTTAGATATGTCTAGACAGGTGTGTAAGCCTAGACACAGAGGTGATAGTGGGGGACAGCAGAAAGCGGAAATAGAGAGGATCAGATTAGGGTACTCACAGTAGACCAGAGGAGAAGGGAAAAAGTATCTGAGAAGGCAAGGGGAGTCAAGGCAAGAGAAGGTAGCCTAGGAGGCGAGGATAAGACAGGGTATTGGAAGGAGGAAAGGGAGTAGGTTAAGAAGGTAAGAATGAAAATGTAGTAGGGAAAAGAAAAACTAGTATCCCAGATAGGGATGAGGGGAGGGTGACATCTAGTGGGCAACTGTGGAAGTGCAAGTAACAAATAGGGCAGCTTCCAGGTGAGAGCTGTGGATAAGGGGGAGAAAGGATAATCTAGGTAGCTATCCAAGGAGTATATGTGGTGGTAATGGAGGAATAAGGGGAAAGGGTAGCTGCTGGCTGCTTAGGTATTGGCAGTCTAATGGCTTAACAGTTACAGTAGGTTAAAACATAATGCTAAATGACTAGCTGGACATACTTTCTTTCAGTCTTGAGGTAGCCGTTGATAGGAGGAACCAGTGTCCTGAGCGAGTCCTAGGTTAATGTGCAAAGAGCACCTTAGTGGAGAATATAGAGGGAATGCAACCCAGGCAAAAACACAGGGTCGATTTGAGGTCAAAGCTGGTATAGGAGGGAAAGAGAAGAAAGAAATAGTGTTATAGTACAAACTTAACATTCACTAATGCAACTACAAAGACAAAATGTGGGAGAAAAACAAATAAAATCAGGTAATCCAAACAATACGCTAAGCAGCATTACATATAGGGTAAAACACATAGAAAAATATGCAAACATATGTATATATAGAGGCTATCATTGATATAAATCACCGCAACTACATAAAACAATCATATTCATGTGTAATTACTGTTGCAAGATAACAGAAACAATCTTCAGTCCTGCATAGAAGTCAGCTTGGTATTGCTGGTAAAATCATGCACAACAAACAGTGAGATCTAACACTAAACGCTTTCACACAAGGGCTAGTATAATCCATAAAGTAGTGACAGAGGAGATTAGGCCAGAAGCAGTCTCTGTTTAAAGGCATTCGCAGTTCAATATAAAATAAATATACACAGGTAGGGACAACTCAGTTGAAGGAGCCAGCACTCCAAAGAGAAATAACACATTAATATTTACATTTACAGCGTTCCTTACATACTGAGACAGCAAAACAATGGCCCCACATGATTAGTACACCATTGTAGGAAAAAGCAGAGGCAAGCTAATAAGCTAAGCAGCAAGGCAGTACATTCCTGCTTATTGTGGACGCCAAATAAGCTAAACGCATCCGCGTTTCAGAAAGCAGGAGTAGACAGTTTAATCTAGCAGAACAAACATTAAAAGGAAAGTCCTATACAAGAAGCCGTTCCTGTTGATGTAACACTGTCGCATAATTCAAAAAGGCATCTATTTGCAAGATGTTAACCTTACCCTAGCTAGAAACAGCAGAACAAGCGATTCTATTCACATATAATCACCTTTTAGTCATGCAGTATAGTAAAACGCACTCGCGTTTACAGGCGGGAGCCTCTAGACTTAACAGTCCTATCTATGAAGTACACTAGCGTTATTAACCGCATTCGCGTATCTATGAGGGCATGTACACAACCTAAATGAGAGAACTATCACATTTAAAACTAAGTATCTACTTGTTAGACGCAGTCGCGTTAATTTTAAACAACAGACTTATTGGCACTTATAGTAAATCACAAGTTCAGGCAAAATATGTGCTCAAGTTACATGGACAAAAACACATGGAAACTTACCGAAAAGTATTAGATCACAGCCATGAACACACAGCAGCAGCAGCGTGGAGGGCAGAAATTAAAGATTAAAGATGGCGCCTTCCGGGGGGGGGACGAACTATGTAAACTCACAAAGGAAGTCACGGGGAGGGGGGGGGGGGTGGTAGGAGGGGGCCAGGTGTAGACCGGAAAGGGAGGGTAATAGTAATACAAGACAGATGAATGGATAGTATAGTAAGGATTGTAGTAGGAAGATGTGGTTAGGAAAGGAGATAGAAGGATGAGTAAAGTAGGGAATAGGACAGAGAGGATAACAGTAAGCAGAAGGCAAGGAGGGTGTGAGGGCTTTTAAACGCTCTATGAGTTTAGATATGTCTAGACAGGTGTGTAAGCCTAGACACAGAGGTGATAGTGGGGGACAGCAGAAAGCGGAAATAGAGAGGATCAGATTAGGGTACTCACAGTAGACCAGAGGAGAAGGGAAAAAGTATCTGAGAAGGCAAGGGGAGTCAAGGCAAGAGAAGGTAGCCTAGGAGGCGAGGATAAGACAGGGTATTGGAAGGAGGAAAGGGAGTAGGTTAAGAAGGTAAGAATTAAAATGTAGTAGGGAAAAGAAAAACTAGTATCCCAGATAGGGATGAGGGGAGGGTGACATCTAGTGGGCAACTGTGGAAGTGCAAGTAACAAATAGGGCAGCTTCCAGGTGAGAGCTGTGGATAAGTGGAGAAAGGATAATCTAGGTAGCTATCCAAGGAGTATATGTGGTGGTAATGGAGGAATAAGGGGAAAGGGTAGCTGCTGGCTGCTTAGGTATTGGCAGTCTAATGGCTTAACAGTTACAGTAGGTTAAAACATAATGCTAAATGACTAGCTGGACATACTTTCTTTCAGTCTTGAGGTAGCCGTTGATAGGAGGAACCAGTGTCCTGAGCGAGTCCTAGGTTAATGTGCAAAGAGCACCTTAGTGGAGAATATAGAGGGAATGCAACCCAGGCAAAAACACAGGGTCGATTTGAGGTCAAAGCTGGTATAGGAGGGAAAGAGAAGAAAGAAATAGTGTTATAGTACAAACTTAACATTCACTAATGCAACTACAAAGACAAAATGTGGGAGAAAACAAATAAAATCAGGTAATCCAAACAATACGCTAAGCAGCATTACATATAGGGTAAAACACATAGAAAAATATGCAAACATATGTATATATAGAGGCTATCATTGATATAAATCACCGCAACTACATAAAACAATCATATTCATGTGTAATTACTGTTGCAAGATAACAGAAACAATCTTCAGTCCTGCATAGAAGTCAGCTTGGTATTGCTGGTAAAATCATGCACAACAAACAGTGAGATCTAACACTAAACGCTTTCACAGACAAGGACTAGTATAATCCATAAAGTAGTGACAGAGGAGATTAGGCCAGAAGCAGTCTCTGTTTAAAGGCCTGCGCAGTTCAATATCTAGTAAATATACACAGGTAGGGACAACTCAGTTGAAGGAGCCAGCACTCCAAAGAGAAATAACACATTAATATTTACATTTACAGCGTTCCTTACATACTGAGACAGCAAAACAATGGCCCCACATGATTAGTACACCATTGTAGGAAAAAGCAGAGGCAAGCTAATAAGCTAAGCAGCAAGGCAGTACATTCCTGCTTATTGTGGACGCCAAGCTAAACGCATCCGCGTTTCAGAAAGCAGGAGTAGACAGTTTAATCTAGCAGAACAAACATTAAAAGGAAAGTCCTATACAAGAAGCCGTTCCTGTTGATGTAACACTGTCGCATAATTCAAAAGGGATCTATTTGCAAGATGTTAACCTTACCCTAGCTAGAAACAGCAGAACAAGCGATTCTATTCACATATAATCACCTTTTAGTCATGCAGTATAGTAAAACGCACTCGCGTTTACAGGCGGGAGCCTCTAGACTTAACAGTCCTATCTATGAAGTACACTAGCGTTATTAACGCATTCGCGTTTCTATGAGGGCATGTACACAACCTAAATGAGAGAACTATCACATTTAAAACTAAGTATCTACTTGTTAGACGTCGCGTTAATTTTAAACAACAGACTTATTGGCACTTATAGTAAATCACAAGTTCAGGCAAAATATGTGCTCAAGTTACATGGACAAAAACACATGGAAACTTACTGCAAAGTATTAGATCACAGCCATGAACACACAGCAGCAGCAGCGTGGAGGGCAGAAATTAAAGATTAAAGATGGCGCCTTTCGGCTGGGGGACGAACTATGTAAACTCTCAAAGGAAGTCACTGGGAAGGGGCGGGGTGGTAGGACGGGGCCAGGTGTAGACCGGAAAGGGAGGGTAATAGTAATACAAGACAGATGAATGGATAGTATAGTAAGGATTGTAGTAGGAAGATGTGGTTAGGAAAGGAGATAGAAGGATGAGTAAAGTAGGGAATAGGACAGAGAGGATAACAGTAAGCAGAAGGCAAGGAGGGTGTGAGGGCTTTTAAACGCTCTATGAGTTTAGATATGTCTAGACAGGTGTGTAAGCCTAGACACAGAGGTGATAGTGGGGGACAGCAGAAAGCGGAAATAGAGAGGATCAGATTAGGGTACTCACAGTAGACCAGAGGAGAAGGGAAAAGTATCTGAGAAGGCAAGGGGAGTCAAGGCAAGAGAAGGTAGCCTAGGAGGCGAGGATAAGACAGGGTATTGGAAGGAGGAAAGGGAGTAGGTTAAGAAGGTAAGAATTAAAATGTAGTAGGAAAAGAAAACTAGTATCCCAGATAGGGATGAGGGGAGGGTGACATCTAGTGGGCAACTGTGGAAGTGCAAATAACAAATAGGGCAGCTTCCAGGTGAGAGCAATGTGGATAAGGGTAGAAAGGATAATCTAGGTAGCTATCCAAGGAGTATATGTGGTGGTAATGGAGGAATAAGGGGAAAGGGTAGCTGCTGGCTGCTTAGGTAGTGGCAGTCTAATGGCTTAACAGTTACAGTAGGTTAAAACATAATGCTGAATGACTAGCTGGACATACTTTCTTTCAGTCTTGAGGTAGCCGTTGATAGGAGGAACCAGTGTCCTGAGCGAGTCCTAGGTTAATGTGCAAAGAGCACCTTAGTGGAGAATATAGAGGGAATGCAACCCAGGCAAAAACACAGGGTCGATTTGAGGTCAAAGTTTCTTTCAGTCTTGAGGTAGCCGTTGATAGGAGGAACCAGTGTCCTGAGCGAGTCCTAGGTTAATGTGCAGAGAGCACCTTAGTGGAGATTATAGAGGGAATGCAACCCAGGCAAAAACACAGGGTCGATTTGAGGTGAAAGTTTCTTACAATCTTGAGGTAGCCATTGGTAGGAGGAGCCAGTGTCCTGAGCGAGTCCTAGGTTAATGTGCAGAGAGCACCTTAGTGGAGATTATAGAGGGAATGCAACCCAGGCAAAAACACAGGGTCGATTTGAGGTGAAAGTTTCTTACAATCTTGAGGTAGCCGTTGGTAGGAGGAGCCAGTGTCCTGAGCGAGTCCTAGGTTAATGTGCAGAGAGCACCTTAGTGGAGATTATAGAGGGAATGCATCCCAGGCAAAAACACAGGGTCGATTTGAGGTGAAAGTTTCTTACAATCTTGAGGTAGCCGTTGGTAGGAGGAGCCAGTGTCCTGAGCGAGTCCTAGGTTAATGTGCAGAGAGCACCTTAGTGGAGATTATAGAGGGAATGCAACCCAGGCAAAAACACAGGGTCGATTTGAGGTGAAAGTTTCTTACAATCTTGAGGTAGCCGTTGGTAGGAGGAGCCAGTGTCCTGAGCGAGTCCTAGGTTAATGTGCAGAGATCACCTTAGTGGAGATTATAGAGGGAATGCAACCCAGGCAAAAACACAGGGTCGATTTGAGGTGAAAGTTTCTTACAATCTTGAGGTAGCCGTTGGTAGGAGGAGCCAGTGTCCTGAGCGAGTCCTAGGTTAATGTGCAGAGAGCACCTTAGTGGAGGTTATAGAGGGAATGCAACCCAGGCAAAAACACAGGGTCGATTTGAGGTGAAAGTGCAGAGTATTAGAGCACAGTCAGGCACACACAGCAGCAGCAGCGAGGAGGGCAGATTTAAAGATGGGTCGCAAACTGGCTCAAAGACAGAACCCACAGAGTGAGAGTTGCTGGAGCCATGTCAGACTCAAAACCAGTCACAAGTGGTGTCCCACAGGGTTCTGTCCTGGGACCACTCTTGTTCAGTATATACTTTTCCAAGGTACAGGCAAACGTGGGAGGACTATGGCTCACCAAGTTCGCAGACGACTGCAAACTGGGTGCCATAATCAACTCTCCAGCTGACACAAACATCCTTCAAAAAGATCTCACAGAGGCAGATAACTGGTGCCAGCGCCATGGTCTAAAGCTAAATGCCAAAAAATGTATAGTCATACCCTTTGGCAAAAACAATGTGCCCACAAATTACCACATAGGCGGAAACCCATTAAGTACAGAGAAAGTTATTAGGGACCTGGGGATCCAAGTTGATAGCAATCTCTCCTTTGAAAACCACATTGCCAAAGTGGTTAGAAAGACCTTCTACATAGCCCACCTCATCACGAAGGGTTTCACATCTAGATCAAGAGAGGTAATCATGCCCCTTTATTCATCCCTCATCAGGCCCATCATAGAATACAATGCCCCTTTTGGGATGTACTTTACCCGACACCTGCAGCAATTAGAAAGACCCCAAAGTACCTCACCAAGAGGATCAAGGGTCTCAAACAGATGCCATATGCTGCTTGGTTAAAAAAACTCCAGCTCTACTCAGTTGCATACCACCTACTTCGAGGCGATCTATGCCTGACATACAAAGCTATGTCAAATCCAGAATTAATGGACATGCTCCACCTCAGTAAATCTAAATTCCTTAGAGCCACATGCTCGAGGGACTTGAACATCAGCACAGAAATAAATAGAACTTGCTGGAGGGACAGGTTCATAACCCAGAGGCTCCATTCGCTCTGGAATAGAATTCCAGTTCATGTGAGGCAGAGCACCTCACTGAATCTCTTCAAGAAGAATCTCGATAGGTGGATGGGGGATCGTAGGTTTGTCCCAGGGATTACTCCCATGTCACTATTAGACAGAGGCACAGTAAACTAAACCTTAAAGGGCACAGTATACTCAAATCAAGGGGTGGTGTAAGCCATACAGAATCGGGCTCAGCTTATAATTGCCTCAGGGCAGATAGCCTAGTATAAACCTATGAACCTATGAACCTATGAACCTATGTCCTGGGCAAAGCTCTGATCCTTGGAAGAGAAAGAATTTATTGATTGGCTAACTGTTCATTTGTTGTTTCACTTTGGTGTGACCTGCACACCTCTCTGCTCCACTTGGATGTGCTTCACAGAGTTGCACAGCAGCTTTCCTGCTGTGAATTGCTTCCACTGGACTAGACTAAATGGATGATCATTCAATCAATGGGGGAATTGATTAACTTACTTACTGCTTCTGCTATTGTTTCTGTTAATATTTATAATTAACATTAAATGCTGTAATTGATTTTATTCTAAAAAGTACAGTACTGTTCATTTACTAAAACTGTTGAATTTAGAGCTGCTTTATGAGAGAAAGAAACTTGCTTGTGTCTCTCTGAATATGATTTATCTATTGTTTATCTATATCAATACGTCTGTGTGTACACATGGATTTTTTTTCTGCCACAGTAAATCTCCTCATGCTGACTCAAGTTATTTTGTGAGTAAAAGAAACTCAGCTTTGTCCTGGGTTAAATCCCAATCCCATAGAAAAGTGTATATACTGTTTGGCTGATTAGTGTTCCCTCAATGGCTTAAATTGCTGGGAGCTGTGAGACTCATAGCTCTGATTGGCTGGGCATCACAGAGCTGTGCTTTGCAGGTCAGGGCAGTAAGCAGGTGCACATTTTTGCATAATAAAAGGATCAAACCTTCCTGTCTCAGTTGTACCCACACTATTGGATTTAACTGTATACCAGTTCTTTTAACACCATTCCCATTTCCTTACTCATTGGATGCAACCTTAAACATAAATGCAGCATTTTGCACAAACATCTGTGCAAATTGTGCTGCCAAAGCAAACCCTCACAGCTTTGCATTCCTAATTACCTAAACCTAAACCAGCCCCCGGCCCCACCTCATTACTATCATTTTTTGACTAGGTGAGGTAAGATTTTATTTTCCTTGATAGATACTCAAATTATTACTTACTCTGCTACAAAATTATATTTAATCTAGGTCACCATATCAGATATCTCTCTCTTTCATTTACACACCGTGTGGTACATCAGGCATAGAGCACCTTTCAGCACTCTTTGTTCCTAGAGCAGTTATGGGTTTTACAGGCTCATGTTGCTAGCCCAAGGCCCAAACCCTCCTTGGAGGATGCACAACACACATTCACACCTAGGGCCATTTTAGAGTGCCCAAGCCACCTGCTGCATGTCTTTTGAATGCTGGAGGAAACCAGAGCACCCAGAGGAAATCCACAAGAATGCAGGGAGAATGTGCAGACTCCACACAAAACACCCCAACCAAGAATAGCACTAGAGAACGTCTTGCTGTGATGTGACAATGCAAACTGCTACACCACTGTGTCACCCTCAGGTTTCTCTATCTAGAAATATTTTGGTACTATAATCCTTAGAAGCATGGGATTTCAGTCTATCTTCCATTGCCAGTTTCTTAGCAGTAGTTACCTTGAGGTAGGGTATAAAATATTAAGCCTTTCTATTTTCAGGTAATTAAGAAATCTCTCCTTCCAGCCTCAAAGGCTTCTGAAGCATAAAACAGACTTGCCTGCCTACAGATGATTGTATTGAAATGCTGGAGGCACTTTACCAAGTTAGATTACCTAACAAAACTAATTCTTATCAGAGAAATCAGTATTTTTGTGTTTGAGACTCCCAACATGAATTAAAGAATTAGTTTTACAATTTTCACCTCCTGTGCTTGTTTGTTGACATTTTTGAGATGATTAGATTTCTAATGACGTGCACCTTTAAGTAAATATTTGCAGATCTTGCCATTCTTAAGAAATACTTCATTATGATTTCCTCCAAACTCAAACAAGGTTATTCTTGACAAGCCCAGGATAAAGTTGTTCCTACTCATCCAGTCATTAAGACCAGCCTTAAAGTTAGCCAAAGTAATGCGTGTATAGAAGAATTCATCCCTAACCTTATTTAAGTGTAACGGAAGGGAAATCGGAAATTCATCCCGGGTATGGGCCCCATGTGTCTGACAGAGACAGATAGTAACTATGTCAAAATTAACATACCCCTCCCCTCACATAACCTTTAGAACCTTCCTAAATAACATGCACCCTCCTAATAAATTGGGTTGGGTTGCACAACTGTGCTTATAAAGGCCTTGGTGGTCATTAATTTAGTATATACCTATGAATGGGTCTGCTGTGTATGACCGATCAACCCTGATATCAAATGCAAAACACCAACAAAATAAGTTTGATCATACACGATACTGTAGAAAAAAAACAATAATATCGAGAGAGGAAAACTACTTCTTCTCCCAATATTAAAACTAACCCCCCCATAACATGAATCTCCCAACCTCACATTTGTCTGAATAATAAAAGTGCTACAAGAAGGTCATAATGATGTTAATCTGAAGGATTAGGGCTGGGGGAAGGGACAATGTTAGGGTTAGGATAAGCACCCGTTACTAAAGAGGACAGGGGGGTTCCATCCCCTCCTGTACCATCTTAGTAATGGGTGCTAACCCTAACCCTAACACTGCTCATTCCTTCAACCCTAACCTTGCATTTTAAGTCATTAAAACCTTCCTGAAACACTTCCACTATACAAGACACACTCAGACACACAAACATTCACAAACACACACAGACAACACTATATCTATCCCCTGACCTTTACCCAAATCTAAAATACACAACTTGCACACAAACACATAACACCAGTCCTTCACCCATCCCTGGTCCTAACCCTAACTCACATGTGCAAATACACTTGCTCTTAACCCCCAACCATATTTACCTGTATTAACATTCCATACCATCGACATGCCCCACTGTTCGGTCATCTGCAACTGTCAATATTAAATCATATGGCTGCATTTGTTGAAAAGATGTACATTTGGTTATACACAGGAGAACCCTATGAATTGATTTATTTTGTATGACCGAACTGCCCTAATGTCAAATGTAAAACACAGGCAAAATATGTTCAATCATACACAATAAGGAAAAAAAACCTGAAAACAATAATATCGAGAGAGGAAAACTATTTCATCTCCTGATATTAAAATTAAAACCCACTTTAACACTAGCTTCACATTTCTCTGAATAGTGGCAGTGTTATGGGAAAGTTTTAATGATGTTAACGTGTAAGGTTAGGGTTGGGGGAAGGGGCAGCATTAGGGTTAGGATTAGCACCCACTACTAAAGATGGCAGGGGGGTCTGCCCTGCTGAAACACATTATTTGGGTGCTGAGTGCACACTATGCTTCATTTCATAATTTCAACATATACTCAACGTACCAATTATGGTGCTATCCAACCAAGGGCAGACTTAATGAGTTACATTGGAGAGGTTACGCAGGTGAACTTGAAGTAGTGCCATTGGTTTTGCTCATTTTCACCTGGGATGGGAGGAGCTTCAAATTCAACTCAAAAGGGAAAGGATTGTTAGGACATAGAGGAAGGAAGATAGACATTGTTATGCTGGAAAAAGGTAAGCATGAAGGAAGCTGAGATCTGGAAAGTATGGGCAATCTTTGGTATAATACAGGCAAAATATAGAAAAATAGCGATAGCAAGACTGATTTGGTTACTATGATCTGGGAATTTATTATGGTTAAAGTTAAGTTAGGGCAAGAGAGCAGGATGGCAGATGGGTCATAGTGGGGGAGAATATCTGTGATGCGCTATAACAGAAAAGAAGTATATATGTTTTCAGTTATGGCTCAGGAAACTTCTTCACTGGCTTTTTGATGCATGGAAGTATGCAGTCTCACAGGAGGATCATCATTTTATAACAGGTGACTTCAATGTCACAAGCAAGCCAGATATAGTTAGTTTGCATAGAGTGGAGTCTCTCCAATGATTTGGAAAATATTTAGGCTTTTTCTAGTCTATAAACATTATTGGCCATTTTATTAGCTAGTACTTTCCCCATCTATTGTACAAACTACCTTTATGTGAATGTTTCATGATTGCACCCTTCAAGGTAAACCTTGTTGATTGCATAAGCACCTGTAAATGAATTCCTGCCTAAACTGTGTTGCAGTATGTCATGAGAGTAGGTAATGGAAAGACCCGATTGTGCTTAGACCCACCTGATCTGTAAAATCCTGTGATCCAATGATCCTCGTACTTACCTAGTCTGGAAGTATCACTTGTTATGGTACCTCACTGGAAGCCCTATTTCACTCCCTCAGGAAGTAACTCTTACAAGCTGTGGACATCAGGAGATTATTAGTTGTGATAAGTCATTGTTGGCTGACATGCCTATTTTAGGTAATGTGTCTCTTTTGGGGCAATATTTCACTATTAGGTAATAAGTCCCTTTAAGGCTTTGTATATCTTTTGCATGGAAAGTGACTAGTCTGAACATGAGTGTCTCACATCTTCAGACTGTTCGTCTTCTGGCCTTTGTTCATCTGATCATGGCAACTGTTTGGTTTGGACTTCTTAGGAATAGACAGCATGGATGTCTCTTCAATTTTCATCACATCCATCATCAGTTTGGATAACATACAATCTCAGTTCTGCAGATTTGGCAACATTTACATTTGTTCCCATCTCCCTCCTTATTTCCCCATATAACTTGAGTCAGAGAGTCTGGCCTTGATTTAAAAGTCTGGCATTATGTACAGAGGACTAAAGCTCTGACTTGTTAATGAGATGCCTCCTGTGCAGAGGGTACAGGATTTGGTTTCAGTCTTTCTGTCTTCATGTGGCATTGAGCAAAGCACAGATGCAGACAGTACCATTTTGCAAATGGGAATTTGAGCTAGGCTCCTTAATGGTCCCCTGGACTGCATGCCTAGTAATGACCTATGAATATACGATTTTAGTCAAGTGACTGAACGCCTTTTATTGTGCAATACTTACCTATGCATCTGGCTTTTTTTCAATTTTTTTCTATCATGCTTTGCAAAACCACAAGTTTTTATATTGAGTGAATCAGTGATGTACTCCACTGGATGTTTCACTTTGCGCATCTGCTTGACTACAGTCAGCTTATTGCCACTGTACTAGGTAAATACTGTTGTGGGCACTAATATTGACCTAACTCTTTAGAAAGTCCACTTTTGTATGTCACCCCTATGTCCATGCTACATCTCTCTTTAGCGGTTCATTTAGAGGATGAATATCACTAACATTCCTGGCAGAAAATTGCCTGGATAGTTTACAATGCCAAGCATTTAACAAAGTTTCATGTGATTGCCTGTTGCTGGTAATTCAGCCATAATTTTTCCCTTTACTTAGATCCAGTCAGATGCCAGCTACACTGATACAGTCTCTGACATACTGCAGCAGTTTTTCTTTTATCACTCTTGAGTCCTTTCTCTTCAATGGTCTGAAACACTGACTTTGAATCTTCTATCACATGGCTATTTATCAGGCTCATACAGGAACATGTCCTCCATCATGATCACTATTTTCTTGTTGTCTTTGAGGAATGTACTCATTTTAGGCTGAAATATTTCAGGTGCTGAAGTAATACCAGCAAATGCCATTTGAGACACTATCTTCCCACGGAAATAATGAACAGCATTAACTTTCTTCTGTTTGGGCCCAGAAATATTTGACAAAACCAAAGGGTGACATTTAACATGGAGAACTTCCTTGTCCTGGTTAGTTGGGGAAAATGTTCTCCATGTTAGGCAGGATAAACCTTTCCCTCTTGACTGCATCATTCTAAGATTTTAAGTCAACACAGATTATAAATTTGCCATTTTTCTGTATTAGTCGCACTTTTGGAGCATGCCAGTTTCCTTGTTCTATAACCATCTCAATTACCCCCAAAATATGCATTCAGTTTACCTCACCCATACAGAATATGGGTAACAATACTCTTTATATGGTGGTGGGGGCATAGGCAGCTAGGTTTCAGTTGAATCTCTACTGGCTCACATTTAAGGAGTCCAAAATCACTTAATGCATCAGCACTTATTACATCAGTTCTGACAGTTAAAGTCAAATTAACTTGTAGTGGCTCTATTCTGCAGATTATTCACAGAAATCCTCAACAGCACACAGATCCAAAATCATATTTGTGTTCTTTCTACTAAGTCACAACTTTGAATCTCCTCTAATATCTTGGCTTCCTGCTGCTGACATTTTTGAGGTGCTTCTGTATGCACCATGTGACATTCGTTATGTTTATAACAGTGTTTATCTTGTATCCAACTGTACTGCCATGAATTAGAAGTCTGACATGCAACTCCACATCAGAGTCTGACGGCTGACTACTTACTCCCACAACCTAAAAAGAAAATTTCGTATTATTTTCCCTCATTTTAGCATTGGCTGCTGACACTCCGACCACTGTAGTCTTACACATAACAGCAAAAGTTTCCGTTTTATTACATTTTCAGTACATTTTGCTTTGTATCCAGCACTCATTATACACAGCTTGTGTCCAGTACATTTTTACTTTCATTCAGTTTTAGCTTCACTTACTTGTTTATACTGGCCCATACAGTTCGCTTTGCTTATTTCCCAGTTTTCTACTTAATTTTGCTTACTTCTCTCATCCCTCTCATATGTGCACTTTGCCTTTTAATTCGTTTTAGACTAATAAGCAATTCATTTCTCTGACAATAAATTTGGTTCCAGTTGTATCTTTCACAAAACTTTAAGACCTATAATGCCTACAAAACTCATAGTATTCTTCCAATTCCTACACATTTCTCAGAACTGCTTTTACAGGTTCAGCACAACATCCTAAACATTTTTATTAGGTACAGAATGTTCTTCTAACTTTGCTATAACAGTCTCAAGTTTTAAGGACTGCTCTTCAGTAAATGTGAAAAAAAAATAAATTCAGTATCTCTGCTGGTATTGTAAACAAGGAAGTTTAGCTATACCTTGACATCTTCATTGTATAACTTTGCTGTTATTCTCTTTAATGCAAAAGCTTGCTTCCATATTGGTCATGCTGAAGGTTGTGCAAAGACACATGGTCCTGGTAGTCTGAATTGGATAATTTTAATATTATGTTTATGGTAACCATTTGAAATATCAAGACTGCTAGAGTGAGTCCCAAAGTGCAGAGACTGGATGGCAAAAAAACATACTTACATATACTACGTCCAAGATGGCAATTTATCAGAATATTCCCTTTTCATTGAGGTATGGTGATCTTGGAGTTGGTATAAATAAGTTCTGGGCTGAGGAGAACTTGCTTCTCATGTTGGGGGGGGGGGGGGGGTGCAGGAGCACTTTGTCCAATGCAAAAAAGAAGTTTAAAGGAGAAGAGCGATGTTCGAGTTTCGCCCTTCTGTTCGATCTTTTTTTTGGCTTGTCAGCACTCTGCATTTTGAGTGCCGACATTTCTATAAGCAGTCTGTTTTCATGTTTATCTTCTTTTCTGCTGGTTGCCACATCAGCTCAGTGAATGGCATGCCAAAATGGCAGTAAGTTTTTGATGTAGCTTTCCATGGCACTATTGTTTCTCCTATGTCTGAACTGTTGCCAGTTTCTTTGTGGCATTGGTAGCATTTCATTTTAATTCTACCTCATTTGGATACTGACATTCTCTGTGTTTTATTTCAGGACATCAAACACTTGTTAGACCAGGATTTGTGTTTATTAGTCTGTTGCATTTATTTTCCAAACAAGTTACATATGCACACATTCTCACTTGACATGACAAGTACCATAGCAACATGCGAGTCTTGTGAGGTTCGCTGTTAACGTAACAATGGCTGCTACTTTACAATAATGCCCTTTACATTATGGGTACACCCTTATGGTTTACATACATACGATTAGTCTACCACTGATTATCACAGTGATCTTATATCATCACTGCACGTTTTACAGCTCTGCCTGTAATAGGACATTAAATTCTGGAGATGTGATTCACTGAGCTCATCCTTTATACAGAAATGCATGCAAATTAAACACATGCAGAAATTTGATTTTCTTAGGTTCATAGTTTATATGTAAGCAGTAAGGCATCTATCTATGAACTATTACAAGCAAAACCAATCAGCCATATTCTAAAGTACTGTTAAGCCTCAAGGAAGGAAACACAAGAAAGATTGGATAGAATTTGAGACTGTACATGAGTTATTCGGGTACACTTTGAATGCGGCAATATTTCTACTCTGCTTAAAATGTAATGGTAGTTTGTAACAGAGGTGAAAGACATGTTGGGACATGAAACTATGACATCAGTGGGCCTTTCTTATCTGCTCATGGTGGTTTATGTGCTTTAAATGGATATTTGAGGAAAAATGTGTTTTACAAAGAAACAGGAAGTTAAGTAGGGTTGGACCTTTCAGGACTTGAAAAGCTAAATACAGATTATCATGGAGAGGAGGATCTATAAGAGGCATTACTGGAAGAGGGCTGTCAGCCTGTCAGGGTAACTGAGGATCCTGTGGCTATTGATCACTTTACTTAAGAATCTCCATCGTCTTTTAAGATGGGTGATATGATTAATGAAGTACATGCCAAAAGGGAAATTATAATCAATAAGGGGCTTGTTAAGACATGAGTAAGGGGGACTGAAGCCTTGGTTTGGATATTTGGGAGATGCTTTGGAAATGAGATGAACCAGAGAGGACATTTTCTGAACTGCTGTATAAACATTATGGTAAAAAGATAATGAATTATCAAAATAAACCCTAGATATCTTGCTACATTATCTGATTTGAAGTGGTGAGTCACCTTTGTGATATGATGTGGACATATTTTGCTTACCTTGCAACAGTTGTTAACACATTCTAACCCATACTGGATCAGTTGTCAGTCAATGAAGGAACAAACATCACCACATGACTTAGAGTCATTTACTAACATAGATAACCATAGGTCAGGTGTGTTTGCCTGAATGTATGAGAAATACATGCTCAAAAGAAGAGAGATGAAGAATGAGCCTCACTGTACACCACTGGTATCTGATTTATTTTTAGAAGTGGCAAGTGGAGTTATATATATATTTGTCAATAGTGCCTACATGGGGAATAGTGCCAAAGGCCTTGGCCAGGTCCACATATGCTACCTGTACTGCATGAACCCTGTCCACTGCATTGTTGAGCCTTTCAGAGAAACAAACAAGTTTAAATTCCATTGCATACCATTTTGCCATATACTTACCTATTTCCTTTTCCATTTACTGTTAGAAATATACACAAATATCATAATCTAACTTACTACATTGTACCTTGCTATATGTGATCCTCGAAGTTGCATAGCATCAGACAATCTTTGTACTGTTTTGCCTGTATTAGTATAAACTGTTTCTGTGTGTTAGTATAAACTTCATCCACTACTTCTTGGTTATGTGTCCAGCATTAAATACCGCCAGGTTGTTTTTTTTTTCAATTGTACATTATAAAGTAAACCTAAAATCTTACGGTTACCTGTAATGATGCAGTGGACACCCTTACAAGAGCATGGTATTTTGGCTTTTATCAGTTGTACATTATCTCACATTAATGTTTTCTGTTTTTATTTAATGCGGCTTTGTACTTATTTTCTCTGATTTCTTTGCTATCATTGTATGAACTGAATTAGTGTTGTATTAATACCTTTATTTCAACCTGTATCATACTTAATGTTTCTGCATTCATTTTGCTACAATTATATTATTTTTTATTTCTACAATCATTTGTATTTGCAATTGGACTTTTCCAGTAAAGGAATGGAAATAAAGGGGAGGCCTGCTTTTGAAAAGGCCAAACAGATGAGTATCCAAGATTAAGAGATTCCTATTTACTAGTTTAATACATTCCATAGATTTAGATGCATGTATAATGGGACAAAGAAGTCTGTAGTTATCACGGTCTATGGAGAGACTATCCTTGACTTAATCATAGAGTAGTACTAGGCTAATTGCCCTTGTGGGCTATTATCAGCCTAGCTAATTACCTCAGGTGAGAATCAAACCCTGCACTTTGTGCTTGCAAGGTAAACACCTTAACAATTATGCCAACATTCCACCCTTGCTTTATGTCATTTTAATAGCTACTTTCTACCTTTGGGTCAGTGTTGCCATTATTAGTGTAGATACCCTTTTATTTACTGGGTGTTAGTTCCTAATAAGTAGCCAGTCATGGCAAATACAATTGGCCAAATAAAGCTAAATCCTTATCATCCCAAACTGTAACTCTTCATTCCTTTCCTGATAGTATGGAAACCGCTTTTTTTTTTTTGTCTCTGAAGAAGGGGGGTTGTTCTCGCATCTGCTCTGATGAAATGACAAATGTGTATTTGTTTTTTTATCAATCAACTGCTTACATGTTATCACCTACATTTTCTACTCAGGAAGTCTTTAATGAATGAAATGCCTTGGGTAACAATCGTTGTATGAACTGAATTATTGCTGTATGTTCACCTTTATTTCAACCTGTATCATACTTAATGTTTCTGAATATATTTTGCTACAATTATACTGTCTTCCGATTTGTTTGATTTGACTAATTTCTCATCCCTGCGCCACCAGGGAAGTACCTTTTAATATAATTTAAACTACGTTAAGCTGATTTTGACATTAATTCTACTTGCTAAGACATGCTTCACACATAGAGCACTTTTTTGTAGATTGCGTGTGCATTTGTTGAGAAATTGCATTGTAAGTTTCAGTCGGCTGCCGTCTGCTTTGTGCTAACTTCATTTTCTTCTTTCTTTGTTATATGACTTTCTGTTTGTTTGAGCAAAGATATACCACACTATTCTTCTGAGCTGAAAGATTTGCTGAATTTGATTACTTTGAGATCCCTCCAACACCATGAAAATCCGTTTTTTTGAAATATCTCAATGCTCTTTAAGTTGAGTTTAAGACTAGTGCTGTTTTCTGTAGAATTTTAAGTTTGGAATAGTTTTTGCACATTGCTCTTACAACAGAGAGGAATTTGTTGTGACCTGAGTGTTTACTTGGATTGATGTTGAAAGCACTCCATGTTTTGATTAGTTGCTTCTTGTTTCCTGTTGGTTGTTCTGTTTGAGCAGCTTTCTAACTGGCTTATTGCATACTCATGATACCTAGTTGCCAGTGAAAACCTATTCATGGCATACAAATTCAGGTGATCTAAAGGATAGCCTTCAAACAGTTGCACTTAGTGTAGAAGCTTACAACCTTCCACAAACAGCTGTGACACCTTATACCTGTATCTCTCAATTATTTGATTATTTCTCTGTTGTATATTCATTATCTATTCTGTACTTTAAAAAAATAACATTTGTAAACTCACGCAACATCTGCTGTACCCTTGCCTGTATGTTATGTTAGCATCACCAGTTTAAATTGCTATAATGAGCTGCAGACTTTTATGGCACTCATACCAGAAGCCTGAACCATATCAGCCATATACTACTTAGTTCATAGCTCATAGGTGTTCATGAGGCTAACGACCAGAAGGGCCTTTTTAAGCCTAGCCATGCATCCCAAATCTCTGACAAGTTCTGATACCCTTGATAAGTGTAAGCATGGGCCTGGGAGATGAACCATTTACAGGTTTTCATAGTACCAAAC